>NC_088404.1:32556300-32860050 GCF_034236695.1 Oncorhynchus nerka
GTGGTTTCCAGTTTACATAGAGTTAAATGAAGTTCTTTCAGGGCCGTCGATGTGTCTGCTTGGGGGGATATACACGACTGTGACTATGATCGAAGAGAATTCCCTTGGTAGATAATGCATTTGATTGTAAGAAATTCTAGGTCAGGTGAACAAAAGGACTCGGGTTCCTGTATGTTGTTATGATCACACCACGTCTCATTAATCATAAGGCATGCACCCCCGCCCTTCTTCTTACCAGAGAGATGTTTGTTTCTGTCGGCGCAATGCATGAAGAAGCCAGGTGGCTGTACCGACGCTGATGACGTATCCCGAGTGAGCCATGTTTCCATGAAACAAAGAACGTTACAATCTCTGATGTCTCTCTGGAAGGCAACCCTTGCTCGGATTTCATCTACCTTGTTGTCAAGAGACTGGACATTGACGAGTAGTAGGCTCGGGAGCGGTGCGCGATGTGCCCGTCTACGGAGCCTGACCAGAAGACCGCTCCGTCTGCCCCTTCTGCCGCGCCGTTGTTTTGGGTCGCCGGCTGGGATCCGATTCATTGTCCTGGGTGGTGGACCAAACAGAGGATCCGTTTCAGGAAAGTCATATTCCTGGTCGTAATGTTGGTGAGTTGATGTTTCTCTTATATCCAATAGTTCCTGTATGTAATAAAACCTAAGATTTCATGGGGTAACAATGTAAGAAATAACACATGAAAAAACTAAATGCTGCATAGTTTCCGAGGAATGCAAAGCGAGGCGGCCATCTCTGTCGGAAGTAGATGCAATCACTAACTCAGAGAGGCTGCTGCCTACATTGAGACCCAATCACTGGGCACTTTAACACTTTAATAAATGAATCACTAGTCACTTTATACAATGCACTCTAAATAATGCCCCTTTAATAATGTTTACATATCTTACATTACTCATATCATATGTATATACTGTATTTTATATCATCAATTTCACCTTGCCAGTGCCGCTCTGCCATTTCTCATCCATATACTTACATGTACATATTCTCATTCACCCCTTTAGATTTGTGTGTATTAGATAGTTGTTGGGGAATTGTTAGATTACTTGTTAGATATTACTGCACTGTCAGAACTAGAAGCACAAGCATTGCTACACTCGCATTAACATCTGCTAACCATGTGTAAAAATAAAATGTGATTTGATTCCTAACGTGAATATCACATACCCAATCATCTTTAATAATACAGATCACAGCCTGCAGTCAATAAAAGTAGCAGAGAGCCCACTCTAGAAATGATGATGTACTTGTAAAGTATATTGTTTAAAACAATATGTCTACAAATTTACAAAATCCAAAAAGCGTTCTTTGGAGACATTTATATATTTTAAATGTCCATAAATGAATGTCAATAAAGTTTGTCTACTCATATTATAGAACACACAGTAAGGTTTCAGATGACACTAATATTGGCATTGTAGCATCCACAGACTCATCGCTGTAGTTTCTAAAAGAAAGACTGGGTAAGGCCAAAATATCACACATTTCACAGCTTTAAAGCTAGAATCCTTAATGGTGAAACTGCCATGTCCGTTCGGGATGTTACAACACCAAAGAAGTGACTGCAAACAAACACAGTTTTTCCCCTCAAACATCACTGTGCGATAGAACACCAATATGTACTTTATCCAAGATGGCGTAGCAGTCAGACGTCTTTTGTCCTCATCTTGTCCTGTCCCGTGTATATATATTTTGATTTCTTTTTCCTTCACATATACCGTATTTTTTTTTCTTAACCTCAACTTCAACATACTCTCCTGCAATTCACCTCACCCAATATGGTATGGATCTGCTACTTTCTTTACTTTTGAACCCAGAACCCCAACAGAAGCTAGCCAGCTAACTAGCTACTAGCTAGTAGTCAGCTAGCCACTGCTAGAGGTCATCAGCTACCTTTAGCCTGGACAACTCTCGCCAGTCTGCACAGCGCGACTCAAACCAGAGCAAATCTGACGTATTTTTCTCCATATCTCCGGATTCCAACCGCAAGCTCTGAACCTTTTCACCAGGATCATTGCACCTAGCTAGCTGCTATCCAAGTGGCCACTCCTGGCTAACGTCTCTGTCCCAAAGCAAGAACCAATTAGCCTGGAGCTAGCCTTAGCTAGGCCCATCTCCCAGCTAGCTGTAGAGGTCCATCATCCACTCCTTGGACTACAAAACCTATTTTACCAATTGGCCTGGACCCCCGCCGACCGATCACGACTGTAATACCAACGTAATTCGCCCAAGTTTTTTTTTCAATCTGGCTCCTCCGTCACAACGTCCCCTGAATGCCCATCTACTAGCCTGCTAGCCACAGCCCGCTAGCTGTGTAAAGCATATCGGACTGTTAGCTTAAGAGGCCCATTGGACAAATTCTTTGGCCACTAAACCTATTTTGCCGATTGACCTGGACCCTTTTACCACACGGCGCCCTGCTGATCCACGACAACTGGTCTGTCGATGTTTATTTCATTTTTATTTAACAGCACGAGGGGGCTACAACAGACTTCTTCCTTTGCGACGTCCCTCTAAGGTCCTTCTGCTAGCTTGCTAGCCCCGGCACGCTAGCTGCCTGAATCGCTGTGTCGCCGGTCCGCTGAGCCACTCACTGGACCCCTATGATCACTCGGCTACGCATGCCTCTCCCTAATGTAAATATGCCTTGTCCATTGCTGTTTTGGTTAGTAATTATTGCCTTATTCCACTGTAGAGCCTCTAGCCCTGCTCATTATGCCTTAGTTAACACTTTAGTTCCACCTCCCACACATGCGGTGACCTCACCTGGTTTAAATTATGTTTCTAGAGACAATATCTCTCTCAACGTCACTCAATGCATATGCTTACCTGCACTGTATTCACATCCTACCATACCTTCATCTGTACATTATGCCTTGAATCTATGCTATCGTGCCCAGAAACCTGCTCCTTTTACTCTCTGTTCCGAATGTACTAGACTACCAGTTCTTATAGCTTTTAGCCGTACCCTTATCCTACTCCTCCTCTGTTTCTCTGGTGATAGAGAGGTTAATCTAGGCCCTGCAGTGCCTAGCTGAATCCTGGCTTAGGAACACCACCAAAAACCCTGAAATTTCCATCCCTAACTATAACATTTTCCGACAAGATAGAACTGGCAAAGGGGGCGGAGTTGCAATCTACTGCAGAGATAGCCTGCAGAGTTCTGTCTTACTATCCAGGTCTGTGCCTAAACAATGAGCTTCTACTTCTAAAAATCCACCTTTTCAGAAACAAGTCTCTCACCGTTTCCGCTTGCTATAGACCAGCCTCTGCCCCCAGCTGTGCCCTGGACACCATATGTGAATTGATTGTCCCCCATCTATCTTCAGAGCTCGTGCTGTTAGGTGACCTAAACTGGGACATGCTTAACACCCAGGCCATCCTACAATCTAAGCTTGATGCCCTCAATCTCACACAAATGATCAATGAACCTACCAGGTATCATCCTAACCAACCTGCCCTCCAAAAATACACCTCTGCTGTCTTCAACCAGGATCTCAGCGATCACTGCCTCATTGTCTGCGTCCGTAATGGGTCTGCGGTCAAACAACCACACCCCATCACTGTCAAACACTCCCTAAAACACTTCAGTGAGCAGGCCTTTCTAATAGACCTGGCCAGGGTATCCTGGAAGAATATTGACCTCATCCCGTCAGCAGAGGATACCTGGTTATTTTTTTTAAGTGATTTCCTCACCATCTTAAATAAGCATGCCCCATTAAAAAAAAGGAACAGATATAGCCCTTGGTTCACTCCAGACCTGACTGCCCATGACCAGCACAAAAACATCCTGTTGCGTTCTGCATTAGCATCGAATAGCCCCAGCGATATGCAACTTTTCAGGGAAGTTAGGAACCAATATACACAGGCAGTTAGGAAAGCTAAGGCTAGCTTTTTCAAACAGAAATTTGCATCCTGTAGCACAAAACTGTAGCACAAAGTTCTGGGACACTAATGTCCATAGAGAATAAAGAGCACCTCCTCCCAAATGCCCACTGCACTGAGGCTAGGAAACACTGTCACTACCAATAAATCTGCGATAATTGAGAATTTTGAGCATTTTTCTACGGCTGGCCATGCTTTCCACCTGGCTACCGGTCAACAGCCCTGCACATCCACAGCAACTTGCCCAAGCCTCCCCATTTCTCCTTCACCCAAATCCAGATAGCTAATGTTCTGAAAGAGCTGCAAAATCTGGACCCCTACAAATCAGCCGGGCTAGACAATCTGGACCCTCTCTTTCTAAAATTATCCACCGAAATTGTTGCAACCCCTATTACCAGCCTGTTCAACCTCTTTCATATTGTCTTAGATCCCCAAAGATTGGAAAGCTGCCGCGGTCATCCCCTCTTCAAAGGGGGAGACACTCTAGATACAAACTGCTACAGATGTATATTTATCCTACCCTGCCTTTCTAAGGTCTTAGATCACCGACCATTTCGAATCCAACCGTACCTTCTCCACTATGCAATCTGGTTTCAGAGCTGGTCATGGGTGCACCTCAGCCATACTCAAGGTCCTAAACGATATCATAACCGCAATCATTAAGAGACAGTACTGTACAACTGTATTCATCGACCTGGCCAATGCTTTCGACTGACAATCACCATTCTTATTGGCAGACTCAGCCTTGGTTTCTCAAATGATTGCCTCGCCTGGTTCACCAACTACTTCTCATACAGAGTTCAGTAAGTCAAATCGGAGGGCCTGTTGTCCGGACCTCTGGCAGTCTCCATGGGGATGCCACAGGGTTCAATTCTCGGGCCGACTCTTTTCTCTATATACATCAATGATGTCTCTCTTGCTGCTGGTGATTCTCTGATCCACCTCTATGCAGATGACACCATTCTGTATACTTCTGGCCCTTCTTTGGACACTGTGTTAACGGACCTCCAGACGAGCTTCAATGCCATTCAACTCTCCTTCTGTGGCCTCCAACTGCTCTTAAATGCAAGTAAAACTAAATGCATGCTCTTCAACCAATTGCTACCCACACCTGCCCGCCTGTCCAGCATCACTACTCTGGACGGCTCTAACTTAGAATAATTGGACAACTACAAATACCTAGGTGTCTGGTTAGACTATAAACTCTCTTTCAAGACTTACATTAAGCATCTCCAATCCAAAATTAAATCTTGATTTGGCTTCCTATTTCGCAACAAAGCATCCTTCACTCATGCTGCCAAACATACCCAAGTAAAACGGACTATCCTACTGATCCTTGACTTTGGCGATGTCATTTACAAAATAGCCTCCAACACTCTACTCAGCTAATTGGATGCAGTCTATCACAGTGCCATCCGTTCTGTCACCAAAGCCTCATATACTACCCACCACTGCAACCAGTATGCTCTCGTTGGCTGGCCCTCACTTCATATTTGTCGCAAAACCCACTAGCTCCAGGTAATCTAAACGTTTTTGCTAGGTAAAGCCGCGCCTTATCTCAGCTCACTGGTTGCCATAGCAGCACCCATCCGTAGCACGCGCTCCTGCAGGTATATTTCACTGGTCACCCCCAAAGCCAATTCCTCTTCGGCCGCCTTTCCTTCCAGTTCTCTGCTGCCAATGACTGGAACGAACTGCAAAAATTACTGAAGATGGAGACTCATTTCTCCCTCACTAGCTTTAAGCACCAGCTGTCAGAGCAGCTCACAGATTACTGCACCTGCCTCATCCCCATACTGTTATTTTTATGTTTTTATTTTACTCCCCAGTATCTCTACTTGCAAACTCATCTTCTGCACATTTATCACTCCAGTGTTTAATTGCTATATTGTAATCATTTTGCCACTCTGGCCTATTTATTGCCTTACCTCCCTTATCCTACCTCATTTGCATATACTTTTTCTATTGTATTATTGACTGTATTTTTGTTGATTCCATGTGTAACTGTGTTGTTGTTTGTGTCGAACTGCTTTGCTTTATCTTGGCCAGGTCGCAGATGTAAATGAGAGCCTACCTGGTTAAATAAAGTTGAAATAAAAAATAAATAAAACTGCAATTGATTTTTACCACACTGCTCGATGCAGCTTACCTCCGTTTCATCCACAAAATAAAAACAATAACAAAAGGTGCTGTTTACCCTAATGCGGATTCCATTTGTAATTTGCAATTTTTCAATCATTATTTTGGATACAGATTTTAAAGTTATGCATAAATCCTTCCCCCAAAGGACCTTCATTTTAGGAAGATCCAAAACATCATAAATATCTTTGGGCCAGCCTGGCATGGAATTGCCCTTTACACAACAAGTCCAAGTCTAGAAATCTAGAGAAACCTGGGAAGGTTATGGAAAGAAAAACCTTTGGTGGATGATCGTACACTAGAAAAGGGATGAGGAGAGGAAGCAACATTGGACTATTGAAATACATGATTGATGATTCAAAATATGTTAATAACTCAGAGGAGGAGGGAGGAGATGGGGTCACACATCAGTTCCTCCACCTTCCTTCCTTCGCCCTCTCCCCTCTTTCCTCCTCCTCCTCTAACCTCCTCCCCCTCTACCCTCCTCCCCCCTCTTCTCTCTCCTTCTCCTCCTCCAATGAATCTCCAGGAGACCTGTTTTTCTCCAACAGAGCAATACCAATTATACCAGATCAACAGAAGCAGGATGTGCGTGTGTGTCTTTGTGTCTGTGTCTGAGCGTCATGATGGAAAATCACTACAGCTGGCTCTCCATACATGTCGCCATGGCAGCTGTCAACACACCAGGGGGAATGAAGACACATGATTGGCTGATTGGAAATGGAGAAAGGGAGGGGAAGAGAGATGAGTAAGGAGGGAGAGCCAGATGGGAAAAGGAGGATGAGGCTAAACAAATGTTTCAGATTTATGGGGGGACGAGACCCATCATCAGCTGTGGTATGAGAGAGGGGCAGATGGGGAAGTGTGTTTGTGTGTGTTGTGTGCGTGTGTGTGTGTGTGTTGTGCGCATGTGTGTGTTGTGCGCATGTGTGTGTGGGGGAGTGACTCACATACAGGTTAAACGAGGTGATGTAACCTCCAACTGCAGTAACTCCAGGGAGTGGCCCTGACTACGGTGGGCAGGTCCAGTGGTGCACAGAACTGAGCCAATCACAGCACGGTAAAGAGAAGAAGAATGTGAATGAATGAATTTAATATTACAGAATAAAAATTAGGTATTCACCTCAGCTCTATACATTACATTTCTATCTGCAACGTTTCACCCAAAATAATACACTCACGTCCTTGAGGGCTCCGTTTCTCCTTGGCACTTGATCAGTTAATCAATTAATATTATTACACATGTGACTGCCCGACGCAGCACATCCAGACAGAAAACTGAGGAAGAAAACCATACAATAATCATCAGTAGAATTAGCTCAAATAGCAGCAATGTTTACACATAGCTCACAACCCCTACGCTAATATCAGTGGCGATTTTAGCATGTAAATCTTGGTGGGGCAAACCCCAAGAAATGTGGGATGCAGGCCAGCAAAGCCACTACACAACATAACACTAAACAATACATTAATTTTACTGTAACGGTGACAAACGGTGCCCACAAACTGTTTGGGCCTACATAAAGCTGTCAACACCTTACCACTGCTACACCTGGCTATCAGCGGAGCCTTGCCTGGCAGCGAAACATTTCATTCAGCCTCATTTACTGCATTTAAAAAAAACATAGCTGATATGGCTGACTTGCTTAAACAAATGTGGTTTCTACTGACAATTGAGATGTTCAAACTACGGCATAAGGTGACGACAAGCGATAAGAGGTAATCCGTCATTTCGATTAAGACATTAATGAGCGAGCTAGGACGGATGTAGTCAATATAACTATTTGTTCAGCACTTGTGAAATGTACAGCGACAGAATTCAGAACAGCCGTTCTTACAGTGTTCTCCCTGTTTAACGTCCCTGGGGCCAAGCTTCCTGCCATCCAGGACCTCTATACCAGGGAGCATCAGAGGAAGGCCCAAAAGATTGTCAAAGACTCCAGCCACGCTTGTCATAGACTGTTCCCTATTTCTGCACTGCAAGTGAGTCTGGAACCAATAGGACCTTGAACAGCTTCTACCCCAGAGGGTGGCAGGTAGCCTAGCGGTTAAGTGTTGGCACGGTAACCGAAAGATCGCTGGTTCAAATCCCCGAGCTGGCAGTTAACTCTCAACAACAGCTCCCCGGGCGCCGACTACGTGGGTTTTTAAGGCCTTAACTCTGTGAGTCAGAGGGGTTAAATGCAGAAGACTCATTTCGGTTGAATGGATGTCATAAGGTGAATGCACCAATTTGTAAGTCGCTCTGGATAAGAGCGTCTGCTAAATGACTTAAATGTAAATGTTAACAAGTCAGAACCGTAAATTAAATAAAGGGGGCATATAAAAAGACAATGAAAATTATTACAATATTCAATGATTACATTTCCCTAAAACAGGTTATAGGCTACATGTGCACCACCAAGTTAGAACAGTAAGCAAAATTAAGAGTTGACAATAGACCAAATTATTAGGGTGAGGCCCATTGAACGCCGTTTGGGTCTTTGCGTGTCAAGAAAGATACACGTCATATAACACTATATGACGTGTTAAATAAGCTTTTAATTTGACATGTCAACTATCACAATTCTATTATAGAATGTTGTGTGTGCTGAATTTGCACGTGCAAACCAAGCGCCACCACTACTATCAGTAGCACTGTCAAAGCTGTACACAAAAAGTTAGCAAACAAGCACACACTGGCCACTGTCATGGCCGTCGTAAGAAGTGGACCAACGTGCAGTGTTGTGAGCGTACATTTTCCTTTTTATTTAAAATGTCGCCATCAAAACAAGAAACAAAATGAACAACCGTGAAGCTTACAGGGCTTTAGTGCCACAAACAAAGTTAACTACCCACACTGAAAGGAGGGAAAACGGGCTACCTAAGTATGATTCCCAATCAGAGACAACGATAGACAGCTGTCCCTGATTGAGAACCATACCCGGCCAACACATAGAAACACAAATCCTGCCTGTCTGCCTGCTTGTCTGCCTGCCTGCCTGCCTGTCTGCCTGCCTGTCTGCCTGCCTGTCTGCCTGCCTGTCTGCCTGTCTGCCTGCCTGTCTGCCTGTCTGCCTGCCTGTGCTAAGTGATGTGGCTCTCCAGCAGCCCTGCAATGTGTGTCACAGTTAAATGTGTCTCCATTTCCCGCCACCTGCAAGCACTGAGGAATGTGTGTCACACCAAAAGCTGCATACTTACTGGGGGTAATATGCAAGCACAAGACCAATAGCCTTCTCTCGCTCAATTGCTTTTACCTCGGTCTTTCTCGTTCACTTTCTAGTTCTCAACCTCAAACTCACCCTGACCCTGTCACAAGGAAATGAGGGGAGGAAGTCTGTTTAGAATACTGAGAAGAGCCCCGTGGCATTGACTGGACAAAATGTATCACTACATAATACAGCATGCCCCCTTGCAGCTTAAGCAGAGTTGCAATGTGTATGACACCATGTGTCCCCCTCCTCTCCTTAGCCAGTGTAGCAGTGACTGGTACCTTCCTCTGCACGTGATCCTGCATAAATCATGAGGTTAGAGAGGAAGTGGTGGCCTTATTAGGGCATGGAGACAAGAGACCAAAACCATGTCACAACCCAGTCTTTTACAACCTGGATCTGACACTGAGGAGGAAGGGGGATCCATGAATATGTGTCTTCCATTGTAAACCACACTGCCATTCTATCCTACATCTCTTCTGTTGTGTCTGTGTATTGTATCAGATGTGATTTGGCTTGTAGTGTGGTTAAAGTAGACAGGTCCCTGTCTCTGCCCTGTTGCTGGTCTATAGCCAGTGCTGTACTATGATATCAGTATCGATACTCTCCTTCTCTCCCTTCCTCTCACTCTCCTCCTCTTTCTTCCTCCCTCTCACTTTCTCTCTGTCCCTCAGACTGATGACCAGTTCTTGAACCACAGACTTGTTCTTCCATTCTCCTGCCATTTGTGATCATATCAGAGCAGAGCAGAGCAAAACAGAACAGGGCCAGGTTTCCCGATAGCGATGGAATTTAGGCTTATGAGGGTTTTAACAATGCATCTTTCCTACAACGGCTGAAGATGTAACATGCATTTCTCAAAACACCACTTAGGGAGAACAGTTGCTAAGTGCGTCGTTGTGGAATAGTGTCAATACTGAAAGAAAGGGAGTGCTTTCTCCATTAAAATCTGACCTTAATATTTTAATTATTTCTTAATACTGACGACGGATCAGATCCTAGAGATATTACTACCTACGGCCAAAAATATTGAGGCTAGAGGTCGACCGATTATGATTTTTCAACGCTGATACCAATACCGATACCGATTATTGGAGGACCAAAAAAGCAGATACCGATTAAATCGGACGATTTATAAAATGTATTTTACTTGTAATAATGACAATTACAACAATACTGAATTAACACTTATTTTAACTTAATAAAAAACATCAATAAAACAATTTAGCCTCAAATAAATAATGAAACATGTTCAATTTGGTTTAAATAATGCAAAAACAAAGTGTTGGAGAAGAAAGTAATATGTGTCATGTAAAAAAAAGCTAACGAATAAGTTCCTTGCTCAGAACAGGAGAACATATGAAAGTTGGTGGTTCCTTTTAACATGAGACTTCAATATTCCAAGGTAAGAGGTTTTAGGTTGTAGTTAATATAGTATTTATAGGACTCTCTCTCCAAATACCATTTGTATTTCATATACCTTTAACTATTGGATGTTCTTATAGGCACTATAGTATTGCCAGTGTAGTGCACACCCCGCTAACTAGCTAGCCATTTCACATTGGTTACACCAGCCATTAGGCTGATAGGCTTGAAGTCATAAACAGCGCTGTGCTTGCGAAGAGCTGCTGGCAAAACGCACGAAAGTGCTGTTTGAATGAATGATTACGGGCCTGCTGCTGCTCAGACTGCTCTATCAAATCAGACTTAATTATAACATAACGCCGCAGCCCGTCTGGTGTTCAACCTTCCCAAGTTCTCTCACGTCACCCCGCTCCTCCGCTCCCTCCACTGGCTTCCAGTTGAAGCTCGCATCCGCTACAAGACCATGGTGCTTGCCTACGGAGCTGTGAGGGGAACGGCACCTCAGTACCTCCAGGCTCTGATCAGGCCCTACACCCAAACAAGGGCACTGCGTTCATCCACCTCTGGCCTGCTCGCCTCCCTACCACTGAGGAAGTACAGTTCCCGCTCAGCCCAGTCAAAACTGTTCGCTGCTCTGGCCCCCCAATGGTGGAACAAACTCCCTCACGACGCCAGGACAGCGGAGTCAATCACCACCTTCCGGAGACACCTGAAACCCCACCTCTTTAAGGAATACCTAGGATAGGATAAAGTAATCCCTCTCACCCCCCCTCCCCCTGAAAAGATTTAGATGCACTACTGTTCCACTGGAGGTCATAAGGTGAATGCACCAATTTGTAAGTCGCTCTGGATAAGAGCGTCTGCTAAATGACTTAAATGTAAATGTATAATAACACACAGAAATACGAGCCTTTGGTCATTAATATGATCAAATCCGGAAACTATCATTTCAAAAACAAAACGTTTATTATTTCAGTGAAATACGGAACTGTTCTGTATTTTATCTAACGGGTGGCATCCCTAAGTCTAAATATTCTTGTTACATTGCACAACCTTCAATGTATGTCAGAATTACGTAACATTTTGGCAAATTAGCTCGCAATGAGCCAGGCAGCCCAAACTGTTGCATATACCCGGACTCTGCGTGCAATGAACGCAAGAGAAATTACACAATTTCACCTGGTTAATATTGCCTGCTAAACTGGATCAGTAGTTATAACTAGTGATTATGATTGCTTGTTTTTTATAGGATAAGTTTAATGCTAGCTAACAATTTACCTTGGCTTCTACTGCATTGAGCTGAGCTGACAAGGTGAAAATCTGTCGTTCTGCCCCTGAACAAGGCAGTTAACCCACAGTCCCTAGGCAGTCATTGAAAATAAGAATGTGCTCTTAACTGACTTGCCTAGCTAAATAAAAGGTATTTTAAAAAGTAATAATAATATATATATATTTTTTTAAATAAATCGGAAATCGGCGCCCATATATACCGATTTCCGATTGTTATGAAAACTTGAAATCGGCCCTAATTAAATCGGCCATTCCGATTAAATCGGTCGACTTCTAATTGAGGTAGCTTATTATAATGCTTACCCAATAAAAATCACCAATTTGGAACATCATCGCACACATTTTTAGCTTTGAGACAAATTACAGACTGTAGCCTAAATAAAAAAATAGAACTCAATTGATTGAACATGAAATGTAATTCAATATGATTGAAATAGGCCTATAACCTACTGTACATATTTTAATGTAGTCATCTCGGTTTTCATTTGAAGCATATTTTTTATACGTCACTTGTTTGTATGAATTGAGAAGACATTGGCAGTACTTGTAGTCAACTTTGTTCTGAAGTTATCGGCAGTCACATAGAATCACATGATTTATCGGTCTCTATGTTAAAAGTGCAATGTTAATAACGATGGTTTTGGTAAACAGCTCCGAGATTTAACAAAGCTCCTACGAAGGTTCTAATTATGAACTTCGCCTTAAGATGCTCTTGGGAAACCAGGCCCAGAGCAGTTCCTTCGCCTCCATGTTCTCATCTGTAGCTGTCTCCACTGCTCAACTCAATGTGAATGTTCAACTGTCAGGGTTGCTGTCTGGTGGAATCTAAAGAGTATGTTTTGGTCTTTTGAAAAAAGGTCAAGGAGGGGTATGTGACTGAGGTACAAAGCAATCTACCCATGTGTGCTTTATCTCAGTCTCTCTCAATCAGGCACACAGAGAGACATGTGCATGCCCCCGCACAAACACACTTTCTGGTCTGGAGGACAGCTACTACCTCAGGAAACATAGCCAAATGAAAACACATGATTTTATTCATGTGAGTGGGGACCATCTTTGTGCTTATGGCATGTCGATATCCATGGCTGAGTCTGATAATAACATTGGATTTCATATTAAAATGAATTCATTTGTAGGAGGACTTTTCAATAAGAACCCATTCTGATATAATTCTGAGGCTTGCGCAAAAGCGAATAGAAATAAACCATAAAAATAAAAAAAGGATTACGATCTTACTGATGCAACTGAATCATGAAGGATTACCCAAAAATGACCCATTTGGAAATGGGAAAGTAAAGGAAAAAGAAAACACAAACAAAACATGTTATTTCAGTTACCATCATTGATATGGTCATTCTTTAATGCAATATAGGGTGAGAATGAGAGAGAAAGGGGCAGAGAGAGAGAGACAACTCTTAGTCTAAAATGTGTGTTTTTATTTAAGCCTCTTATACTCTGTGGCAGTATCCTGCTCTGGAGAATGCCTCCCCACCTACCCTCCCTCTGCTCCACCCTTCCCCCATCCCAGTATCCAGCTGGCTTCAAAGGGGCAGAATGTAAAAAAGAGATCATATTGAAACAGGATACGTCACCTCTCGGATTTGACTTTGTTTGTTCCGGCACCTATTGGCCCAGATCCGGTACCTCCCGCTGCATTATTTATTCATTATTTCACTGTTCGCACTGTAGACATTCTAATAAAAGCGATCAATATTAAATCAACTTGCCTCGTTATTTATCCCGATCCCCAGAAAGACCATCATGTAAAAGCCTTGTGATCCTTCTCTGTAATCATCCTATCCGGCCACTCTGATTCCAGACCTGCTCTCTTATTTGTACATAGAGGTTAAGGGGAGGGCCAGTGGGGTAAGTATCTGTTCTTGACACAGGTGGTGGTCAGCTAGTGAAGAGGTCCTACGTAATCACGTTATGTAGCCTAGTCGTCTCCCTACTGCATTTGAATCATGGAAAAGCCAAATAAAAAAATTGATGAGAAAAGGCAATCGAGCTTGACTCCAAAAATACAGAGAAAGATGTTGAATCTAACCCAGAATGAGTCAGAGAACTGTCAGTGCCGGAAGAGAGGAGTGAGGGGCAAACTGTTCCTGATGGCAATGCTAATCCCGCCAGTTCAGCATCACCACGAGCTCCCGAGTAATGCAGTGATCTAAGGCACTGCATCTCAGTGCTAGAGGTGTCACTACAGACCCTGGTTCGATCCTGGGCTGCATCACAACCGGCCGTGACCGGGAGTCCCATAGGGCGGCACGCGGCTTAGGAGAGGGTTTGCCCGGTGTAGGCCGTAATTGTAAAATAATAATTTGTTCTTAACTGACTTGCCTAGTTAAATAAAGGTTGGATGAAGTGCTCAGAGCAGGTGCAATTTGCAGTTCAAGACCAAGCAAATGTATAACCCCTGGCTTGTAAACGCAGAATTCAAAGTTGGGCTGCACAACATGCAAAAAGGTAGGGAGATTTGGTCTAGAAACGACTGGAGGGATTAAACTAGCAAAAGAGTAGGTGGAATGTACAGTAAATCAACATCTTATGCATCAGATGTAGAACAACAACAAAGAGCCCTCAGAAAAAAGGTTTTGAAGATGCCTGAACCAAGGAGCATCTCGTGGCAGCAAGCGTTGCAGACATGCCTATAGAGGACACCCAGGTTAACAGGCTAAATGAAAAAATACATTGACAATACAGCCAGAGTCTTCAGAACAGCCTTTAGGAGGCATCACAGCCTCATGCTCATCTCTTTGAGCAAGAAGTTGACTCTCAGGAGTTAAATGGACTTGACTTGGGGAGAGTCATTGTGGGAGGTTTTGAAAACGAAGGTAGGATTTTTTTCCCTTTACCTTCACGTCACAGAACAAGTTTGTAATCTCAATATGTGCGTCATATTATCACATATGCAGGAGGCCTATATATTCTCATATTTGCTTGTTCTGCTGTAACCTACATTGATTTATTTTATTTGAAGTTATATTCCGATATTGTGATATTTATTCTACTGCTTCATTGATGTCATGACAATGATATGACATTGGGGTCTTGTAAGCCCCACAGCTGTATGTGTGGATATGGTGGGTGTTCTGCAGTGTCATCTAAAAATGTTGTTGTACCTTGATGTCTCGAAAATGAGGCTACAAGAAATTCGGACTTGCATAAGCCCTGCAGCTATACTCAAGTATGTGCATAAGTCTAAAATACTTTGAATGAATCAGCACCTTGGAGAGTTTCACCACCATAGATAGTAGGCTACTTGGCTGCTACGTTGTGTTTGACACAATGTTTCTCAATGTGTCCCGGTACCTAAGAGCCGCCCCGGATAACCACCCCCCCCCTCACCATGTGTTTGTTTTTGCCTCACCATGTGTTCCGGGACCTCCCGATTTACAAATTAAGCACTGCATAGGGTATGTATTTGGAGGTTATGTAAGATAGATTACTGACCGTAGGCTACTGCACAAATACACCACTGGCTAGGGTTGCAAAATGTCGATAACATTCCCCAAATTCCCCGGGTTTCCAGAAATCCTGGTGCGAAGATTCCCAAATGTCCTGCTTATTCCCTCCTGTTTCCAGGACCTTCTGATCAGGATTACTGGAAAACCAGATAGCTCATGCAATACACTTATGCAAACATGTGAACATCAGATCTAAAATATATGGCATATACTCACAGCAAGAACACTAGCACACACATACACTCTCTCACATACATTCAGGTAAACACGCATGCGCACACACACACAAAATCAAGACTGCTGTGTCATAAGATCCCTCAATTTATCATAGTGATTTAGTTAGCACATTGTGTGTGCTTAACCATATCCTCATATATTGGAGAACAGACCTCTCCTGTAGTATATTAATCAACAGTACTCAGTCAGGGCACGCACACACACACACAGCCTCTTCTGAAGTATGGTCATCCACAGTCAATAACACTATCTGATTTTGGTTCAGCTCAAACAGTTCTTATTGGTTAGCCCTACAGTGTTGTTATTGACCGGTGGATGAACTGCAACACTAAAATTGTATTTTAACCATGCAAAGAAAGAAAAGGAAAGAAGAGAAACACTCTAAATGATCACACCGAGCAGTAATAGCAAAATAATTGCAACCAAGCTGCCACCATTTGGAGTGAAAGAACAAGGGAGAGACAATCCTGTGGCCATCATTTAGTCCCGAAACAGCACTGCCATCTCTCTCTCTTTCTCTCTGTCACTCTCTCTTTGCAGCGCTTTCTTTCCCACACACACCTGCCACATCCTATTTACTGAGGCCTCTACTGTTTCCCGTTCCCCTTTCTCAGTCAATTGTGGTTGTCATTTGTTCTTATGGTGTTTTATTTTCACCCTCCTCTCATGACGTGAGGCCCTGTCCGGTATCTCTGATTCGTCTGTATCTTCTTGTCTGGACCTCAAGGTCGTTCCCAATGTTATTTACATAAGCCAGTGGTTGGTTAGCATTAGTCCCAATGAGCAGTAGAGCCTGGGAGGGTAAGGAAGGAAGGGCTAGGAGCTAGGATCAATCTATCTGGTAATGGGATTGAATTCTAGCTACAGTAGCTCGCAATTCTGAGAGTGGATTCTTGAGCTATCAATTCTCTGAGAGGAGCGCAACTCCACTCAGGATTCCAGAACTCCATTCAGGAGGAGCTGCCATAGAATGAACCATAGAATAGTCCTGTGTATGCTCCTAAATTCTAATTGTCATAGAATGCACACCTTTCAAAGGAGGACCATGTCTATTTTCCAAGGCCTTATGTTCCCTCAAACTGTTTCCTCAGCCCTTTTATTATTTATTTTAATTTCACCTTTATTTAACCAGGCAGGCCAGTTGAGATCAAGTCCTCATTTACAACTGCGACCTGGCCAAGATAAAACAAAGCAGGGCAACAAAAACAACAACACACAGTTACACATAATACAATAGAAAAATCTATGTACAGTGTGTGCAAATGTAGAAGATTAGGGAGGTAAGAAAATAAATAGGCCATAGAGGCTAAATAATTACAATTTAGCATTAACACTGGCGTGATAGATGTGCAGATTATGATGTGCAAGTAGAGATACTGGGGTGCAAAAGAGCAACAAAAAAAAAAAACAATATGGGGATGAGGTAGTTGGGTGGGCTATTTACAGATTTGCTGTGTACAGGTACAGTGATCGGTAAGCTGCTATGACAGCTGATGCTTAAAACCCTATGTTTCCTCCGGTTCTATCTTCGAAACCAGGGGTCGAGGGGGTGGAGGGTGGGTAATGAAATGCACACGTTATACAAATGTTGATTGGTGATTTGATCCACTGTTGCATGATGGAACAGAGATGGGCAGTATTTCAGTTACATGTTTTTGAAATAAGTATATCAATTACTTTTAAGTATATTATCATTTGTATTTCACTGGCCTGAAATACAATGTAATGTATTTTGTAATAAGTTACACTATTTCAAAATATAAAATACCTTTCTATACCATTTGTATAGCATCTCACAATTTCGTGGCCTCTATCACTCCAAATATACTGCATTGGTGTCCGAAGTGTGATGGCATTATGGTGTGATAAACGTGTCTCCTAAATGACAAAAATGTTATGCGAAAATAAACACTTGCAACGCACACTAGGTATTAGAAAAATGATCTCCATCCCCAAACAAGGCTACATTTGATTACAATACAAATTATTTGGCCAGTTTTTATTGAAATTAGTTCAGTGGGTACTGAGGGAACAGGGCTGAGGGAACATAGGGCTGAGGGAACATAGGGCTGAGGGAACATAGGGCTGAGGGAACATAGGGCTGAGGGAACATAGGGCTTAGGGCTGAGGGAACATAGGGCTGAGGGAACATGGGGCTGAGGGAACATAGGGCTGAGGGAACATGGGGCTGAGGGAACATGGGGCTGAGGGAACATAGGGCTGAGGGAACATAGGGCTGAGGGAACATAGGGCTGAGGGAACATAGGGCTGAGGGAACATAGGGCTGAGGGAACATAAGGCTGAGGGAACATAGGGCTGAGGGAACATAAGGCTGAGGGAACATAGGGCTGAGGGAACATAGGGCTGAGGGAACATAAGGCTGAGGGAATAAAGGCCGAGGGAACATAGGGCTGAGGGAACATAGGGCTGAGGGAACATAGAACCTCTCCCTCTCACCCCACTCTCTCTCGCTCATTTCTTATGTAAGAATGAAAAATCCCAGTTCAGTTCAGGTTGGAACACATGATCTACAATAATACATGTGCTACAGTATGGCTTTCTGGATGTATAGAGCAGTGGTTCCCAAACTGTTTATAGTCCCTTCAAACATTCAACCTCGAGCTGCGTACCCCCCTAGCACCAGGGTCAGCTCACTCTCAAATGTTGGTTTTTGCAACCATTGTAAGCCTGCCACACACACACTATACAATACATTTATTAAACATAAGAATGAGTGTAAGTTTGTCACTTCCCACGAGCTGGGTTGTGACAAAGAGCTCTTATAGGACCAGGGCACAAATAATAATAATAATCAATAATTTTGCTCTTTACTTAGCAATCTTACTGCTGGGTTCTGAGAATATGAAATATCCATATTTATGTCACTGAGAGAGAGGGTAATGTATAACGTTTACATTATGTCAGGATATGTTATTGTTAGCCATCAGGGATCCAATGGGAGGGATCCTCTGGGAGGAGAAGAGACACAGTCTGGTACCAGGCACCATGACAGCCGTGTGTTGAGTGCAGGGAAGCGATCACGAGGCAGGCATTGATAAGGGGAGAGAGCCATGGATTAGTGATGGGGGGGGGGTTGAGATCGGGGGTCGAGATCAGGTCAGGTCACGTTAAGGGAGAAATAAAAGTTTATGGCCTGTATCACTAAGTGTCCTGCAAAGAAAAAGAACGATGTTTGTACAGATGTGTAGGAGGAGACTCAGCCTATGAGGAAGGGTTAAATATCAGTGCTTGTGTGAAAATGTCTTGGTCTGATGCAGCTGTATTGATCCTCTGGGAAGAATTCAACTTGATTTAGCTTTCATAGTGTCCGTAGAGTTTTTTACTCTGAGAATTAGAATCTAACAGTATAAAACCTTAAATTGTGAATAACTCACCACAGGTTAATGAGAAGGGTGTGCTTGAAAGGATGCACATAACTCTGCAATGTTGGGTTGTATTGGAGAGAGTTTTAAATCATTTTCCACACACAGTCTGTGCCTGTATTTAGTTTTCATTCTAGTGAGGGCCAAAAATTCACTCTCACATAGGTACGTGGTTGCAAAGGGCATCAGTGTCTTTCCTAACAGCATGATTTGCCAAGGCAGGATACTCTGAGCGCAGCCCTATTGTCACATTCGTTATAATGAGTGGACCAAGGCACAGCGTGCGTAGAGTTCCACATATTTATTAAGGTGAAACTTCAAAGAATACAAAGAATAACCGAACGTGCAGTTCGTAGCGCACATTGGCACTAGACAAAATAATATCCCACAAAACAGGTGGGAAAAGGACCACACTAAGTATGATCCCCAATTAGAGGCAACAATTATCAGCTGTCTCCAATTGGGAACCATACTCACACCAACATAGAAATTAAAGACTAGAACACCCCCTAGTCACACCCTGACATAAAACACCATAGAGAACCCCGAGGGCTCTCTATGGTCAGGGCGTGACACCCATTCCAAAATCTGGCAGTGGCTTCTGATTAAATTACATTTTCACAGAACTGCTTGTTGCAATTTCGATGAGGCTCTCTTGTTCAGATATCGGTAATTTGACTGGAGGCAGGGCATGAAAGGGATAACGAATCCAGTTGTTTGTGTCTTCCGTTTCAGGAAAGTAACTGCGTAATTGCGCACCCAACTCACTCAGGTGCTTCGCTATATCACATTTGACATTGTCCGTAAGCTTGAGTTCATTTGCACACAAAAAAATCATACAATACACCTAACCTGTATGTTGTCCTTGTTAATGCAGACAGAGAAGAGCTCCAACTTCTTTATTATAGCCTCAATTTTGCCCAACACATTGAATATAGTTGCAGAGAGTCCCTGTAATCCTAGATTCAGATCATTCAGGCGAGAAAAAAACAACGTGAGAAACTCATCATCATGCAAGCGGTCAGACAAGTGAACATTATTGTCAGTAAAGAAAACTTTAAGCTTGTCTCTCAATTTTTTAAAAACGTGTCAATACTTTGCCCCTTGATCACCAGCACACTTCTGTATGTTGTAAAAGCATTACACGGTCGCTGTCCATATCATTGCATAATGCAGAAAATAGAGTTCAGGGGCCTTGCTTTAATAAAGTTACCATTTTCACTGTAGTGTCCAAAACGTCTTTCAAGCTGCAAGGCATTTTCTTGATGGATGCTGCAGTGTACCCAAGTGGCGTCGGGAACAACTGCTTGCACGCATGTTACCACTCCCCTGTATCTCCCTGTCATGGCTTTTGTGCCATCAGTACAGATACCAACACATCTTGACCACCAAAGTCCATTTGATGTCACACAGCTGTCCAGTACTTAAAAAATATCCTCTCCTGTTGTCCTGGTTTCCAGTGGTTTGCAGAAGAGGATGTCATCCTTAATTGACCCCACATAAACGTAACGGACATATACCAGGAGCTGTGCCAGGCCCGACACATCTGTTGACTTATCCAGCTGTAACGCATAGAATTCACTGGCCTGTATGCGAAGCAGTAACTGTTTCAAAACATCTCCTGCCATGTCACTGATGCGTCGTGAAACAGTGTTGTTTGATGAAGGCATCGTCTGTATAGTTTTTGTTGGCCTTTTCCCCAGCATTGTCCCAGCTATATCCGCAGCAGCAGGAAGAATGAAGTCCTCCACAATAGTATGGGGCTTGCCTGTCCTAGCCACTCGGTAGCTCACCATATAAGACTCTTCTAGTCCCTTCTTATTAATAGTATCTGTTGCTTTTATACATGTCTTACTACTCGAAAGTCATCTTAATTCTCGCTCAAAAAACTCCTGTGGCTTATTTTTCAAATTGGCATGTTTTGTTTCTAAATGTCTGCGCAAGAGTGAAGGTTTCATCGAGATGTGAGATAGTACTTTTGCACATATAACACACTGTGGCTGAGGAAAGGCACAACTCCCAATATAAGTGAACCCCAAATCAATATAGTTCATCATATTTGTGCCTCTTTGATGGTCCAACTTCCCTGTCTGTTGTTTGGTGCTTTCCCGGGTCCCTTACCCGGCAGTAGCTCTTCGGCTGCATCAGATTCACAACTGTCAATGTCCATGCTAGCTGGGCTAACAACAAATGTAGATTTACTGATGCTAGCATTGGATGTGATTGTGGAAGCAGAACAGCTTGTGTCATCGACAGGTGCAGGTGAACTACTGCTGATAGTAGCAGTACTACCAGTAGAGCTGGTATGTGTCTCTATGGATGCAAGCCTTACTTTTTTTTAACCATTTATCCATTTTCAAGCAAACGGAATGAGCAACAAGCTAAGTTTGGCTATATACGAACTGTTAGTGGAATTCCTGCGAGAAAGTAACGGTTAATGTGGTTGGATTTTAATTATTTGACCAGGCTACCTGTATTTGACATTGTGTTATTATTTTGCTGAACACTAGATGGTTTAATTTATTTATTTTTTTGTAGTGAAGCGAGGCTACTTAGGTGAGAAAACCTTACCCAAATGTATAGCCCCATTGGAAAATATAAATGGACTGCTTGAAAATGTTAAGATTTTTTATTTTAAAAAACACTTTTTTTTTTTTTTACGTGAATCACATTTTTATTTGGTGTTACACCCCCCCACAGCACTGCACGTACCCCAGTTTGGGAATACAGTACCATATGATTCTGCAAATTTAATCCATTAAAATAATAACTAATATTAGAGTCATATCCATAACTAAATCTGATCATCCAAAAACAAGGAATATTATCATAATCTGTAACATTTATCTTCCACAGCCATTACTGTATTTTGTTATATTATGTTCAATTAGAGAGAAAATGTTTATTTACTTGATCAATAAGCTGTTTTTTTTTTACTTATGGCATTGGCAACAGCCTAGCAGTTTCAAAGTTTCACGTTTTATTATCACGTGCACAGGATACTGCAGGTCATGATAGTAGTGACGGCTTCTGCCTCCAGCTATCATCTCTAAGAATGAGTCAAATCTAGCGATGCCTGACAGCCAGACAATCCACATAGTGTACCGCACACAGTTAAGCTTATATTTACACCAAACTATGAGCACAGACGTGAAGTGTCAACCTACCCAATCCAATGAACAATAGGGGGATATGCATTTTGTGGCTACTGATATTAAACAAAACGTGTCAGCAACAGCTCAGCACCCATTTCGAGCTATGCTTATCTCAACAGGGCGTGGGCCTCACTCCCCCTACCTCTGAGGTAATTGATTCAGAGAGAGAATGCGGCCTGCCAGCAAGGCAAATGACGTGACGGCCACAAATCAATGGCTTGTCCTTTGTGACCATTCCTCCTCTCTCTCATTTGCGCTGAAACGCAGTTATGTTTTGTGTGTAGCTGAAGGGTATTTTTAATACGAACTCACCATGCGAGAGACAAAGACAAAGCCGAAACCAACACAGCATCAGCTATACGCAATGCGCGCAGTCCTAGACCTATTTAGACGTAGAGCAGCATCATCAGCTTCCGATAATCATGCTTTCCGTTTCTGGGTGATAACACAATACTATAATATCAACAGAACTGATAACTGTTAAACATACTGTAGCGACCCTGTGTTTATAGGTGTGAATATCGACTCTGTCACAGAGATACCCGCTCTGCATGGTCGCCCTTCATTGCTCCGTGGGCGGGTTTGTTGTCTTACCTGCAGCCTGGAGGAGTGAGGGAGTGGAAGGTGGAGAGGGAAAACATCTCAGCCCTGTCCGCCATCTTCCTCCAAAAACGGCTCAAAGTGACTGCAGAGAATCACAGAGGGAGCAGTCCATTCACAACCACGGAGCGCGCGACAGACGGACACAGTCACGGACAGACCAGTTTCTTTCGCTCTCCCTCCCTCTATCCTACCGCCACGCTGTTACAGATCCCCCTGGCCTCGATCTAGTCAAATCAGATACGCGTACTCAGCATCACATTTGCCTTGAGCTGCTATCCACTCTACAGCCCGGAAACGGCAGAGAAAAAGAACAACACTGCGGTAATCACACAAAAAAGCCCTATCTTTTCCCGATGCCGCCAGACCAGCCACACACCCGCAGTCCGCTGCCTGCCTTGCCAAATGTCTGCCGCTGTGATGATGCCTGTGACACGAAGCGGAGGTGGGCCAGCGGTGCAGAGAGGGAGGGGCAGGCAGGGAGGAGGGGGTATTGGTACAGACAACAGAAAACATGCTTTTCCATTCAAGGTCAAACACAGATTATAGCAACAAAGCATATTAAATGGTCCTGTCAGGTGATTGGAGGTACTGGAGAGGGTGGGTGGTAGCCTATGCATGTGATAAGATATTTAACCTCCTGCTAAGGGTTCCATAGAGCACCATAAAAGGACAGGCAGGATTGCTATTTAATAACACAAAAAATGTGGATTGTCTTAACTGCCATACAATACTTGTTTGTGAAAGCTTTGCCATGACTTGTTGCTGAAAACTGTAGTTTGGCAAAGCTGTGATTGCAGGGAATAGACCTAAATGTTAGCTCAATAATACCGCCATTGACAACGGGGATTGGGCTGTTTGTCTCATCGACACTATAAATGCCATGAGGAGTTGTTCAGTTGCTTGGGTGCTGAAATATAATTATAGTATTCCGCCCCATGTGGTCAAACTAAGCATTTACCGATTAGGGAAAGGACCAAAATGACCCAGCACTTCAAGGAGATCCACCACGTGTGGGTGCCCTAACACCTCAACAGATTATTTGTCTGGTCTTGTTAAAAAAAGTTTAAAATAGCACCCTGTTTTCCTTTATACACTTAATTCCTTCCAACATACATTTACACATTAGGCTCATAAAAAGTATCTAAGGTCATCCCTTTATACTGATCTGAGAGCATATGTTTGTAACATTGGATAATAGGCTACAAGGAGACTTAATCAAGCAGACAAATGTAACATCAGCATTATTATGGTCTAATATGGTATATGTTATGAGCATAATAATAAGTGACTTTTGGAAACAGAGTTGTGGATTTGATTAATAGGCCTAGGTCTTTTTTTATCTGTTCAGCACCTAAACTAGTGCATGGCTTTAGTTTTTAATTCATTAGTGCATAACATCAACAGCAGGAATGAAGACACAGACGATGATGAACCATCAACTTTGTTTATTTCAATGAGCATGCCAATGGCAGGGTCTGAATTTATTGCACAACCTTTTCCGAGATAAAGATGGGACCAAGCTGAACATCTCCCTCCCATATATCTGAGAAGAGAGCAGACACAAGAACAGGAGGGTCATTACACATATCCAAAAGTAGCCTTCAGCAGCTGGACAATACACAGACAGCTAGGTTAAGAACATCAATATCCACTCACTGTTTATCTGCTCTCAAAAGTGACCTTTATTAATCATTATTTTAGTGGTGAATAAAACACTTTCAAAAATGGATTTTAGGAGCAGCAAACAGTAAGCAGACATTGACCTTTCATATTCAAACATTCTCTGCCAGTATTTTTGAGGTTTCCACATTGTTGTTATCTTAAAAAGCAGACCTTTGTTGCCTCATACGTACTTGCTGGTTTTTGATGCTGAGTGGTATCGCGTCCCTTCCTGTTGCTACAGGTGGAGTCACAGCAGCCACACACTCCATCATTCCCACCAGCCTCTCTCCACCTGTTAACAAACTGCAGCTTTAGGGCTACATTCGATCAAACCAGCATTGCAGTATTGACGTAACATAAATATACCTTTCATGTATTGCATAACATATGCTGTGTCATCAAGTATGAACATTTATTTTATTAATGTAACATGTATTTGACCCAGGTGTAGAACGTACACACTTACGTATTAATGAAAGAGCAGGCCTTGTACTCAAAATCAATGGGGAACGCGATTGTGGTTGCCTTCAGGTGACAGGTAAGGAAGATCTGTTGGGATTTACCAAGAACAGGACCATTGTAACAATTAAAGCATAGGATAAATACACAATTTTCAAAAATGATGTCTCATGATATGTTTCCGTGTTATTTGTTAGTATTATTTCTGCTTGTCTGCATACCTGCCCTGTGAGGGATAAATAAAGTAGATATGAACTGAATGAATTAACTCACCATGTCGAGCGTAGCGGGATAATCTGCAACAAGCTGAGAAGGTATCTTTGTTTTCTGCGGAATAATTGGGTCACTCCCCTTCTGGCTCTGGAACCTGAAAGCCTCCAACTGGAAATACAGCTTGTAGTCTGCAGAACGAGGCATGAACTGGGAGCGGGAACCTGTTATTTTGGCATCGATCAGACACCTATGGGGGCACAGATGTTGCAAGGGAAGGGGGAGGGGCAGGCCGTGGCAGGGGGAAGCTTTAGCTGGGCTCACATTTAACAACATGACAGTCAGTGCACTCATTAAACTGCCCTGGTTGCCCGCACAACTCAAGCATAGGCATTAGATGTTGCCTCAGTCAAGGTTGCTCATCACACTTGCACAGTTAGGGCCGGTTTCCTGGACAGATCTTAAATTACATCACAAATAGGATTCTTACATTAATCCAGAATAAAAAAACTTCAGATGACTGTTTTCTAGATCTAGACCGTGGAGTCCTTGATCGTGTGTCCCTGCTCAGACGTTGAATGCATCAACCAATAACAGATTGCTATAACATATGATGTGGTTAGCTGATATGTAAAATACCTATCCAGGCATTGTAACATCTAGTATGCGTCAGCAACGTCTGAGCAGGGGAACATGACTCTTGACAGAGGCTGTGTTAACATAGTCAGCCCAATTCTGATCTAACACCCAATTATTGGCAAAAGAGCTGATCTGATTGGTCAAAAGACCAATTAGTGGAAAAAGATCAGACCTGTGCTGCATGTGTAAACGCAGCATAATTAGATGCACTATGTGAAGGTGGTTATGATCTGAGGTTGCTTCAGAAGCCTCGTATGGACCACAAATATTCAAGCATTGTATGTATGAGCACAGACTGGAGCAAACAATCCAAATAAAACAATGCAGAAGATAAAAGCAAACATTGAAAATAATTGCAGTTAATAAAATAATACCCCATAACAATATTATTTTGCAACAGAAAGCCAAGTTTGGACAACCATTTCATGCAAGTGAAATTAGTTACCTAATTCTGCCACCAGTTGCATTAAGTACTGCAGTGCATCTCCTCGTCATGGACTGCACCAGATTTGCCAGTTCTTGCTGTGAGATGTTACCCCACTTCCACCAAGGCACCTGCAAGTTCCTGGACATTTCAAGTTCCTGGACAAGTTCCTGGCCCTAGGCCTCACCATCCGATCCAACAGGTCCCAGACGTGCTCAATGAGATTGGGATCCAGGCTTTTCGCTGGCCATTGCGAAACACTGACATTCCTGTCTTGCAGGAAATCATGCAGAGAACGAGCAGTGTGTCTGGTGGCATTGTCATGCTGGAGAGTCATGTCAGGATGAGCCTGCAGGAAGGGTACCACATGAGGGAGGAGGATGTCTTCCCTGTAACGCACAGCATTGAGATTGCCTGCAATGACAACAAGCTCAGTCCGATGATGCTGTGACACACCGCCCCAGACCATGACGGACCCTCCATCTCTAAATTGATCCCGCTCCAGAGTACAGGTCTCAGTGTAACGCTCATTCCTTCGACGATAAACGCGAATCCAACCATCACCCCTGCTGAGACAAAACCGCGACTCGTCAGTGAAAAGCACTTTTTGCCAGTCCTGTCTGGTCCAGTGACGGTGGGTTTGTGCCCATAGGCGTGTTGTTGCCAGTGATGTCTGAGGACCTGAGGACCTGCCTTACAACTGACCTACAAGCCCTCAGTCCAGCCTCTCTCAGCCTATTGCAGACAGTCTGACTACTGATGGAGGGATTGTGTGTTCCTGGTGTAACTCGGGTAGTTGTTGTTGCCATCCTGTACCTGTCCCGCAGGTGTGATGTTTGGATGTACCGATCCTGTGCAGGTGTTGTTACACGTGGTCTGCCAATGCGAGGACGATCCGTCCTGTCTACCTGTAGCGCTGTCTTAGGCTTCTGACAGTACGGACATTGCAATTTATTGCCCTGGCCACATCTGCAGTCCTCATGCCTCCTTGCAGCATGTCTAAGGCACATTCACGCAGATGAGCAGGGACCCTGGGCATCTTTCTTTTGGTGTTTTTCTGAGTCAGTAGAAAGGCCTCTTTAGTGCCCTAAGTTTTCATCACTGTAACCTTAATTGCCTACCGTCTGTAAGCTGTTAATGTCTTAACGACCGTTCCACAGGTGCATGTTCATTAATTGTTTATGGTTCATTGAGCAAGCAGTGTTTAAATCCTTTACAATGAATATCTGTGAAGTAATTTGGATTTTTATGAATTATCTTTGAAAGACAAGGTCCTGAAAAGGGGATGTTTCTCTTTTTGCTGAGTTTATATTGCCATTGACACAGTGCATTATTCTGAAGTTAAACCTGCCTCTTTCTTGGTTTAGTTTATACCCTCACTTAGACCTGGACTAGCTCAAATTTTCTTTCTAGAAATCAGACTGTTAATTCCAGATTAGTTCAAGTCTGGGACTATTCGAAACCATGTTTGAGAAATAACATGTTCATTAGTCCAGTTTAAAAGAGCATTTAAATCCAAGATTAGGCTTAATCTATGTCCACGAAATCACCCCTAGTGTTGACTGAACCTTCTCCCTTACTTACCCATGATTCTCAATGAAGGAGTATCTGGGATTGGCGTTTATGTTGGGTTCCAGGGTGGCCACACAGCTGTCCAGAAAGATACGCAGGGGAACGTGGAAGTACTGCATGACAGAGGCCTCGATGTTCACCATATCACCCAACACGTACATGTTACCGGCCCTCTCATACTGCCAGTCAGCTGCCAAGAGAAGTTGTAACATTACATTTGCGTACTCCTGGTCTAAAAAGTACACTCAATTAAGAGTTTCAATAGAACTCGGTGGAGAATCTCCACTGAAAGTTCTTTTAGTCCAGGAAAAGTCCAAATCTGGGTCCGGGAAATTGGCTTTTTAGTGTGGACCCTCTCTACACTGCATCTTTACCCACCAGTCATGAGCCTCATGGAGAAGTACAGGAGTTCCTCTGCATACTTCGCAGCGGAGAAAGGGGTCCAGGTTGGGATCAGGGCCAGGCTGCTCACATTGTGTTTCCTGGAGGAGAGAGACATTGTTTTACAAATGTTTTTTATACATGTGTTGTACGTCTGTATAGGAATCACCATACCCGTTTTTAATATTAATTGTGTTTTAAACTAAGAAGCCTAATAAATGTCCACTGTGGGTGTGGTGAAAGTATGATCACTTTAATGGTAGTGAAGCAGTGTAGTGGGGGTACTGTATTCACATGCAACTAGAGACTCAATTCAATCAAACCTGCATTCTAATATATATATATATTACCAGTTCTGAGACCTATATATTAGAATGCAGGTTTGATTGAATTGAGTTTACCCAATACTGCTAGTGGGTTGGGGCTACCCTGGCTTATTTCCTGAAATACTTCAAGTCTGCTTGATTTATCTTATACTACATGCTGGGTGGACAGGATTGGTACTTTTGAAACTGTTTCATTAGTTCCGTTGTGGCAGGCAAGCTAAATCAGTCTGTACTATTTGGACCTAGGTCTGCTCCTCCCACCTTGGATAGTGGCACTCAATATTGATCATCGCTTCATTTGTCCTGATGAGGGGGGTGTTTGCCAGAGGTTTGGGTTTGTAAAATAGAGTGAAGATGTAGATGAGGGAGGTGGTAGTCATCTGAGAAACAATCACAACAATGTTAATACATTCACAAATTTAATTAAAATAGACCAATTTACTGTGGAAAGGACGTGAGATTGTGAGGAATGTGAGATTTTTTTTTATCCAACCATTTGTTCAGGTAAATTGACAACTAATTGCCATGTACAATAATGCCCTACATATAATATAAATACCTGGGCTTGTATATTTTTTGCCACTTAGCACTCATTTGGGGTTATCATTTTTCCTTTTGCTTTTCAAATAATATAAATACAGTTCATTACTATCATTATCATCATTATAATACATACCCTTAGCTGGCTGCCACATGACTGCAGCGGATACTCAAAGATGAGCACCTGGTTGACATTGTCGAATCCAGACATAGGGCAGTCTCCCAAAGTGAGGTCTTCTAGCTGGATCAACTGGCCGATCCCCAGCAGGTCATGCTTCGCTTCCACGTGGACCATGTTCTCCCTGCACTCAGCCCTCACTGAATGGGCAGCCACAGGGGTTCTCGTCTCTGAGCCTCCAATAATCTTGGGCTCTGGCTTTGGGTCCAGAGGATAGGTCCAATCCAGTGATGTTTCAAACTTCTGCTTGGCCTGGGTTTGGTCTTTTGGTGGGGGCCTGAGTTTCTGATACGATGGTTGCTGAGGCTGCTGAGTCTGCTGAGGTGGCTGACGATTGATTTTGAAGGCTTGCTGCACTGGTTTACTGAAGGGTGTCAAATTCTGAGCAACACACAGACAGCCAAGCATGGCCACTGCCACGAGACAAACTACACTCCACTTCATCGCCATGGCTTCACAATAAGAATTGATCAGCAATGTTCACTGGATGCTGTGAAGAGTATGAAGGAGATGTGGCCAGTTTTATAACGGATTGAGCGTTGTTTACTTATTGGAAACCCGCCCCCTCCTCATTTGAACATTCCCTATTAGCTCTCAGGAGTCAAGGTTTTAGCCAATCAAATGCTGTGGCTGATGGTCCTTTAATAGCAGACTATTCAAAGCAACTTCTTAATACCAAAAATGTTATGTTATATTATCAAAGTTTCAAGAATTTTGTTGTTTAAAAAAAACGCTTTTTCATCAGAAATAAATGCTTTTGGGTACCTTTATATGTGTGTTTGCTACATTTGCTTGATATATAGATGCCACAAATGTCTTTTTTTCTATAGTAATATATTAAAATGTTACTTATGTGTCACATTTGATCGTCTTTCGTCATATTTTTCTGTAAGAGTTCTCTTATTTGTAAGGTGGATACAGTATATAGCGTTTTGCAAAAATAACATATAGTGTAATTATGATGTATTATATATGAACATATACAAATCCATATTATGATTAGATTAAAGAAACGCACTAACCTTTCATTCATTCTTAAAGAGAAACTTCTGGTTGCAATAATTTGAGATGATGTATTTATTGAATGGAAAAATAGATTTTTCCACACCTGAAGTCATGTTACTTTCACATGGGGGTAGATTAAGTGACCGCGAAGCAGACTGCCTGGGTGAATGACCTCTCACACTGTGTATACTTGCAAAATTGACATTTATTGACATGCTGCGTGTCGGTCAGTAAGACCTCTGTCAAGGCCACAGTCGAACACACACAAGATCAACACAGGAGGCTGCCCGTTGGGCACAAACTGGTTGAATCAACGTTATTTCAATGTAATTTGTCAACATATTGAGACATGGAGTCTACGTGGAAAATACATTGGATTTGCAAAAAGTAATCAACTTAAACTGTTGTTTTGAGGGTTAAATTTAAACCACAGGATTATGCCTCGTTAAATAAAAAATGTGTTTAAAAAATGTCATCATCATACCCAATTTTCATTTTTTTCAGCCTACGTTTCGTTTCAGGTTTGGGTTTTATTTGAATGTTACCAACCACCAGAATGGCATTGTTTATTGATTAGAAACAGATGAAAATGTATTCCTCTTCGTGACTGAGATAAGCCAAACAGCCTTGTCTCCATTTAACCATCTGAGCCATGGAGCAAATACAAATAGAGGGTGCAAACTACCCTCAATTCTCAGGCAGACTACCCAAGCTTTTTTTTACCAGAAAAGTATCATAATCCATTGGATAATTTGTCAATTTTCACTTATCTTTTACTAGTCTGTATAAAGAAAATATACAATGAGTGTACAAAACATTAAGAACACCTGCTATTTCCATGACAAAGACTGACCAGGTGAATCCAGGCGTAATCTTTAACCCCTTACTGATGTCACTTATTAAATTGACTTAAATCCGTGTAGATAAAGAGGAGGATACAGGTTAAAGAAGGATTGTTAAGCCTTGAGACAATTGAGGCATGGATTGTGTATCTGTGCCATTCAGAGTGTGAATGGGCAAGGCAAAATATATATATATATATATATATATATATATATATATATATATATATATATATATATATTTTTTTATAATAATAATTTTACTCCTTTTTCTCCCCAATTTCGTGGTATCCAATTGTTGTAGTAGCTACTATCTTGTCTCATCGCTACAACTCCCGTACAGGCTCGGGAGAGACGAAGGTTGAAAGTCATGCGTCCTCCGATACACAACCCAACCAAGCCGCACTGGTTCTTAACACAGCGTGCATCCAACCCGGAAGCCAGCCGCACCAATGCGCCGGAGGAAACACCGTGCACCTGGCCACCTTGGTTAGCGCACACTGCACCCAGCCCGCCACAGGAGTCGCTGGTGCGCGATGAGACAAGGACACCCCTACCGACCAAGCCTTCCCTAACCCGGGCGACGCTAGGCCAATTGTGCGTCGCCCCATGGACCTCCCGGTCGCGGCCGGTTGAGGCTGTTCTGAGGGCAAAACTCAATATTGGGAAGGTGTTTTGCAAACCCGCTCCTCCCGGTGACCCAAGATGGTTTTGACCACTTGAGTTTTGCTTCACGACATGCTCCACTACTTTGATTGATGTAATGTTAGCTAGAAACCACAAGTGTCTTGACGGCCGATTCTTATAGCCTTTAGCCGTACCCTTATCCTACTTCTCCTCTGTTCCTCTGGTGATGTAGAGGGTAATCCAGGACCTGCAGTGCCCAGCTCTACTCCTTCTCCCCATGTGCTCTCATTTGTTGACTTCTGTAACCGTAAAAGCCTTGGTTTCATGCATGTTAACATTAGAAGCCTACTCCCTAAGTTTGCTTTATTCACTGGTTTAGCATATTCTGCCAACCCGGATGTCTTAGCCATGTCTGAATCCTGGCTTAGGAAACCACCAAAAACCCTGAAATTTCCATCCCTAACTATAACATTTTCCGACAAGATAGAACTGCCAAAGGGGCGGTGTTGCAATCTTCTGCAGAGATAGCCTGCAAAGTTCTGTCTTACTATCCCGGTCTGCACCAAAACAATTCGAGATTCTACTTCTCAAAATTCCCCTTTCCAGAAACAAGTCTCTTTCCAGAAACAAGTGCCCTGGACATCATATGTGAATTGATTGACCCCATCTATCTTCTGAGCTTGTGCTACTAGGTGACCTAAACTGGGACATGCTTGAAGCTAGGGGGCACTATTTTTATTTTTGGAAAAATAACGTTCCCAAAGTAAACAGACTATTTCTCAGGACCAGACGCTAGAATAGGCATATAATTGACAGCTTAGGATAGAAAACACTCTAAAGTTTCAAAACTGTAAGAATATTGTCTGTGAGTATAACAGAACTGATATTGCAGGCGAAAGCCTAAGAAAAATCCAATCAGGAAGTGACTCATATTTTGAAACCGTTGTGTTCCTATGCATCCCTATTGGCCATTGAAAGGAATATCAACCAGATTCCTTTTTCTACGTATTCCCTAAGGTGTCTACAGCCTTTAGACATAGTTTCACGCCTTTATGTTGAAGAATGAGCGTAAAGGACCACATTGCGTAAGTGGCCAGCTGAGGGCTCTCAGAGTGATTCTTGCGTAAAAGACAGAGGTAGCCATTTTTCCTCTCGGTCCTACTGAAAAGCCAATTGTCCCGGTTGATATATTATCGAATTGATGCTTGAAAAACACCTTGAGGACTGATTATAAAAAACAGCGTTGTCGTGACCGCTATTTCCGGTCGATTTCTCAACATAACGTGACAAACAAACTGAGGTATTTTGGGTCTAAAAATTATCTTTATGGAACAAAAGGAACATTTGCTGTCTAACTGGGAGTCTCATCAGTGAAAACATCCGAAGATCATCAGGTAAATCATCAGGTAAATGGTTAATTTGATTGCTTTTCTGATTTTCGTGACCAAGCTTCCTGCTGCTAGCTGGACATAATGCTATGCTAGGCTATCGATAAACTTACACAAAAGCTTGTCTTGCTTTGGCTGTAAAGCATCATTTCAAAATCTGAGACGACAGGGTGATTAACAAAAGGCTAAGATGTGTTTCATTATATTTCACTTGTGATTTCATGAATATGAATATTTTCTAGTAAGATTATTTGGCCGTTGCGCTATGCTAATTAGTGTAGTTGATGACAATTCTCCTGGATCCGGGATGGGTAGTTCAAAGAGGTTAACTTGGCTTTCAAAGACCTTAGAAAGGCAGGGTAGAATAGATATACGTCTGTAGCAGTTTGGGTCTAGAGTGTCTCCCCCTTTGAAGAGGGGGATGACTGCGGCAGCTTTCCAATCTTTGGGAATCTCAGATGATACGAAAGAGAGGTTGAACAGGCTAGTAATAGGGGTTACAATAATTTCGGCAGATAATTTTACAAAGAGAGGTTCCAGATTGTCTAGCCCAGCTGATTTGTAGGGGTCCAGATTTTGCAGCTCTTTCAGAACATAAGCTATCTGGATTTGGGTGAAAGTGAAGTGGTTAACAAACAGATTAACGACCATTTCGAATCTCACCGTACCTTCTCCGCTATGCAATCTGGTTTCCATAGTTTTACCCTACTGATGATGTGTTGTTGCACACACTCAATGTCCTAAACGATATAATAACCGCCATCGATAAGAGACATTACTGTGCAGCCGTATTCATCGACCTGCCTAAGGCTTTCGACTCTGTCAATCACAACATTCTTTTTGGCAGACTCAACAACCTTGGTTTCTCAAATGATTGCCTCACATAGTTCACCAACTACTTCTCCAATAGAGTTCAGTGTGTCAAATCATTGTATACATCAATGATGTCGCTCTCGCTGCTAGTGATTCTTTGATCCACCTCTACGCAGACAACACCATTCTGTATACTTCTGGCCCTTCGTTGGACACTGTGTTAACGAACCTCCAGATGAGTTTCAATGCCATACAACTCTCCTTCCGTGGCCTCCAACTGCTCTTAAATCCAAGTAAAACTAAATGCATGCTCTTCAACCGGTCGCTGCCCAAACCTGCCCGCCCATCTAGCATCACTACTCTGGACAGTTCTGACTTAGAATGTGTGGACAACTACAAATACCTAGGTGTCTGGTTAGAGTGTAAACTCTCCTACCAGACTCACATTAAACATCTCCAATCCAAAATTAAATCTAGAATCGGTTTCCTATTTCGCAACAAAGCAACCTTCACTCATGCTGCCAAACATACCCTTGTAAACATGACCATCCTACCGATCCTCGACTTCGGCGATGTCATTTACAAAATAGCCTCCAACACTCTACTCAACAAATTGGATGCAGTCTATCACAGTGCCATCCGTTTTGTCACCAAAGCACCATATACTACCCACCACTGCGACCTGTACGCTCTCGTTGGCTGGCCCTCGCTTCATACTCATCGCCAAACCCACTGGCTCCAAGTCATCTTAAGTCTTTGCTAGGTAAAGCCCCGCCTTATCTCAGCTCACTGGTCACCATAGCAGCACCCACCCGTAGCATGCGCTCCAGCAGGTATATCTCACTGGTCACCCCCAAAGCCAATTTTTCCTTTGGCCGCCTCTCCTTCCAGTTCTCTGCTGCCAATGACGGGAACGAACTGCAAAAGTCTCTGAAGCTGGAGACTCATATCTCCCTCACTAGCTTTAAGCACCAGCTGTCAGAGCAGCTCACAGAACACTGCACCTGTACATAGCTCAGCTGTAAATAGCCCATCCAATCTACCTCATCCCCATACTGTATTTATTTATTTATCTTGCTCCTTTGCACCCCAGTATCTCAACTCGCACATTCATCTTCTGCACATCCTACTATTCCAGTGTTTAATTGCTATATTGTAATTACTTTGCCAACATGACCTATGTATTGCCTTACCTCCCTTATCCTACCTCATTTGCACATGCAAATTTTCTACTGTATTAGTGATTGTATGTTTGTTTAGTCAGTGTGTTGTTGTATGTGTCGAACTGCTTTGCTTTATCTTGGCCAGGTCAAAGTTGCAAATGAGAACTTGTTATCAACTAGCCTACCTGGTTAAATAAAAATAAATTAAAAATTGGATTCTATCAATTCACTTCCCCTGTGAGAACCATGCATACAGGCTAACGTGGCTTTGCTGTACCGCAGCCTGCCAGGAGCCTACCTACCAATGGTGCACCATGTCCATTACAATGTAGAAAAACACACATCAGCTACTGTATCTTTCAATAGTTATCCATATTACCGGAGCTTCATCTCATTCTTTCTAACATTTTGCGTGACGGACTTGCGGACACAATTTATGAAAGATGCCAAAACCTTGGAGTTAAAAATAGATGGCAAAGTCAAAGATAGGCCAGTGGTTTCTATCTGTGGCAAAGTTTTAAATCAATGCATATGACAAATCCAGCTCCAGAACCAGCCATTGAGCCAACTGGCTAATCTTTTGAATACGGTATAGTAAAAAAACAAAATACAGTAACACTGGATAACATTAGCTAGCTAGATAAGGTTAGCATGCTATCTAGCTACACGGACAGCTATCAGTGCCCTATTTGTGGATGTTAATCAACTCCATGTGGAAATTCCCACACGCAATTCACAAATATGTATAATCAGCCTTCACCATTCTTCGGGGGTGAAACCTAAAAGTGCATTTCCTCTCTATGACAGGAAATTACGTTGAAATAGTGGCAGCTTCTACCTTTAATTTCAGTTTGTCTACAAATTAATAATTGTTATGTTTGATTCATATCTCCATCTCAACCAAAAATCTAAAATGTATAAAACAAAATCAAATCAATGTTTAAATGCACTTTAAATAAAGTTTGATTTGGTTTAGTCCTATTCTTTAAATGTTGATATTTGGTTGCGATGTCAACCAAACACAATTCATTATTATGTTTGTAATACAGTTAATAGCCTAAAGTTAAGGCTATCTTGCAAACTAATATAACAGTACTTATTCAACCGAGTAACACATCCATGGCTCCATTTTGAGGATACTGTTACTTCATAAAGTATTTCATACACCTTGACTTATTCTACATGTTGTTGTGTTACAGCCTGAATTCAAAATGGATTAAATATTAAACTTTTTTAACTATCTACACACAATACCATATAATGACAAAGGTAAAACATGTTTTACATTTTTTTGCAAATTTATTTCTAAATTAAATACAGAAATATCTGATTTACATAGTGTCTTCCATGATTCACGGTGGGAACCACATATGCAGAGATCATTTGTTCAGCTACTCTGCGTCTCCCAAAGACGGCGGTTGGAACCAAAAATCGCAAAGTTTGTACTCATCAGACCAAAGGACAGATTTCCACCGGTCTAATGTCCATTGATTATGTTTCTTGGCACAAGCAAGTCTCTTCTTCTTATTAATGTCCTTTAGTAGTGGTTTCTTGCAGCAATTCAACCATGAAGGCCTGATTCACACAGTATCCTCTGAAAGTTGATGGTGAGATGTGTCTGTTACTTGAAATCTGTGAAGCTGGTAACGCTAATGAACTTATCCTCTACAGCAGAGGTAACTCTGGGTCTTCCTTTACTGTGGCGGTCCTCATGAGAGCTAGTTCCATCATAGCACTTGATTGTTTTTGTGACTGCACTTGAAGAAACATTCAAAGTTCTGGAAATGTTCCGTATTGACTGACCTTCATGTCTTAAATTAATGATGGACTGTCATTTCTCTTTGCTTATTTGAGCTGTTCTTGTCATAATATGGACTTGTCACAACACAACTGGTTGGCTCAAACTCATGAAGAAGGAAAGAAATTCCACAAATGAACTTTTAACAAGGCACCCCTGTTAATTGAAATGCATTCTAGGTGACTACCTCATGAAGCTGATTGAGAGAATGCCAAGAGTGTGCAAAGCTGTTATCAAGGTAAAGGGTGGCTACTTTGAAGAATCTCAAATATAAAATATATTTAGATTTTTTTAACACTTTTTGGTTACTACATGTTCCAATATGTGTTATTTCATCGTTTTGATATCTTCACTATTATTCTACAATGTAGAAAATAGTAAAAATAAAGAAAAACCCTTGAATGAGCAGGTGTGTCCAAACCTTTGACTGGTACTGTATATACATTACCATTCAAAAGTTTGGGGTCATTTAGAAATGTGCGTGTTTTTGAAAGAAAAGCTATTTTTTTGTCCATCAAAATAACTGTTTCTTGGTCATTTCTCACATGGAATAGCCTTAATTTCTCAGAACAAGTAGAGGCTGACGAGTTTCAGAAGGAAGTTCTTTGTTTCTGGCCATTTTGAGCCTGTAATCGAACCCACAAATGCTGATGCTACAGATACTCAACTAGTCTAAAGGCCAATTTTTTTACTTCTTTAAATCAGGACAACAGTTTTCAGCTGTGCTAACATAATTGTATAAGGGTTTTCTAATGATCAATTAGCCTTTTAAAATGATAAACTTTGATTAGCTAACAAAATGTGCCATTGGAACGCAGGAGTGATGGTTGCTGATAATGGGACTCTGTACTCCTGTGTAGATATTCCATAAAAAAATCTGCCGTTTCCAGCTACAATAGTCACTTACAAAATTAACAGTGTCTGCACTGTATTCTGATGAATTTGATGTTATTTTAATCGACCAAAAAAAAAGCTTTTCTTTCAAAAACAAGCACATTTCCAAGTGACCCCAAACGTTTGAACGGTAGTGTATATATATATATATATTTTTTACACATATTTAACCCCTTGTTTTGGGTATGCATAAAATTACCTCCATACTTCCATTACTTTAAAAAAAACTGGTTCCAGTTACCTTTAGACGAATCCCATGACACTGGTGGGAAAAAGTCATAGAGCAAAACGGAGACCACCATCGTGTTCGTGAGAGTCTCATCTTTCCATAGTTTGTTGGCCAAACCGCTCAGGTGCTACAGACGTTTTTGCGAGAGACCGATTTTCGGCATGATGTCTCATGGTCTGACAAACACCACTCTAGCTGTGCCACCTTTCACTGCAGATGCGGATGTACGACATTGGCGGATGTGGTGGATTGAGACACATCCAACTGATATCTATAGTGTAACCTGACAAATGTTGATGGGGATGACACCGGTGCATCAATCGACTAGGAGGTTAAAGTAAATAATCAGAGTTTCTATCAGCCTAATCGAGGTGTAGATTACATCTCACATTCCAGTGTTCGAACTTGTATACAAGGCTGCATGGGATTTCTCATAATATGACTCAGTCATACAGCAAATAGCAAGTCCGCTTTAGGTATAATGCTAGGAGTAGCTTGTGGATTTGACACCTTTTATGATTTTCAATTTGAATGTCATTATTTCTATATAGACTACAATTTCTTGTTATGAACTTCTAACACAAGTGGGTTGGGTGTGGCTTCGTGACAATGACCACATGAGCAGCCGCTCTGATTTGAAGCTCTAATGCAGGTACACCTCAGACACCGCCAAAGCACCAGCTATGCAAGTGGCAGTTGTCACTAGTTAACACCCGATCTGATCTAGGCCTTAGCTGTGGGATTCACACTGCTTTACTAAAATTGCATTGGCCAATACAGTACTGTAATACCATAATATATTCCATTTAAACAGCAGACGCTTTTATTCAACAGTGAGTCCACACATTTTCATATGTGACCCCAGTGGCAACTGGTGTTGCTAATGCCATGCTCTTACTAACTGAGTCGCATACAGAAACACTACAGTACATAAGTACAATACAATATAAAATGAATACAATACATTGTAGTTTCGCATGTGAAATTGCAAGATCACATGTGGGGTAAAATAATGTTATTCTCCTCACATGTAATGGTGGTGTAGATGTTGCTGTTGCAAATTATGTAATACTGTAAAAAGGTAATAAAATTATAACAACATTTCCTGTGTTATTATTTGACATGTAATATTTGTGAGGGTAGGTATTCTGATTGCGGAGAAAAATATATATATAAAAAGTCTAAAGGGACAATACAGGATTCAATCCTCACACCTTGCGTTAATGCTTTTGAATTGAATCTGACTATCATGTTTAGGTGGATGAACTGCCACACACTAAGATACTGACAGAACTGGAAAAACGTCCAATGACATGACATGTGTCGGTCACAAAGACCTTTCTCATGGCTATGGCCAAAATGTTGGATGTTAGCAAATGTTATTCTTGCAAGTACACCTTGTGAACAGAAAGTATTCACACCCCTTCACTTTTTCCAAAATTTGTTGTGTTACAGCCGGAATATAAAATGGATTAAATTGAGATGTTTTGCTACTGGCCTACAAACAACACCCTAAAGTGTCAAATAGGAATTATGTTTTTTTGAAATTTTTACAAATGACTTGCAAATGAAAATCGGAAATGTTTTGAGTATTTAACCCCCTTTGTTATAGCGAGCCTAAATAAGTTCAGGAGTACACATTTACTTAACAAGTGAGATAATAAATTGCATGGACTGTGTACAATAATAGTGTTGAACATTATTTTTGAATGACTACCTCATCTCTGTACCCCACACATACTTATCTGTAAGGTCCCTCAGTCGAGCTGTGAAGTTCAAACAGATTCAATCACAAAGACCAGGGAGGTTTTCCAATGCCTTGGTCGATAAAAACAAAAAAAGCAGACATAGAATATCCCTTTTAGCATGGTGAAATTATGAATTACACTTTGGATGGTGTAATTGGGGTTGGTATACATAAGATAGCCCTATTTGGTAAAATACCAAGTCCATATTATGGCAAGAACAGCTCAAATAAGCAAAGGGAAATGTCATTCAATCCAAAAAGGTTCAAAAACTTTGAAAGTTTCTTCAAGTGCAGTCGCATAAATCGTCAAGTGCTATGATGAAACTGGCTGTCATCAGGACCAACATAGGAAAGGAAGACCCAGATTTACCTCTGATGCAGAGGATAAGTTCATTACAGTTACCAACCACCATTGCAGACCAAATAAATGTTTCACAGAGTTCAAGTAACAGACAACTGTTCAGATGAGACTGAATGAATCAGGTCTTCATGAATTGCTGCAAAGAAACCACTGCTAAAGGGCACCAATAATAACAGACTTGTTTTGGCCAAGAAACACGAGCAATGGACATTAGACCGGTTGAAATATATCCTTTGGTCTGATTGTTCCAAATTTTAGATTTTTGGTTCCAACCGCCATGTCTTTGTGAGACACAGAGTAGGTGAACGGATGATCTCTACATGTGTGGTTCCCTCTGTGAAGCATGGAGGAGAAGGTGCGATAGTATGGTGGTGCTTTGCTAGTGACACTGTCTGTGATTTATTTAGAGTTCAAGGCGCACTTAACCAGCATAGCTACCACAGCGATATGCCATCTCATCTGGTTTGCACTTAGTGGGACTTACACACCTCCAGGCTGTGTAAGGGCTATTCTACCAAGAAGGATAATGATGGAGTGCTGCATCAGATGACCTGGCCTCCACTATCCCTCGACCTGAACCAAATTGAGATGTTTGGGATGAATCGGACCGCAGAGTGAAGGAACATTAGCCAACAAATGCTCAGCATATGTGGGAACTCCTTCAAAGCTCTTAGAAAAGTATTCCAGCTGAAGCTGGTTGAGAGAATGCCAAGAGTGTGCAAAGCTGTCATCAAAGCAAAGGGTGGCTATTTGAAGAATCTCAAATATAAAATATATTTTGATATGTTGAACACTTTTTTGGTTACTAAATTATTCCATATATGTTATTTCATAGTGCACTGCGTACGGCCCGCCACAGGAGTTGCTATTGCGCGATGGGACAAGGACATCCCCCTGTCGGCCAAACCCTCCCCTAACCCTGACGACACTGCGCCAATTGTGCGCTGTCCCTTGGGTCTGCCGGTCACAGCCGGCTGAGACAGAGCCTGGACCCAGAATCTCTAGTGGCACAGCTAGTAATGCGATGCAGTGCCTTAGACCACTGCGCCACTCGAGAGGCTGAACAGATATTTATATCCAGTACAGTGCCTTCAGAAAGTATTCATGCCCCTTCACTTTTTCCACATTTTGTTGAGTTACAGCCTTATTTTAAAAGGAATTAAATTGAGATATTTTTGTCATTGGCCTACACACAATAACCCTTTCCTTCCAATGTCTCCAGGGGATATGGCTGCCGTTTTACGGTCTCCTTACCAATTGTGCTATTGTGTGTGTTTTTTTGCGTTATTTGAAACGTATTTTGTACATAATGTTTCTGTCACTGTCTCGTATGACCGAAAATAGCTTCTAGATATCAGGACAGCGATTACTCACCTCGTACTGGAAGAAGATTTTTTCTTTAACGAGTCAAACGTGAAGGATTTACTTCAGACACCCGACAAGGCCCACATCCCCATCATTGATAGGAGAAAGAGACAGAGATATCGGGGATGTAGGTCGGGGTGCCTTGTAAGGATTCGACGATGAGTGGGTAATCTGCCTTTACCATCAGTCCTATTAGCCAACGTACAATCATTGTATAACAAAATAGACAAGCTACGATCATGAAAATCCTACCAACGGTACATTACAAAATGTAATATCTTATGTTTCACCGAGTCGTGGCTGAACGATGACATGAATAATATACAGCTGGCGTGGTTTAAGCTGAATCAGCAGCGTAAGACAAGGGGTGGTGGTCCGAAATCTGCTCGCCTGAGTATCTCATGATAAGCTGTAGACCACACTATATACCAAGAGAGTTTTCATCCATATTTTTTTGTAGCTGTCTATTTACCACCACAAACCGATGCTGGCAATAAAACCTCACTCAATGAGCTGTATAAGGCCATAAGCAAACAGGAAAACGCTCATCCTGAGGTGGCGCTCCTAGTGGCCGGGGACTTTAATGCAAGGAAACAAATCCGTTTTACCTCATTTCTACCAGCATGTTAAATGTGCAACCATAGGAAAAAAACTCTAGACCACCTTTACTCCACACACAGAGACGGTACAAAGCTCTCCCTTACCCTCCATTTGGCAAATCTGACCATAAATATATTGTCCTGATTTCTGCTTACAAGCAAAAACTAAAGCCGGAAGCACCAGTGACTTGGTCAATAAAGAAGGGGTCAGATGAAGCAGATGCTAAGCTACAGGACTGTTTTGCTGGCACAGACTGGAATATGTTCCGGGCTTCTTCCGATGGAATTGAGGAGTACACCACATCAGTCACTGGCTTCATCAAAATTTATGCTGCAATAGTTTGTGTCGGGGGGCTAGGGTCAGTTTGTTATATCCTGTAGTATTTATTCTGTCTTATCCGGTGTCCTGTGTGTATTCAAGTATGCGCTCTCTAATTCTCTCTCTCTTTTACTCTATTTCCTTCTTTCTTTCTCTCTCTAGGAGGACCTGAGCCCTAGGACCATGCTTCAGGACTAGCTGGCCCGATGACTCCTTGCTTTCTCCAGTCCACCTGGCTGTGCTGCTGCTCCAGTTTCAACTGTTCTGCCTGTGGCTATGGAACCTTGACCTGTTCACTGGACCTGCTGTTTTCAACTCTCTAGAGACCGCAGGAGCGATAGAGATACTGATGATCAGCTGTGAGGCCAAATGACAAAAGCCAACTGGCATTTACTCCTGAGGTCCTGACCTACAACCACTGTGATTATTATTATTTGCCCCTGCTGGTGATTGATAAACATTTGATCATCTTGGCCATGTTCTGTTATAATCTCCACTCGGCACAGCCAGAAGAGAACTGGCCACCCCTCATAGCCTGGTTCCTCTCTAGGTTTCTTCCTAGGTTCCGGCCTTTCTATGGAGTTTTTCCTAGCCACCGTACTTCTACAACTGCATTGCTTACTGTTTGGGGTTTTAGGCTGGGTTTCTGTACAGCACTTTGTGACATCAGCTGATGTAAGAAGGACTATATAAATACATTTGATTGATTGATTGATCAATATGTGCATCGATGACGCCGTCCCCACAGTGACTGTACGTACATACCCCAACCAGAAACCATGGATTACAGGCAACATCTGCAAAGAGCTAAAGGGTAGAGCTGCTACTTTCAAGGCACAGGACTCTAACCCGGGAGCTCATAAGACATCCCACTATGCCCACCGACAAACCATCAAACAGGCAAAGCGTCAATACAGGACTAAGATTGAATGGTACTACACCGGGTCCGATGCTTGTCGGTTGTGGCAGGGCTTGCAAACTATTACAGACTACAAGGGAAGCACAGCCTCGAGCTGCCCAGTGACACGAGCCTACCAGACAAGCTAAATTACTTCTATTCTCGATTCAATCAGCTGGTTGAAAGAATGCCAAGAGTATGCAAAGCTGTCATCAAGGCAAAGGGTGTCTACTTTGAACATATATTTAGATTTGTTTGACAATTTATTGGCTACTACATGATTCCATATGTGTTATTTCATAGTCTTCACTATTATTCTACAGTGTAGAAAATAGTACAAATAAAGAAAAACCCTTGAATGAGTAGGTGTGTCCAAACTTTTGACTGGTACAGTATGTAGATAAGGTATTTCTGTTAGTAATGTTTGTTTTTTGTTTTTTAAATTATTTGCGAACATTTCTAAAATCCTGTTTTTGCTTGGTCATTATGGGGTATTGCGTGTAGATTGCTGATGATTTAAAAATATATATATAATCTATTTTAGAATAAAGCTGTCACATCAAAATGTGGAAAAAGTGAAGAACTCTGAATACTTTCTGAAGGCACTGTATCTGTAAGGTCCCTCACTCGAGCATTGAATATCAAACACAGATTCAACCATATAAACCAGGAGGTTTTCCAATGACTCAGAGGGGCACACATTAGTAGATATATATATATATATTTTTTTTTTAAGCAGACATTGGATATCCCTTTGAGCATGGTGAAGTTATTAATTACACTTTGGATGGTGTATCAACACACCCACTCACTACAAAGATACAGGCATCCTTCCTAACTCAGTTGCCAGAGATGAAGGAAACCTCTCAGGGATTTAACCATGAGGCCAATGGTGACGTTAAAACAGTTAAAGACTTTAATGGCTGTGATAGGAAAAAACTGAGGATGAATCAACAACATTGTAGTTACATCAAAATGCTAACCCAATTGAGAGATTGAAAAGAAGGAAGCCTGTAAAGAATACAAATATTCCAAAACATGCGTCCTGTTTGCAACAAGGCACTAAAGTACACTGAACAAAAATATAAAACATTACATGCATCAATTTCAAAGATTTTACTGAGTTACAGTTCATTTAAGAAAATCTGTCAAATGAAATAAATACATTTGGCCCTAATCTATGGATTTCACATGACTGGGAATACAGATATGCATCTGTTAGTCACAGATACCTTAAAAAAAGTTATGGGTGTGGATCAGAAAACCAGTCGGTATCTGGTATGACCACCACTTACATCATGCAGCACGACACACCTCCTTCGCATAGAGTTGATCAGGCTGTTGATTGTGGCCTGTGGAATGTTTTCCCACTCCTCTTTAATGGCTGTGCAAAGTTGCTGGATATTGGCGGGAACTGGAACATGCTGTCGTACACCTTGGTCCAGAACATTACTAACATGCTCAAAGGGTGACAATTCTAGTGAGTATGCAGACCATGGAAGATTTTTTCATTTTCAGATTCCAGGAATTGTGTACAGTTCCTTGCGACATGGGGCTGGGAATTATCATGCTGAAATATGAGTTGATGGCGGAGGAGGAACGGCACGACAATGAGCCTCTGGGTGTTGTCACAGTATCTCTGTGCATTCAAATTGCCATCAATAAAATGCAATTGTGTTCGTTGTCTGTAGCATCAAGGCAAAGGGTGTCTACTTTGAAGAATCAAAAATCTTGCCTGCCCATACCATAACCCAGCAAACCTACACAATGCCATACCCGGTACACAATACCTGCCCGGTACAGTTGAAACTGGGATTTATCTGTAAAGAGAACACTTCTCAAGCGTGCCAGTGGCCATCTAAGGTGAGCATTTTCCAACTGCAGTCATGAAAAGACCCTGGTGTGGACGACAAGCACGCTGATGCACCTGTGTAATGATCATGCTGTTTAATCAGCTTCTTGATATTCCACACCTCTCAGGTGGATGGATTAGCTTGGCAAAGGAGAAATACTCACTAACAGAAATATTATTTTTTGTGTGTATGGAACATTTCTGAGATTGTTTATTTCAGCTCATGAAACATGGGACCAACACTTTCCATGTTGCATTCATATTTTTGTTCAGTGTAACACTGCAAAACATTTGGCAAAGCATTTCACTTTTTGTCCTGAATAGAAAGTGTCATGTTTGGTGAAAATCCAATATAACACATTACTGAGTAGCACTCTCCATATTTTCAAGCATGGTGGTGGCCGCATCATATTATGGGTATGCTTGTAATCGTGAAGAACAGCTGAGGTTTTCAGGATAAAAAAGAAACAGAATGGAGCTAAGCACAGCCAAAATCCTAGAAGAAAACCTGGTACAGACTACTTTCCACCAGACACTGGGAAATAAATTCACCTTTCAGCAAGACAAGTACCATAAAACAAAAGACAATCTACACTGGCCTTGTTTACGAAGAAGACAGTGAATGTTCCTGAGTGGCCGAGTTACAGTTTTGACTTACAGTAAATGTGCTTGAAAATCTCTGGCAAGACCTGAAAATGGTTGTCTAGCAATGATCGAATACAGAGCTTGAAGAATGTTGAAAATTATAATGGGAAAATAATCCATGTATGCAAAGCTCATAGAGACTTCACTAGAAAGACTTACATCTGTAGTCGCTGCCAAAGGTTATTCTAGCATGTATTGACCCAGGGCTGTGAATACTTACGTAAATGTAATATGTCTGTATTTCATTTTCAATAAAATTTGCAAACATTTCTAAAAACATGTTTTCACTGTCATTATGGGGTAGTATCTGTAGAGGAGTGAGAAAAACATATATATAGGGGTATGAATACTTTCTGAATGTACTGCATTTAAATGGGAACCATCACTTTTTGGATTACATTAAATGGTCATTACCAAAACATAAAGCAGTTACACAACTATTTTGAATAAGTTGCAACTGAAGGGCCATTAGCCACAGTTCTAGAGTAAAAAAGGGGACATGCAGGATTCTATCCTTGCACCTTACACTTTTGAATTGTATCTGACCATTATTTTTGTTGTTGGATGAACTACCACACACTAAGATACTGAAAGAACGGCAAAACCTCCAATGACATGATATGTGTCGGTCACGGAGACCTTTCTCAAGGCCATGACCAAAATGTTGGATGTTAGCAAATGTTACACAACTGTTTTGAATACTGTGCTACTAAAGGACCATTAGCCAGGGAATTCGATTGGCTAAAAACTTGACTCCTCATAAAAGGAACAGTCAAATAAGGAGGGGGCAGGTTTCCAATAAGTAAATAACTCTCCATCCATTATAAAAGCGGCCACAACTCCTTCATCCTCCTCAGAGCATCCAGTGAATATTGAGGATCACTTCTTGTCGTGAAGCCATCGCGATGAAGTGGAGTCCAGTTTGCCTCATGGCAGTGGCCATGCTTATCGGTCTATGTGACGCTCAATACGTGAAAGGACAGAATTCTCTACCGACGTGGCCTTTCCAACTGCTTCCTCAGGAGCCTGCTCAACTCCTTCCTCAGACGCCTGTCCAACCCCTTCTTCAGAAGCCTACCCAACCACTTCCTCAGCGGACTACCCAACCCCTTCCTCAGTGGCCTGCCCAACCCCTTCCTCAGAGGCCTACCCAACCCCTTCCTCAGAAGTCTACCCAACCCCTTCCTCAGAGGCCTACCCAACCCCTTCCTCTGTGGCCTGCCCAACCCATTCCTCCATGGCATACCCAACCCCTTCCTCAGAAGCCTGCCAAACCCCTTCCTCCATGGCCTGCCCAACCTCTTCCTCAGTGGACTACCCAACCCCTTCCTCAGCGGACCACCCAACCCCTTCCTCAGTGGCCTTCCCAACCCCTTCCTCAGAAGCCTACCCAACCCATTCCTCAGACGCCTACCCAACCCATTCCTCCATGGCATGCCCAACCCCTTCCTCAGATGCCTACCCAACCCCTTCCTCAGTGGCATGCCCAACCCCTTCCTCAGCGGCCTACCCAACCCCTTCCTCAGAAGCCTACCCAACCCCTTCCTCAGAAGCCTACCCAACCCCTTCCTCAGCGGCCTACCCAACCCCTTCCTCAGTGGCATGCCCAAACCCTTCCTCAGCGGCCTACCCAACCCCTTCCTCAGAAGCCTACCCAACCCCTTCCTCAGAAGCCTGCCCAACCGCTTCCTCCATGGCCTGCCCAACCTCTTCCTCAGTGGACTACCCAACCCCTTCCTCAGCGGACTACCCAACCCCTTCCTCAGTGGCCTTCCCAACCCCTTCCTCAGAAGCCTACCCAACCCATTCCTCAGACGCCTACCCAACCCATTCCTCCATGGCATGCCCAACCCCTTCCTCAGCGGCCTACCCAACCCCTTCCTCAGTGGCATGCCCAACCCCTTCCTCAGCGGCCTACCCAAACCCTTCCTCAGAAGCCTACCCAACCCCTTCCTCAGAAGCCTACCCAACCCCTTCCTCAGTGGCCTATCCAACCCCTTCCTCAGAGGCCTACCCAACCCCTTCCTCAGTGGCCTGCCCAAACCATTCATCAGAGGCCTGCCCAAACCCTTCCTCCATGGCCTGCCCAACCTCTTCCTCAGAAGCCTGCCCAACCCCTTCCACCATGGCCTGCCCAACCTCTTCCTCAGTGGACTACCCAACCCCTTCCTCAGCGGACTACCCAACCCCTTACTCAGTGGCCTTCCGAACCCCTTCCTCAGAAGCCTACCCAACCCATTCCTCAGACGCCTACCCAACCCATTCCTCCATGGCATGCCCAACCCCTTCCTCAGCGGCCTACCCAACCCCTTCCTCAGTGGCATGCCCAACCCCTTCCTCAGCGGCCTACCCAAACCCTTCCTCAGCGGCCTACCCAACCCCTTCCTCAGAAGCCTACCCAACCCCTTCCTCAGTGGCCTATCCAACCCCTTCCTCAGAGGCCTACCCAACCCCTTCCTCCGTGGCCTGCCCAACCCCTTCCTCAGAGGCCTGCCCAAACCCTTCCTCCATGGCCTGCCCAACCTCTTCCTCAGAGGCCTGCCCAAACCCTTTCCCAGAGGCCTGCCCAACCACTCCCCGAGAGGCCAGCACAACCCCTTACTCAGAGGCCTGCCCAACACCTTCCTCAGAGGCCCGACCAACCCCTTCCTCAGTGGCCAGACCATCCCCTTCCTCAGAGGCCCGCCCAACCCCTTCCTCACTGGTCAACCCAACCCCTTCCTCAGAGGCCCACCCAACCCTTTCCTCAGAGGCCTGCCCAACCCTTTCCTCAGTGGTCCGCCCAACCCCGTCCTCAGACGCCTACCCAACTCCTTCCTCAGAAGCCTGCCCAACCACCTCAGGCGCCTAAGTTACCCACTGGCCCGATACACCAAGGCCCAAAGCAGACCTGTGATGTTGAGGGCAATGACAAGGTGCAATGTGGACTTCCTGACATCACTGGTGCCAAATGTGAGGCCATAAACTGCTGTTTCGATGGGCGTATGTGCTTCTATGGGAAAGCAGGTAGGTGTTGGACCATGCTCATTTTAATCTAGAACTCTATGTTGTAACAGTGTGATTTCAAAGTTTATAGCCAGCTGGGCACATTCCATTTGGATGCAGATGACAAATGATGTAAAAGGAATAATAACGCCATCTGCTAGCCGGTTGGGCTATACTGGTAGCAAAGAGCAGCCAGCAGCCATGTGGATGAATGGAGACCAGGCTAAAAGTGTGTTTGTCACCAGAGCAGTTTAGAACACGTTGTGACGTATTCCCAAAAAGATAATACATCGATTTTGGCTAATATGTTAGTTGCCACTAATGTAACCTCAAAGCTGAGCGCCCACCGAGAGAAGTACGAGATTGAACTTCACTCAACTTTCTAGAGCAGTGGTCACCAACCAGTCGATCTACAAGGCCTTACCTGACGATCGGCAAACATTTCTGTAAAAACCCCAACGATAAAGCCTTGTGGCCATTTGATAATTGTTCAGCAGTCTTATGGCTTGCCGGTAGAAGCTCTTAAGGAGTCTTTTGGTCCTAGACTTCGGTACAGCTTGCCGTGCAGTAGCAGAGAGAACAGTCTATGACTTGGGTGACTGGATTCTTTGACAATTTTTGGGGCCTTCCTCTGACACCGCCTAGTATATAGGTCCTGGATGGCAGGAAGTTTGGCCCCATTGATGTACTGGACCATACGCACAACCCTGTTTCACGCCCTACGGTCAGATGATGCAGAGAGTTTTCATACCAGGCCGTGATGCAATTGTTGTGTGTTCAACCAGGGAGAGCTACTGTTTTTATGAGTTAATGTTTAAGTTCTTACTCAGCACATTTTAATAATCCTTAAAAGGCGCGTTCTTCCTATTTCCATTCAGTGCTACAACTAGCACAGCAGCAGTAATGAATAAGTAGGAAAGCGTATCGACAGACTATTTCAGTTTCTCTGTTCATAGGAGTAACAACATGAATTTGTGCATGAGGCAGAAATAAGCTTAAGTTGATTTTGACATTCATGCGCTTCACTCCAAAATGGCCAGCATGCATCTTGGTCAGCACGGCCTCCTTCTTCTCCTTGGTAAAAAACACCCTCCTGTGTAGCTGGATATCCTTCCCCCGTAGGTAGTCTAACAAGTTGGAAGAGAAGAGTTATTGAAATACTCAAGTCTAAGTATATTTGCACTGCTGTGTTTCTCTCTCCATCTCTCTGTCTTCCACTTCCCACCTTTCTCTCCCTCTCTCACCATTTGATGGATCAGGTTTAACTGGAAAACACTCGGTTTGTAATTTTGTATTAAATGAACCGCTATTCATTATATACGAATACAGAACTTGTTTTTGCGTGGATTCCTCAACTCGGTTAGCTTTAACAGCTAGGATCGCTATTTCTTGTCCCGGAATCGCGCTTAACAGAAAGGTTGAAGCCTGCTTGACAGAGACGCTAAGCTGCTAGCCATCAAGCTAACGAAGTTAGTACCAGATGACTTTTGCAATGGAGCCGTCTTTGTCTGGAGAAATAAATTAACGGTTCCAGCGCTGTATCTATTATGCTTTGTTTCGGGACAAACCGGACAACTTGGAGTCCCAATGCAATTGCCAAGGATTATAGGCTTGGCTTGAGATGGCTTCCTTGATCATGCAGGTCGCCAGCCTACGTAAGAAACTGGGGAAAACGCAGAAAGGAATGTTTACATTTTCGACACCGGTGGCTGGACGGCATTTGCGCTTGTTGGATATATCTCCACTTTGTAGTTTGTCATTATCCGACTGGCCGGTGTTGCCCAGAGCTCTCCCATCTGATAGCGTAGTCGAAGGAGCACAGCATGAGGAAAAAGGCAGTCAACGATGGTCGCATGTTACGAGCAGTGGAAGCCGAAGACAGCAACCTCCCCGCAAAGCCGTCAACACTCCCAACGAGAGGCCTGGAGGGGATACAAATGAATACTTTCGCCGTCCTGGAGCCTGATCGTCCTGCACCTTCATCGCTGGGGGTGCATGTGTCTGCGGCCGCAGTGCCTACTACTACATTTTCAAAGTTGGATCGAGCAGGGCTTTTCCATCTGTCGAAGGCCTGAATCCTGTGAAGCGTGGGGGTGGGTGGATTTCCACATTCTTCTCGCCAGCTGTGATTTTGGGCAGCTCCATGATAATAATTGTGACCGTTCCTGATGCAAAAACAATGTCCTATCCAGGAGCGAGCGTAAATGACATTACTAAGCTGCTCCCGAATGTACTAGGCCAGGACATGGAAATCGATTCTATCATAGTCCATGTGGTTTTAATGACATTATGAAGGGCAGCTCTGAACAGTTGAAACTGGATTTTAAAGAGCTGATTGACTCTCTGCTTGACACTAACAAAATACCCATCATATCTGGCTCTGTGCCCTCTGAATCGTGGCATTGAACGCTTTAGCAGAATTCTTTCTCTTCACAACTGGCTATGTGATTATTGCAGCTCAATGGAGGTAACTTTTGTTTACAAATTCGATACCTTTTGAAAACAAAACACATTTTATAAGGATGGGATCCACACATATTTTGGATTCCTGGATCCTGTCACAGCATTATAAGACTGCGTTGAGACAATGACTTAGCAATTACCCAAGCCCAGCTCAGCTAATCACTACCATTGTGACGCAGAGTTGTCATAATGCTTCAGCAAATGTACATTACACCAGGTGTGTCAGTAGACACAATATAAGTAACAATTTGTCTCTCTAACTGCTCTGAATGCCTCTGCTGATCCTACTGCAGTAATCATGTGCCTACTGTTAGGTTCTAATTATCAGAGAAAGAACTCGACAGATACTATGAAAGCTTACACCGGGGTTATTCTTCCCAAAGGATTGAACAGCTGAATTGACCAAAACTTGTTCACAATAGTGGTGGTATATGTACCCCACTTTGGGTGGAGTCTCCTTTTCGCTAAACATTGTATCTTTACTGCTAAGCAGGAAACTAAATTATGTGGGCAATAAACGGTTCCTCGTTCCTTAACGTGACTGGACCTCACCCCCCTTATCCACGGCTCTCTCCCCTTATCAGTACTGCCACATGCAATCGTTTTCCCTGCACTCAGCACATTCCAAGCTTAATTGTGCCCACGATAACCCTTCCTTCTACAGAACCATGAACTCCTGGTGTAGACCCTCGACTACGGCACCCCTCATATCTCTAGCGTAACTATTGATTAATATTCAAAGTTTAGAAATCTGAACCCATCAGTCCCTCTTTGAACATTTGATATCATACTGTTGGGTTCGACATTTTGAACATTGAGCAATTAAATATATGATAGAGAAGAAGCATAGAATCAAAGGAGAAAGTTAAGGGTTCCCTTAAGGGAGTAATCAGGGTTTATGTTGAAGTATCTGGTTACCTTCTTCCTGTTGGCCATAAACTGTATGGATTGGAGAGAGGGAGTGTCTTAAGTGGGATATAAATATCTGTATGGGACAAATGTTGGGTTGTCTGATTACAGTTGTACAGAAACTTTAGGAAGAATTCAACTTGGTTAAAGCTTCTCTAGTGTCCGTGGGTTATTTACGATGAAAAATAAGAACCTAACAATACTGTTCAACATTGCATAAACTTGGAAAATACTTTAAAATGTACAAACAATGACACAAAAAAAATCTGACAATTAACATTCACAGTGAGGTTTACAAACTCAGAGAGTTATGGCCTCTGTTCTACAATCACATCATACACAATCGTATTTCCATTTTTCATAGAACACTGATAATAACTGGAGCTGTTGACTTCTTCCATTTCAACTTTCTCCTTCTGGTTCCTAAGAGAGTGATAGCACAAGACTTGAAAAGCAATGAGAATCACAAAACATCCGCCTCCAAGATCCGCCCACAGTTCCCCAATAGCTGTCCCTCAGCCATCCGAGACCCCTCCCATAGTCCCACACCAAGAAAGAAATAATAAATTACAATTAATTCCATTCCCCACTCCCAAGAACACCCCAATGCATTTAACCACCAAGAAAATGAACTTAAGAGAAAAATAAAATTACAAAAGGAAACAACAAAGAACAATGCAAGAAAAAAATCAAGGACAACTAAAATCATAACAGCAATGCCAACTGTATATGTTTGAGTGCATGTCTGGCACTATTACATGCGTGTGTCCTGTATGTGTGTATTTGAGTGTGTGTATATGCATGTGTACAAACACCTGCATGGCATCAGCCTCAGGCAAACCAGCATTAGCTGTTAACCTGTTACTCCTACCCCCTACTTTTTCGAACATTCTGTTAAAAATCGTGCAACATTTCAGTGCCCTGCTACTCATGCCAGGAATATAGTATATGCATATGATTAGTATGTGTGGATAGAAAACACTCAGACGTTTATAAATCTGGTGCAGGAAAATCTGATCACTGAAAATGGAAAAATATATCCATGCGCCACTTCAACCCATTGATAAAGGTGAACCACATTTAATGGGGCCGAGGTTGCAATACCTACAGCTTCCACACGATGTCAACAGTCTTGTCATTTGCCTACTATTTGTTTCTTGGTCAAACAGACGCAAGGCAACGCCTTTCTTCTGGTCTCTGACCGGATATTTTGGTTGAGATTTACCCGGACATTATTTCCAGACGTACAGCTATAGAATATACATCGCCTCGTGATCAATTTGATCGCTTATTAACGTTTACTAATACCTAAAGTTGCATTACAAAAGTATTTCGAAGTTTTTTGTGAAAGTTTATCGTCGACTTTTTTAATTTAAAAAAATGACGTTACGTTATAAAACGCTATTTTTTCACACAGTCTTCATAGATCGATATCTAGGCTATATATGGACCGATTTAATCGAAAAAAAGACCCAATAGTGATGTTTATGGGACATCTAGGAGTGCCAACAAAGAAGATGGTCAAAGGTAATGAATGTTTTATATTTTATTTGTGCGTTTTGTGTAGCGCCGACTATGCTAATTATTTTGTTTACGTCCCCTGCGGGTCTTTTGGGGTGTTACATGCTATCAGATAATAGCTTCTCATGCTTTCGCCGAAAAGCATTTTAAAAATCTGACTTGTTGCCTGGATTCACAACGAGTGTAGCTTTAATTCACTACCCTGCATGTGTATTTTAATGAACGTTTGAGTTTTAACTAGTACTATTAGCATTTAGCGTAGCGCATTTAGCGTAGCGCATTGTCTAGATGGGACGCCAGCGTGTCAGGTAGGAGCAAGAGGTTAAAACACTGCCCCTCAGTGTCATTCAAACATACTTTTTATTATGTTTATTTTTACTTTATTTTTGACCGTCATTCTATCTCCAGCACAGTAACTCCACTCCCTCTTGTCACCAATTCCACATCCCAACCCTCAGCCCTTCCCACATATCTCTGCTGGCCACCCTCTTCGGAATTCTACGCAACATGTATCTTTCAACTATGCTGTGATGTTCAACGTACAACTACAATCTATCTAATCGAATAGAATCCACAGATTGCGAATTGAAGATGAATAGTTTTACTAAGAGTATTAGTATATTAGTAATTGACTGACCCGGTCTTTCCATATCTCCTAACAGTACTATTTCCAGGGTCAATTTTAGATCAATGCTATGCATTTTCAGCCATTCCTGAAACTGAGACCAGAAACAGGCTAACAGAGGGCAATAACAAAATAAATGGTCTATTGATTCTGCATCCTCACAACAAAATTTGCAGAGCTTTGATGATTTTATGCCCCAAATATTCAACATTTTGTTGGTGGCAAGCATTCTATATAATAATTTTAGCTGAAAAGCACGAAGTCTTTAATCTTGCGTCGTTTTACATATCAACTCATACACCCTGTATCATGGAATCAATGTATCATGAATCATGAATTCATGTATCATGTATCATGAATATCATAAATAAAAAATCTCTTAAACTATTTTGCAATCTGTGTGGCAAGGTAGTCAACATCCTGGTCTTCAAATGAAACTGGTATACTTTGCTATTTATGCTCTTTTTATTCCTCCACCAGTTTTGATCCTTCATATTGGGCAGACAGACCAGTTCCCTACCTCCTCCCGCTGCCACCTGCCTCCTCCATTTTTGGGGTAATGCTGTAATCAGTTGGTTGTACTCTTGGATTGAGCAGACCTTCCCGTACAATTCTGATAACTCCACGAAGGACATAACTCCACCATGCCAATTTACAATATAATTTATGAACAAAATACACTTTTCAAACATCTTTCCCATAAATACAGGTATTTTATCAACCAGCACATTTGATTTCAGCCATAATAATATATATATTTTCAGGGGGATGAAATTGTAGCCAGCTCTGCAATGCTTGTTTGAAAAGAGAGATATTTTGAAAAAGTATAATTTTCAATTAATCAAAATGAGACATGGCAATCTGCACAAGGGCAAAAAGGCCATTTTTATACAATGAATGAGCTTTTCTTAGTAATCTACTTGAGAACCATTTAGGGTTCAAGGTAAGATTTTGAATAAGTGAAGCTTTTAGAGAGAGGTTTAGTACTTCTATATTTAATAATCCCAACCCACCCAATTCATTTTCATTATATAGATAGCTTATATAGCTTTATTTTGTCTGGTTTAGCATCCCAGATGAAGCAAAATATTTATTGCTCATATGATTTGAAAATGAATCAACAGCAGTAAGCAGCACCATTAATGAATAAACTGAGATATGACTAAGGAGTTAAATCAGGGAAATTTTCCATAAAGAGACAGATATTTACCTCTCCATGGTTGCAGGATCTTGTCTATTTTTACAAGGTTTCTATTGAAATTCATTGTGATTTGAATACCGAGTATGTCTACTTCACCATCAGCCTGTTTTATAGGGAAACTGCAGGGTAATGTAAAAGTTGTATTTTTTTAAAGATCCAATACGTAATATTGTGCACAATTAGGTTTTAGTCCAGAGACTACAGAAAAGTTATCTAAATCTACAATGAGACATTGCCAGGATCTAGCTTGCGTACTTAATATAAAACTTGAGTCATCGGCATACATGGACACCTTTGTTATTAAGCCTTGGATTTCTAATCCTCTAATGTTGTTATTGGATCTGATTTTAATAGCAAGTATTTCGTTGGCCCTAACGAATAGATATGGTGACAGCGGACACCCTTGTTTAACTCCTCTTGACAATTCAAAACTCAGAGAAAGAAGTTATTTACTATTTTACACCCGGGGGTTGCTATACATTGCTTTTACCCATTTTATAAAGAGACTCACCAAAATTGAAAAAAATCCAGGCATTTATAAATAAAGTCCGGTCTTGCTTTATCAAATGCCTTTCAAAATCCATTATAAATTCCAGGCCTGGCTTCTTAGATGTTTCATGATAGTTCTATTATTTCTAGTAGTGTTTGTATATTATCTTCAATGTATCGCCCTAGTATTTTTGTATCACAACATTGAAGTGTAAGGGGCCTCCAGTTTTTAGATAGACTATATTTGCCATCTGGGTCTTGTTGTAAAAGATAAATTATTGTTGGGGCAGGATGGTGACGGTCCGGTGGTCTTGGGCCCGGGGCCTGAGGAGGCGGCATGAACCATCTCAGGGTCTCCCAGCCAGAGTAAGTCGGCTCCTCATAGCCTCCGGGTCGCTGGGGGCAATGAAGCCCTGCTGCCGGTTTCTGATGGCCTGTCAGCCCCGCTCATGGTGGTGAACAGTGCCAGGATCATCCCCCAAGAACAGCCCATCACTGGCCAACAGAGAACAGCTGTCGTCGCCATCGAAGCTATCAACCTCCTGATGCAGGGCATGCGCCCTCCGTTCAAGGTGGCCCCAGCAATCCGACTCCTGCCCCTGTCCAAGACTAGCAGCAGATGGGCTCTGCCTGTGGTGGCTCCGGCCACACTTCCAGTGTGGGGTACTGGGCCCAGTAGAGGGACTAACAGTTCGCTGGCGCACCACTCCTGAAGGAGGGAGCTCATCCCCAGCCTGGCCAACCCACTCGCACAAAGCCTCCAATCGCACCAGGCGCAGGCGTTCTGAGTACACCACACAAAACAGGCATTCAGCACCACCCTCTCTGCATGGCTCAAACACAGATGGTGCATACACCAGGTATGCAGATCCCCAGGGGGATGCCACCATCACATCCGTCACAAAGGAAGCCATAATCTCAGCCAAGCCAACAAGACCACGGAGCAGGGGTCCGACGCCCTGGGAGTGCTTATGTCGTGACCCGCTTGGAGGAATAGCAACCCTGTGAGGGATAAATTACCCAGTACCCCTGCAATAAACAGGGAAGACCCGTGTAGGAAAAGCAAGCAGACAAAAAAAACAGCAACCAGGTAATGGATTTTATTTGTTTTTTGTTTTTGTTTTACGCCAACTGCAATCTTACCTAGCCGGTTTAACATCCAAGCAGTAAAAGCAGCACCATATGATGGAGTAACTACAAAGAAACTACAAAGTTAGTCTCAACGTAGTGGAAAGCCCACCACGATACTATTACACACTGCAGGGGAAAAAACATGAAAAAAAACCTGCAGGGTAATTAGCAGAGAACACCATGTTAAAGCAATTCACAACACACACATCGAAAAAGCCAGTCGGCAAGAAGTGTAAGGAAAATTACAGTTTGTGGCAGCAAGAACCACCACACAAATAGATGCATACGGAGTCGTAGTGTAATTCTAACGAAACAAGTATGACAAACCACAGGCGGAAGATACAGATCAACCGCATGCAGAGGGTAGATCACTCAAGAGGAGGGGCAGGCCATACCTTGTGCCCATGGAACGCTGAGCTCCCCCCATTGTTTTCCTATGGAGAGACATACTGGTATATTTCGTCAAATATCTCACAATGTGTATATTTAGATTTTTTTCAAGTTGGACATCATTGGACATCATCAGGATAATATCCTCTTTCTAATTACATAAAGGTGGGCAGCGAACTCTGCTGTCATCAATCGCTAGACCAGAAATAGTCAGAAGTTGCCATTTTTTTCCTATTTCCTCATTATGCAGACATAAGCAAACTTGGCACCATCGAGGTGCGGATTTCTACTTTCTACACAAGTTGTTATTTTTCAGTTTTGTCCTAAAAACAGATTGTAGTGGTAAAATGAAAGGGGATACATTTTTGGTGCCATTTAGGAGAAATGGAATTCTAAGTGTCACTCCAATCAAAACAGGCTCTGCAAACATTCGATTCCATTCATTTGCTATGAGCTCACACTAGTGTTCAAATCAAATCAAAAATCAAATCAAATTTTATTTGTCACATACACATGGTTAGCAGATGTTAATGCGAGTGTAGCGAAATGCTTGTGCTTCTAGTTCCGACAATGCAGTGATAACCAACAAGTAATCTAACTAACAATTCCAAAACTACTTATACACAGTGTAAGGGGATAAGGAATATGTACATAAGGATATATGAATGAGTGATGGTACAGAGCAGCATACAGTAGATGGTATCGAGTACAGTATATACATATGAGATGAGTATGTAGACAAAGTAAACAAAGTGGCATAGTTAAAGTGGCTAGTGATACATGTATTACATAAGGATGCAGTCGATGATGTAGAGTACAGTATATACGTATGCATATGAGATGAATAATGTAGGGTAAGTAACATTATATAAGGTAGCATTGTTTAAAGTGGCTAGTGATATATTTACATCATTTCCCATCAATTCCCATTATTAAAGTGGCTGGAGTTGGGTCAGTGTCAATGACAGTGTGTTGGCAGCAGCCACTCAATGTTAGTGGTGGCTGTTTAACAGTCTGATGGCCTTGAGATAGAAGCTGTTTTTCAGTCTCTCGGTCCCAGCTTTGATGCACCTGTACTGACCTCGCCTTCTGGATGATAGCGGGGTGAACAGGCAGTGGTTCGGGTGGTTGATGTCCTTGATGATCTTTATGGCCTTCCTGTAACATCGGGTGGTGTAGGTGTCCTGGAGGGCAGGTAGTTTGCCCCCGGTGATGCGTTGTGCAGACCTCACTACCCTTTACGGTTGAGGGCGGAGCAGTTGCCGTACCAGGCGGTGATACAGCCCGCCAGGATGCTCTCGATTGTGCATCTGTAGAAGTTTGTGAGTGCTTTTGGTGACAAGCCAAATTTCTTCAGCCTCCTGAGGTTGAAGAGGCGCTGCTGCGCCTTCTTCACGACGCTGTCAGTGTGAGTGGACCAATTCAGTTTGTCTGTGATGTGTATGCCGAGGAACTTAAAACTTGCTACCCTCTCCACTACTGTTCCATCGATGTGGATAGGGGTGTTCCCTCTGCTGTTTCCTGAAGTCCACAATCATCTCCTTAGTTTTGTTGACGTTGAGTGTGAGGTTATTTTCCTGACACCACACTCCGAGGCCCTCACCTCCTCCCTGTAGGCCGTCTCGTCGTTGTTGGTAATCAAGCCTACCACTGTTGTGTCGTCCGCAAACTTGATGATTGAGTTGGAGCGTGCGTGGCCACGCAGTCGTGGGTGAACAGGGAGTACAGGAGAGGGCTCAGAACGCACCCTTGTGGGGCCCCCGTGTTGAGGATCAGCGGGGAGGAGATGTTGTTGCCTACCCTCACACCTGGGGGCGGCCCGTCAGGAAGTCCAGTACCCAGTTGCACAGGGCGGGGTCGAGACCCAGGGTCTCGAGCTTGATGACGAGCTTGGAGGGTACTATGGTGTTGAATGCCGAGCTGTAGTCGATGAACAGCATTCTCACATAGGTATTCCTCTTGTCCAGGTGGGTTAGGGCAGTGTGCAGTGTGGTTGAGATTGCATCGTCTGTGGACCTATTTGGGCGGTAAGCAAATTGGAGTGGGTCTAGGGTGTCAGGTAGGGTGGAGGTGATATGGTCCTTGACTAGTCTCTCAAAGCACTTCATGATGACGGAAGTGAGTGCTACGGGGTGGTAGTCGTTTAGCTCAGTTACCTTAGCTTTCTTGGGAACAGGAACAATGGTGGCCCTCTTAAAGCATGTGGGAACAGCAGACTGGTATAGGGATTGATTGAATATGTCCGTAAACACACCGGCCAGCTGGTCTGCGCATGCTCTGAGGGCGCGGCTGGGGATGCCGTCTGGGCCTGCAGCCTTGCGAGGTTAACAAGTTTAAATGTCTTACTCACCTCGGCTGCAGTGAAGGAGAGACCGCATGTTTTCGTTGCAGGCCGTGTCAGTGGCACTGTATTGTCCTCAAAGCGGGCAAAAAAGTTATTTAGTCTGCCTGGGAGCAAGACATCCTGGTCCGTGACTGGGCTGGGTTTCTTCTTGTAGTCCGTGATTGACTGTAGACCCTGCAACATGCCTCTTGTGTCTGAGCCATTGAATTGAGATTCCACTTTGTCTCTGTACTGACGCTTAGCTTGTTTAATAGCCTTGCGGAGGAATAGCTGCATTGTTAATATTCGGACATGTTACCAGACACCTTGCCCTGATTAAAAGCAGTGGTTCGCGCTTTCAGTTTCACCGAATGCTGCCATCAATCCACGGTTTCTGGTTTGGGAATGTTTTTATCGTTGCTATGGGAACGACATCTTCAACGCACGTTCTAATGAACTCGCACACGAATCAGCGTATTCGTCAATATTTTCATCTGACGCAATACGAAACATGTCCCAGTCCACGTGATGGAAGCAGTCTTGGAGTGTGGAGTCAGCTTGGTCGGACCAGCGTTGGACAGACCTCAGCGTGGGAGCCTCTTGTTTTAGTTTCTGTCTGTAGGCAGGGATCAGCAAAATGGAGTCGTGGTCAGCTTTTCCGAAAGGGGGGCGGGGCAGGGCCTTATATGCGTCGCGGAAGTTAGAGTAACAATGATCCAAGGTTTTCCAGCCCTGGTTGCGCAATCGATATGCTGATAAAATTGAGGGAGTCTTGTTTTCAGATTAGCTTTGTTAAAATCCCCAGCTACAATGAATGCAGCCTCCGGATAAATGGTTTCCAGTTTGAAAAGAGTTAAATAAAGTTCGTTCAGAGCCATCGATGTGTCTGCTTGGGGGGGGATATATACGGCTGTGATTATAATCGAAGATAATTCTCTTGGAAGATAATGCGGTCTACATTTGATTGTGAGGAATTCTAAATCAGGTGAACAGAAGGATTTGAGTTCCTGTATGTTTCCTTCATCACACCATGTCTCGTTAGTCATGAGGCATACGCCCCCGCCACTCTTCTTACCAGAAAGATGTTTGTTTCTGTCGGCGCGATGCGTGGAGAAACCCGTTGGCTGCACCGCATCGGATAGCGTCTTCCCAGTAAGCCATGTTTCCGTGAAGCAGAGAACGTTGCAGTCTCTGATGTCCCTCTGGAATGCTACCCTTTGCCCGGATTTCGTCAACCTTGTTGTCAAGAGACTGAACATTGGCAAGAAGAATGCTGGGGAGTGGTGCGCGATGTGCCCTTTTTCGGGAGTCTGACCAGAACACCGCCTCGTTTCCCTCTTTTTCGGAGTCGTTTCCTTGGGTCGCTGCATGCGATCCATTCCGTTGTCCTGTTTGTAAGGCAGAACACAGGATCCGCGTCGCGGAAAACATATTCTTGGTCGTACTGATGGTGAGTTGACGCTGATCTTATATTCAGTAGTTCTTCTCGACTGTATGTAATGAAACCTAAGATGACCTGGGGTACTAATGTAAGAAATAACACGTAAAAAAAACAAAAAACTGCATAGTTTCCTAGGAACGCGAAGCGAGGCGGCCATCTCAGTCGGCGCCGGAAGTTTATCTGCTTAGCCAACGTTCTTTCGCCATTTTTTAGCCAGAAAGCTGCAATAACAGTTATTCAGTAGCTTGTTTGCTTCCTAAATACAACTGTCCGGCTTGCTAACTAGGCAGGCTGAGGTACAGTTGAAGTCAGAAGTTTACATACACTTAGAATGTAGTCATTAATACTCATTTTCCAACCACTCCACAAATGTCTTGTTAACAAACTATAATTTTTGCAAGTCGGTTAGGACATCTACTTTTCCAACAATTGTTTACCGACAGATTATTTCACTTATAACTCATTGTATCAAAATTCCAGTGGGTCAGAAGTTTACAAAAACTGAGTTGACTAACTTTAAACAGCTTGGAAAATTCCTGAAAATGATGTCATGCCTTTAGAAGCTTCTGATAGGCTAATTGAGGTGTACCTGTGGATGTATTTTAAGGCCTACCTTCAAACTCAGTGCCTCTTTGCTTGACATCATGGGAAAATCAAAAGAAATATGCCAAGACCTCTGAAAAATTATTGTAGACCTCTACAAGCCTGGTTCATCCTTGGGAGCAATTTCCAAACGCCTGAAGGTACCACGTTCATCTGTACAAACAATAGTACGCAAGTATAAACACCATGGGACCACGCAGCCGTCATACCGCTCAGGAAGGAGACGCATTCTGTCTCCTAGAGATGAACGTACTTTGGTGCAAAAAGTGCAAATCAATTCCAGAACAACAGCAATGGACCTTGTGAAGATGCTGGAGGAAACAGGTAGAAAAGTATCTATATCCACAGTAAAAACGAGTCCTATATCGACATAACCTGAAAGGCCGCTCAGCAAGGAAGAAGCCACTGCTCCAAAACCGCCATAAAAAAGCCAGACTACGGGTTGCAACTGCAGATGGGGACAAAGATTGTACTTTTTGGAGAAATGATGATGAAACAAAAATAGAGCTGTTTGGCTACAATGACCATCATTATGTTTGGAGGAAAATGGATTAGGCTTGCAAGCCGAATAACACCATCCCAACCTTGAAGCACTGGGGTGGCAGCATCATGTTGTGGGGGTGCTTTGCTGCAGGAGGATGTTTATTTTTACTTTATTTTTGACCGTCATTCTATCTCCAGCACAGTAACTCCACTCCCTCTTGTCACCAATTCCACATCCCAACCCTCAGCCCTTCCCACATATCTCTGCTGGCCACCCTCTTCGGAATTCTACGCAACATGTATCTTTCAACTATGCTGTGATGTTCAACGTACAACTACAATCTATCTAATCGAATAGAATCCACAGATTGCGAATTGAAGATGAATAGTTTTACTAAGAGTATTAGTATATTAGTAATTGACTGACCCGGTCTTTCCATATCTCCTAACAGTACTATTTCCAGGGTCAATTTTAGATCAATGCTATGCATTTTCAGCCATTCCTGAAACTGAGACCAGAAACAGGCTAACAGAGGGCAATAACAAAATAAATGGTCTATTGATTCTGCATCCTCACAACAAAATTTGCAGAGCTTTGATGATTTTATGCCCCAAATATTCAACATTTTGTTGGTGGCAAGCATTCTATATAATAATTTTAGCTGAAAAGCACGAAGTCTTTAATCTTGCGTCGTTTTACATATCAACTCATACACCCTGTATCATGGAATCAATGTATCATGAATCATGAATTCATGTATCATGTATCATGAATATCATAAATAAAAAATCTCTTAAACTATTTTGCAATCTGTGTGGCAAGGTAGTCAACATCCTGGTCTTCAAATGAAACTGGTATACTTTGCTATTTATGCTCTTTTTATTCCTCCACCAGTTTTGATCCTTCATATTGGGCAGACAGACCAGTTCCCTACCTCCTCCCGCTGCCACCTGCCTCCTCCATTTTTGGGGTAATGCTGTAATCAGTTGGTTGTACTCTTGGATTGAGCAGACCTTCCCGTACAATTCTGATAACTCCACGAAGGACATAACTCCACCATGCCAATTTACAATATAATTTATGAACAAAATACACTTTTCAAACATCTTTCCCATAAATACAGGTATTTTATCAACCAGCACATTTGATTTCAGCCATAATAATATATATATTTTCAGGGGGATGAAATTGTAGCCAGCTCTGCAATGCTTGTTTGAAAAAGAGAGATATTTTGAAAAAAGTATAATTTTCAATTAATCAAAAATGAGACATGGCAATCTGCACAAGGGCAAAAAGGCCATTTTTATACAATGAATGAGCTTTTCTTAGTAATCTACTTGAGAACCATTTAGGGTTCAAGGTAAGATTTTGAATAAGTGAAGCTTTTAGAGAGAGGTTTAGTACTTCTATATTTAATAATCCCAACCCACCCAATTCATTTTCATTATATAGATAGCTTATATAGCTTTATTTTGTCTGGTTTAGCATCCCAGATGAAGCAAAATATTTATTGCTCATATGATTTGAAAATGAATCAACAGCAGTAAGCAGCACCATTAATGAATAAACTGAGATATGACTAAGGAGTTAAATCAGGAAATTTTCCATAAAGAGACAGATATTTACCTCTCCATGGTTGCAGGATCTTGTCTATTTTTACAAGGTTTCTATTGAAATTCATTGTGATTTGAATACCGAGTATGTCTACTTCACCATCAGCCTGTTTTATAGGGAAACTGCAGGGTAATGTAAAAGTTGTATTTTTTAAAGATCCAATACGTAATATTGTGCACAATTAGGTTTTAGTCCAGAGACTACAGAAAAGTTATCTAAATCTACAATGAGACATTGCCGGGATCTAGCTTGCGTACTTAATATAAAACTTGAGTCATCGGCATACATGGACACCTTTGTTATTAAGCCTTGGATTTCTAATCCTCTAATGTTGTTATTGGATCTGATTTTAATAGCAAGTATTTCGTTGGCCCTAACGAATAGATATGGTGACAGCGGACACCCTTGTTTAACTCCTCTTGACAATTCAAAACTCAGAGAAAGAAGTTATTTACTATTTTACACCCGGGGGTTGCTATACATTGCTTTTACCCATTTTATAAAGAGACTCACCAAAATTGAAAAAAAATCCAGGCATTTATAAATAAAGTCCGGTCTTGCTTTATCAAATGCCTTTCAAAATCCATTATAAATTCCAGGCCTGGCTTCTTAGATGTTTCATGATAGTTCTATTATTTCTAGTAGTGTTTGTATATTATCTTCAATGTATCGCCCTAGTATTTTTGTATCACAACATTGAAGTGTAAGGGGCCTCCAGTTTTTAGATAGACTATATTTGCCATCTGGGTCTTGTTGTAAAAGATAAATTATTGTTGGGGCAGGATGGTGACGGTCCGGTGGTCTTGGGCCCGGGGCCTGAGGAGGCGGCATGAACCATCTCAGGGTCTCCCAGCCAGAGTAAGTCGGCTCCTCATAGCCTCCGGGTCGCTGGGGGCAATGAAGCCCTGCTGCCGGTTTCTGATGGCCTGTCAGCCCCGCTCATGGTGGTGAACAGTGCCAGGATCATCCCCCAAGAACAGCCCATCACTGGCCAACAGAGAACAGCTGTCGTCGCCATCGAAGCTATCAACCTCCTGATGCAGGGCATGCGCCCTCCGTTCAAGGTGGCCCCAGCAATCCGACTCCTGCCCCTGTCCAAGACTAGCAGCAGATGGGCTCTGCCTGTGGTGGCTCGGCCACACTTCCAGTGTGGGGTACTGGGCCCAGTAGAGGGACTAACAGTTCGCTGGCGCACCACTCCTGAAGGAGGGAGCTCATCCCCAGCCTGGCCAACCCACTCGCACAAAGCCTCCAATCGCACCAGGCGCAGGCGTTCTGAGTACACCACACAAAACAGGCATTCAGCACCACCCTCTCTGCATGGCTCAAACACAGATGGTGCATACACCAGGTATGCAGATCCCCAGGGGATGCCACCATCACATCCGTCACAAAGGAAGCCATAATCTCAGCCAAGCCAACAAGACCACGGAGCAGGGGTCCGACGCCCTGGGAGTGCTTATGTCGTGACCCGCTTGGAGGAATAGCAACCCTGTGAGGGATAAATTACCCAGTACCCCTGCAATAAACAGGGAAGACCCGTGTAGGAAAAGCAAGCAGACAAAAAAACAGCAACCAGGTAATGGATTTTATTTGTTTTTTTTTTGTTTTACGCCAACTGCAATCTTACCTAGCCGGTTTAACATCCAAGCAGTAAAAGCAGCACCATATGATGGAGTAACTACAAAGAAACTACAAAGTTAGTCTCAACGTAGTGGAAAGCCCACCACGATACTATTACACACTGCAGGGGAAAAACATGAAAAAAAAAAACCTGCAGGGTAATTAGCAGAGAACACCATGTTAAAGCAATTCACAACACACACATCGAAAAAGCCAGTCGGCAAGAAGTGTAAGGAAAATTACAGTTTGTGGCAGCAAGAACCACCACACAAATAGATGCATACGGAGTCGTAGTGTAATTCTAACGAAACAAGTATGACAAACCACAGGCGGAAGATACAGATCAACCGCATGCAGAGGGTAGATCACTCAAGAGGAGGGGCAGGCCATACCTTGTGCCCATGGAACGCTGAGCTCCCCCCATTGTTTTCCTATGGAGAGACATACTGGTATATTTCGTCAAATATCTCACAATGTGTATATTTAGATTTTTTTCAAGTTGGACATCATTGGACATCATCAGGATAATATCCTCTTTCTAATTACATAAAGGTGGGCAGCGAACTCTGCTGTCATCAATCGCTAGACCAGAAATAGTCAGAAGTTGCCATTTTTTTCCTATTTCCTCATTATGCAGACATAAGCAAACTTGGCACCATCGAGGTGCGGATTTCTACTTTCTACACAAGTTGTTATTTTTCAGTTTTGTCCTAAAAACAGATTGTAGTGGTAAAATGAAAGGGGATACATTTTTTGGTGCCATTTAGGAGAAATGGAATTCTAAGTGTCACTCCAATCAAAACAGGCTCTGCAAACATTCGATTCCATTCATTTGCTATGAGCTCACACTAGTGTTCAAATCAAATCAAAAATCAAATCAAATTTTATTTGTCACATACACATGGTTAGCAGATGTTAATGCGAGTGTAGCGAAATGCTTGTGCTTCTAGTTCCGACAATGCAGTGATAACCAACAAGTAATCTAACTAACAATTCCAAAACTACTTATACACAGTGTAAGGGGATAAGGAATATGTACATAAGGATATATGAATGAGTGATGGTACAGAGCAGCATACAGTAGATGGTATCGAGTACAGTATATACATATGAGATGAGTATGTAGACAAAGTAAACAAAGTGGCATAGTTAAAGTGGCTAGTGATACATGTATTACATAAGGATGCAGTCGATGATGTAGAGTACAGTATATACGTATGCATATGAGATGAATAATGTAGGGTAAGTAACATTATATAAGGTAGCATTGTTTAAAGTGGCTAGTGATATATTTACATCATTTCCCATCAATTCCCATTATTAAAGTGGCTGGAGTTGGGTCAGTGTCAATGACAGTGTGTTGGCAGCAGCCACTCAATGTTAGTGGTGGCTGTTTAACAGTCTGATGGCCTTGAGATAGAAGCTGTTTTTCAGTCTCTCGGTCCCAGCTTTGATGCACCTGTACTGACCTCGCCTTCTGGATGATAGCGGGGTGAACAGGCAGTGGTTCGGGTGGTTGATGTCCTTGATGATCTTTATGGCCTTCCTGTAACATCGGGTGGTGTAGGTGTCCTGGAGGGCAGGTAGTTTGCCCCCGGTGATGCGTTGTGCAGACCTCACTACCCTTTACGGTTGAGGGCGGAGCAGTTGCCGTACCAGGCGGTGATACAGCCCGCCAGGATGCTCTCGATTGTGCATCTGTAGAAGTTTGTGAGTGCTTTTGGTGACAAGCCAAATTTCTTCAGCCTCCTGAGGTTGAAGAGGCGCTGCTGCGCCTTCTTCACGACGCTGTCAGTGTGAGTGGACCAATTCAGTTTGTCTGTGATGTGTATGCCGAGGAACTTAAAACTTGCTACCCTCTCCACTACTGTTCCATCGATGTGGATAGGGGGTGTTCCCTCTGCTGTTTCCTGAAGTCCACAATCATCTCCTTAGTTTTGTTGACGTTGAGTGTGAGGTTATTTTCCTGACACCACACTCCGAGGGCCCTCACCTCCTCCCTGTAGGCCGTCTCGTCGTTGTTGGTAATCAAGCCTACCACTGTTGTGTCGTCCGCAAACTTGATGATTGAGTTGGAGGCGTGCGTGGCCACGCAGTCGTGGGTGAACAGGGAGTACAGGAGAGGGCTCAGAACGCACCCTTGTGGGGCCCCCGTGTTGAGGATCAGCGGGGAGGAGATGTTGTTGCCTACCCTCACACCTGGGGGCGGCCCGTCAGGAAGTCCAGTACCCAGTTGCACAGGGCGGGGTCGAGACCCAGGGTCTCGAGCTTGATGACGAGCTTGGAGGGTACTATGGTGTTGAATGCCGAGCTGTAGTCGATGAACAGCATTCTCACATAGGTATTCCTCTTGTCCAGGTGGGTTAGGGCAGTGTGCAGTGTGGTTGAGATTGCATCGTCTGTGGACCTATTTGGGCGGTAAGCAAATTGGAGTGGGTCTAGGGTGTCAGGTAGGGTGGAGGTGATATGGTCCTTGACTAGTCTCTCAAAGCACTTCATGATGACGGAAGTGAGTGCTACGGGGTGGTAGTCGTTTAGCTCAGTTACCTTAGCTTTCTTGGGAACAGGAACAATGGTGGCCCTCTTAAAGCATGTGGGAACAGCAGACTGGTATAGGGATTGATTGAATATGTCCGTAAACACACCGGCCAGCTGGTCTGCGCATGCTCTGAGGGCGCGGCTGGGGATGCCGTCTGGGCCTGCAGCCTTGCGAGGGTTAACAAGTTTAAATGTCTTACTCACCTCGGCTGCAGTGAAGGAGAGACCGCATGTTTTCGTTGCAGGCCGTGTCAGTGGCACTGTATTGTCCTCAAAGCGGGCAAAAAAGTTATTTAGTCTGCCTGGGAGCAAGACATCCTGGTCCGTGACTGGGCTGGGTTTCTTCTTGTAGTCCGTGATTGACTGTAGACCCTGCAACATGCCTCTTGTGTCTGAGCCATTGAATTGAGATTCCACTTTGTCTCTGTACTGACGCTTAGCTTGTTTAATAGCCTTGCGGAGGGAATAGCTGCATTGTTAATATTCGGACATGTTACCAGACACCTTGCCCTGATTAAAAGCAGTGGTTCGCGCTTTCAGTTTCACCGAATGCTGCCATCAATCCACGGTTTCTGGTTTGGGAATGTTTTTATCGTTGCTATGGGAACGACATCTTCAACGCACGTTCTAATGAACTCGCACACCGAATCAGCGTATTCGTCAATATTTTCATCTGACGCAATACTGAAACATGTCCCAGTCCACGTGATGGAAGCAGTCTTGGAGTGTGGAGTCAGCTTGGTCGGACCAGCGTTGGACAGACCTCAGCGTGGGAGCCTCTTGTTTTAGTTTCTGTCTGTAGGCAGGGATCAGCAAAATGGAGTCGTGGTCAGCTTTTCCGAAAGGGGGGGCGGGGCAGGGCCTTATATGCGTCGCGGAAGTTAGAGTAACAATGATCCAAGGTTTTTCCAGCCCTGGTTGCGCAATCGATATGCTGATAAAATTGAGGGAGTCTTGTTTTCAGATTAGCTTTGTTAAAATCCCCAGCTACAATGAATGCAGCCTCCGGATAAATGGTTTCCAGTTTGAAAAGAGTTAAATAAAGTTCGTTCAGAGCCATCGATGTGTCTGCTTGGGGGGGGGGGGGATATATACGGCTGTGATTATAATCGAAGATAATTCTCTTGGAAGATAATGCGGTCTACATTTGATTGTGAGGAATTCTAAATCAGGTGAACAGAAGGATTTGAGTTCCTGTATGTTTCCTTCATCACACCATGTCTCGTTAGTCATGAGGCATACGCCCCCGCCACTCTTCTTACCAGAAAGATGTTTGTTTCTGTCGGCGCGATGCGTGGAGAAACCCGTTGGCTGCACCGCATCGGATAGCGTCTTCCCAGTAAGCCATGTTTCCGTGAAGCAGAGAACGTTGCAGTCTCTGATGTCCCTCTGGAATGCTACCCTTTGCCCGGATTTCGTCAACCTTGTTGTCAAGAGACTGAACATTGGCAAGAAGAATGCTGGGGAGTGGTGCGCGATGTGCCCTTTTTCGGAGTCTGACCAGAACACCGCCTCGTTTCCCTCTTTTTCGGAGTCGTTTCCTTGGGTCGCTGCATGCGATCCATTCCGTTGTCCTGTTTGTAAGGCAGAACACAGGATCCGCGTCGCGGAAAACATATTCTTGGTCGTACTGATGGTGAGTTGACGCTGATCTTATATTCAGTAGTTCTTCTCGACTGTATGTAATGAAACCTAAGATGACCTGGGGTACTAATGTAAGAAATAACACGTAAAAAAACAAAAAACTGCATAGTTTCCTAGGAACGCGAAGCGAGGCGGCCATCTCAGTCGGCGCCGGAAGTTTATCTGCTTAGCCAACGTTCTTTCGCCATTTTTTAGCCAGAAAGCTGCAATAACAGTTATTCAGTAGCTTGTTTGCTTCCTAAATACAACTGTCCGGCTTGCTAACTAGGCAGGCTGAGGTACAGTTGAAGTCAGAAGTTTACATACACTTAGAATGTAGTCATTAATACTCATTTTCCAACCACTCCACAAATGTCTTGTTAACAAACTATAATTTTTGCAAGTCGGTTAGGACATCTACTTTTCCAACAATTGTTTACCGACAGATTATTTCACTTATAACTCATTGTATCAAAATTCCAGTGGGTCAGAAGTTTACAAAAACTGAGTTGACTAACTTTAAACAGCTTGGAAAATTCCTGAAAATGATGTCATGCCTTTAGAAGCTTCTGATAGGCTAATTGAGGTGTACCTGTGGATGTATTTTAAGGCCTACCTTCAAACTCAGTGCCTCTTTGCTTGACATCATGGGAAAATCAAAAGAAATATGCCAAGACCTCTGAAAAATTATTGTAGACCTCTACAAGCCTGGTTCATCCTTGGGAGCAATTTCCAAACGCCTGAAGGTACCACGTTCATCTGTACAAACAATAGTACGCAAGTATAAACACCATGGGACCACGCAGCCGTCATACCGCTCAGGAAGGAGACGCATTCTGTCTCCTAGAGATGAACGTACTTTGGTGCAAAAAGTGCAAATCAATTCCAGAACAACAGCAATGGACCTTGTGAAGATGCTGGAGGAAACAGGTAGAAAAGTATCTATATCCACAGTAAAAACGAGTCCTATATCGACATAACCTGAAAGGCCGCTCAGCAAGGAAGAAGCCACTGCTCCAAAACCGCCATAAAAAGCCAGACTACGGGTTGCAACTGCAGATGGGGACAAAGATTGTACTTTTTGGAGAAATGATGATGAAACAAAAATAGAGCTGTTTGGCTACAATGACCATCATTATGTTTGGAGGAAAATGGATTAGGCTTGCAAGCCGAATAACACCATCCCAACCTTGAAGCACTGGGGTGGCAGCATCATGTTGTGGGGGTGCTTTGCTGCAGGAGGATGTTTATTTTTACTTTATTTTTGACCGTCATTCTATCTCCAGCACAGTAACTCCACTCCCTCTTGTCACCAATTCCACATCCCAACCCTCAGCCCTTCCCACATATCTCTGCTGGCCACCCTCTTCGGAATTCTACGCAACATGTATCTTTCAACTATGCTGTGATGTTCAACGTACAACTACAATCTATCTAATCGAATAGAATCCACAGATTGCGAATTGAAGATGAATAGTTTTACTAAGAGTATTAGTATATTAGTAATTGACTGACCCGGTCTTTCCATATCTCCTAACAGTACTATTTCCAGGGTCAATTTTAGATCAATGCTATGCATTTTCAGCCATTCCTGAAACTGAGACCAGAAACAGGCTAACAGAGGGCAATAACAAAATAAATGGTCTATTGATTCTGCATCCTCACAACAAAATTTGCAGAGCTTTGATGATTTTATGCCCCAAATATTCAACATTTTGTTGGTGGCAAGCATTCTATATAATAATTTTAGCTGAAAAGCACGAAGTCTTTAATCTTGCGTCGTTTTACATATCAACTCATACACCCTGTATCATGGAATCAATGTATCATGAATCATGAATTCATGTATCATGTATCATGAATATCATAAATAAAAAATCTCTTAAACTATTTTGCAATCTGTGTGGCAAGGTAGTCAACATCCTGGTCTTCAAATGAAACTGGTATACTTTGCTATTTATGCTCTTTTTATTCCTCCACCAGTTTTGATCCTTCATATTGGGCAGACAGACCAGTTCCCTACCTCCTCCCGCTGCCACCTGCCTCCTCCATTTTTGGGGTAATGCTGTAATCAGTTGGTTGTACTCTTGGATTGAGCAGACCTTCCCGTACAATTCTGATAACTCCACGAAGGACATAACTCCACCATGCCAATTTACAATATAATTTATGAACAAAATACACTTTTCAAACATCTTTCCCATAAATACAGGTATTTTATCAACCAGCACATTTGATTTCAGCCATAATAATATATATATTTTCAGGGGGATGAAATTGTAGCCAGCTCTGCAATGCTTGTTTGAAAAAGAGAGATATTTTGAAAAAAGTATAATTTTCAATTAATCAAAAATGAGACATGGCAATCTGCACAAGGGCAAAAAGGCCATTTTTATACAATGAATGAGCTTTTCTTAGTAATCTACTTGAGAACCATTTAGGGTTCAAGGTAAGATTTTGAATAAGTGAAGCTTTTAGAGAGAGGTTTAGTACTTCTATATTTAATAATCCCAACCCACCCAATTCATTTTCATTATATAGATAGCTTATATAGCTTTATTTTGTCTGGTTTAGCATCCCAGATGAAGCAAAATATTTATTGCTCATATGATTTGAAAATGAATCAACAGCAGTAAGCAGCACCATTAATGAATAAACTGAGATATGACTAAGGAGTTAAATCAGGGAAATTTTCCATAAAGAGACAGATATTTACCTCTCCATGGTTGCAGGATCTTGTCTATTTTTACAAGGTTTCTATTGAAATTCATTGTGATTTGAATACCGAGTATGTCTACTTCACCATCAGCCTGTTTTATAGGGAAACTGCAGGGTAATGTAAAAGTTGTATTTTTTTAAAGATCCAATACGTAATATTGTGCACAATTAGGTTTTAGTCCAGAGACTACAGAAAAGTTATCTAAATCTACAATGAGACATTGCCGGGATCTAGCTTGCGTACTTAATATAAAACTTGAGTCATCGGCATACATGGACACCTTTGTTATTAAGCCTTGGATTTCTAATCCTCTAATGTTGTTATTGGATCTGATTTTAATAGCAAGTATTTCGTTGGCCCTAACGAATAGATATGGTGACAGCGGACACCCTTGTTTAACTCCTCTTGACAATTCAAAACTCAGAGAAAGAAGTTATTTACTATTTTACACCCGGGGTTGCTATACATTGCTTTTACCCATTTTATAAAGAGACTCACCAAAATTGAAAAAAATCCAGGCATTTATAAATAAAGTCCGGTCTTGCTTTATCAAATGCCTTTCAAAATCCATTATAAATTCCAGGCCTGGCTTCTTAGATGTTTCATGATAGTTCTATTATTTCTAGTAGTGTTTGTATATTATCTTCAATGTATCGCCCTAGTATTTTTGTATCACAACATTGAAGTGTAAGGGGCCTCCAGTTTTTTAGATAGACTATATTTGCCATCTGGGTCTTGTTGTAAAAGATAAATTATTGTTGGGGCAGGATGGTGACGGTCCGGTGGTCTTGGGCCCGGGGCCTGAGGAGGCGGCATGAACCATCTCAGGGTCTCCCAGCCAGAGTAAGTCGGCTCCTCATAGCCTCCGGGTCGCTGGGGGCAATGAAGCCCTGCTGCCGGTTTCTGATGGCCTGTCAGCCCCGCTCATGGTGGTGAACAGTGCCAGGATCATCCCCCAAGAACAGCCCATCACTGGCCAACAGAGAACAGCTGTCGTCGCCATCGAAGCTATCAACCTCCTGATGCAGGGCATGCGCCCTCCGTTCAAGGTGGCCCCAGCAATCCGACTCCTGCCCCTGTCCAAGACTAGCAGCAGATGGGCTCTGCCTGTGGTGGCTCCGGCCACACTTCCAGTGTGGGGTACTGGGCCCAGTAGAGGGACTAACAGTTCGCTGGCGCACCACTCCTGAAGGAGGGAGCTCATCCCCAGCCTGGCCAACCCACTCGCACAAAGCCTCCAATCGCACCAGGCGCAGGCGTTCTGAGTACACCACACAAAACAGGCATTCAGCACCACCCTCTCTGCATGGCTCAAACACAGATGGTGCATACACCAGGTATGCAGATCCCCAGGGGGATGCCACCATCACATCCGTCACAAAGGGAAGCCATAATCTCAGCCAAGCCAACAAGACCACGGAGCAGGGGTCCGACGCCCTGGGAGTGCTTATGTCGTGACCCGCTTGGAGGAATAGCAACCCTGTGAGGGATAAATTACCCAGTACCCCTGCAATAAACAGGGAAGACCCGTGTAGGAAAAGCAAGCAGACAAAAAAAACAGCAACCAGGTAATGGATTTTATTTGTTTTTTGTTTTTGTTTTACGCCAACTGCAATCTTACCTAGCCGGTTTAACATCCAAGCAGTAAAAGCAGCACCATATGATGGAGTAACTACAAAGAAACTACAAAGTTAGTCTCAACGTAGTGGAAAGCCCACCACGATACTATTACACACTGCAGGGGAAAAAACATGAAAAAAAACCTGCAGGGTAATTAGCAGAGAACACCATGTTAAAGCAATTCACAACACACACATCGAAAAAGCCAGTCGGCAAGAAGTGTAAGGAAAATTACAGTTTGTGGCAGCAAGAACCACCACACAAATAGATGCATACGGAGTCGTAGTGTAATTCTAACGAAACAAGTATGACAAACCACAGGCGGAAGATACAGATCAACCGCATGCAGAGGGTAGATCACTCAAGAGGAGGGGCAGGCCATACCTTGTGCCCATGGAACGCTGAGCTCCCCCCATTGTTTTCCTATGGAGAGACATACTGGTATATTTCGTCAAATATCTCACAATGTGTATATTTAGATTTTTTTTTCAAGTTGGACATCATTGGACATCATCAGGATAATATCCTCTTTCTAATTACATAAAGGTGGGCAGCGAACTCTGCTGTCATCAATCGCTAGACCAGAAATAGTCAGAAGTTGCCATTTTTTTCCTATTTCCTCATTATGCAGACATAAGCAAACTTGGCACCATCGAGGTGCGGATTTCTACTTTCTACACAAGTTGTTATTTTTCAGTTTTGTCCTAAAAACAGATTGTAGTGGTAAAATGAAAGGGGATACATTTTTGGTGCCATTTAGGAGAAATGGAATTCTAAGTGTCACTCCAATCAAAACAGGCTCTGCAAACATTCGATTCCATTCATTTGCTATGAGCTCACACTAGTGTTCAAATCAAATCAAAAATCAAATCAAATTTTATTTGTCACATACACATGGTTAGCAGATGTTAATGCGAGTGTAGCGAAATGCTTGTGCTTCTAGTTCCGACAATGCAGTGATAACCAACAAGTAATCTAACTAACAATTCCAAAACTACTTATACACAGTGTAAGGGGATAAGGAATATGTACATAAGGATATATGAATGAGTGATGGTACAGAGCAGCATACAGTAGATGGTATCGAGTACAGTATATACATATGAGATGAGTATGTAGACAAAGTAAACAAAGTGGCATAGTTAAAGTGGCTAGTGATACATGTATTACATAAGGATGCAGTCGATGATGTAGAGTACAGTATATACGTATGCATATGAGATGAATAATGTAGGGTAAGTAACATTATATAAGGTAGCATTGTTTAAAGTGGCTAGTGATATATTTACATCATTTCCCATCAATTCCCATTATTAAAGTGGCTGGAGTTGGGTCAGTGTCAATGACAGTGTGTTGGCAGCAGCCACTCAATGTTAGTGGTGGCTGTTTAACAGTCTGATGGCCTTGAGATAGAAGCTGTTTTTCAGTCTCTCGGTCCCAGCTTTGATGCACCTGTACTGACCTCGCCTTCTGGATGATAGCGGGGTGAACAGGCAGTGGTTCGGGTGGTTGATGTCCTTGATGATCTTTATGGCCTTCCTGTAACATCGGGTGGTGTAGGTGTCCTGGAGGGCAGGTAGTTTGCCCCCGGTGATGCGTTGTGCAGACCTCACTACCCTTTACGGTTGAGGGCGGAGCAGTTGCCGTACCAGGCGGTGATACAGCCCGCCAGGATGCTCTCGATTGTGCATCTGTAGAAGTTTGTGAGTGCTTTTGGTGACAAGCCAAATTTCTTCAGCCTCCTGAGGTTGAAGAGGCGCTGCTGCGCCTTCTTCACGACGCTGTCAGTGTGAGTGGACCAATTCAGTTTGTCTGTGATGTGTATGCCGAGGAACTTAAAACTTGCTACCCTCTCCACTACTGTTCCATCGATGTGGATAGGGGGGTGTTCCCTCTGCTGTTTCCTGAAGTCCACAATCATCTCCTTAGTTTTGTTGACGTTGAGTGTGAGGTTATTTTCCTGACACCACACTCCGAGGGCCCTCACCTCCTCCCTGTAGGCCGTCTCGTCGTTGTTGGTAATCAAGCCTACCACTGTTGTGTCGTCCGCAAACTTGATGATTGAGTTGGAGGCGTGCGTGGCCACGCAGTCGTGGGTGAACAGGGAGTACAGGAGAGGGCTCAGAACGCACCCTGTGGGGCCCCGTGTTGAGGATCAGCGGGGAGGAGATGTTGTTGCCTACCCTCACACCTGGGGGCGGCCCGTCAGGAAGTCCAGTACCCAGTTGCACAGGGCGGGGTCGAGACCCAGGGTCTCGAGCTTGATGACGAGCTTGGAGGGTACTATGGTGTTGAATGCCGAGCTGTAGTCGATGAACAGCATTCTCACATAGGTATTCCTCTTGTCCAGGTGGGTTAGGGCAGTGTGCAGTGTGGTTGAGATTGCATCGTCTGTGGACCTATTTGGGCGGTAAGCAAATTGGAGTGGGTCTAGGGTGTCAGGTAGGGTGGAGGTGATATGGTCCTTGACTAGTCTCTCAAAGCACTTCATGATGACGGAAGTGAGTGCTACGGGTGGTAGTCGTTTAGCTCAGTTACCTTAGCTTTCTTGGGAACAGGAACAATGGTGGCCCTCTTAAAGCATGTGGGAACAGCAGACTGGTATAGGGATTGATTGAATATGTCCGTAAACACACCGGCCAGCTGGTCTGCGCATGCTCTGAGGGCGCGGCTGGGGATGCCGTCTGGGCCTGCAGCCTTGCGAGGGTTAACAAGTTTAAATGTCTTACTCACCTCGGCTGCAGTGAAGGAGAGACCGCATGTTTTCGTTGCAGGCCGTGTCAGTGGCACTGTATTGTCCTCAAAGCGGGCAAAAAAGTTATTTAGTCTGCCTGGGAGCAAGACATCCTGGTCCGTGACTGGGCTGGGTTTCTTCTTGTAGTCCGTGATTGACTGTAGACCCTGCAACATGCCTCTTGTGTCTGAGCCATTGAATTGAGATTCCACTTTGTCTCTGTACTGACGCTTAGCTTGTTTAATAGCCTTGCGGAGGGAATAGCTGCATTGTTAATATTCGGACATGTTACCAGACACCTTGCCCTGATTAAAAGCAGTGGTTCGCGCTTTCAGTTTCACCGAATGCTGCCATCAATCCACGGTTTCTGGTTTGGGAATGTTTTTATCGTTGCTATGGGAACGACATCTTCAACGCACGTTCTAATGAACTCGCACACCGAATCAGCGTATTCGTCAATATTTTCATCTGACGCAATACGAAACATGTCCCAGTCCACGTGATGGAAGCAGTCTTGGAGTGTGGAGTCAGCTTGGTCGGACCAGCGTTGGACAGACCTCAGCGTGGGAGCCTCTTGTTTTAGTTTCTGTCTGTAGGCAGGGATCAGCAAAATGGAGTCGTGGTCAGCTTTTCCGAAAGGGGGGCGGGGCAGGGCCTTATATGCGTCGCGGAAGTTAGAGTAACAATGATCCAAGGTTTTTCCAGCCCTGGTTGCGCAATCGATATGCTGATAAAATTGAGGGAGTCTTGTTTTCAGATTAGCTTTGTTAAAATCCCCAGCTACAATGAATGCAGCCTCCGGATAAATGGTTTCCAGTTTGAAAAGAGTTAAATAAAGTTCGTTCAGAGCCATCGATGTGTCTGCTTGGGGGGGGGATATATACGGCTGTGATTATAATCGAAGATAATTCTCTTGGAAGATAATGCGGTCTACATTTGATTGTGAGGAATTCTAAATCAGGTGAACAGAAGGATTTGAGTTCCTGTATGTTTCCTTCATCACACCATGTCTCGTTAGTCATGAGGCATACGCCCGCCACTCTTCTTACCAGAAAGATGTTTGTTTCTGTCGGCGCGATGCGTGGAGAAACCCGTTGGCTGCACCGCATCGGATAGCGTCTTCCCAGTAAGCCATGTTTCCGTGAAGCAGAGAACGTTGCAGTCTCTGATGTCCCTCTGGAATGCTACCCTTTGCCCGGATTTCGTCAACCTTGTTGTCAAGAGACTGAACATTGGCAAGAAGAATGCTGGGGAGTGGTGCGCGATGTGCCCTTTTTCGGAGTCTGACCAGAACACCGCCTCGTTTCCCTCTTTTCGGAGTCGTTTCCTTGGGTCGCTGCATGCGATCCATTCCGTTGTCCTGTTTGTAAGGCAGAACACAGGATCCGCGTCGCGGAAAACATATTCTTGGTCGTACTGATGGTGAGTTGACGCTGATCTTATATTCAGTAGTTCTTCTCGACTGTATGTAATGAAACCTAAGATGACCTGGGGTACTAATGTAAGAAATAACACGTAAAAAAACAAAAAACTGCATAGTTTCCTAGGAACGCGAAGCGAGGCGGCCATCTCAGTCGGCGCCGGAAGTTTATCTGCTTAGCCAACGTTCTTTCGCCATTTTTTAGCCAGAAAGCTGCAATAACAGTTATTCAGTAGCTTGTTTGCTTCCTAAATACAACTGTCCGGCTTGCTAACTAGGCAGGCTGAGGTACAGTTGAAGTCAGAAGTTTACATACACTTAGAATGTAGTCATTAATACTCATTTTCCAACCACTCCACAAATGTCTTGTTAACAAACTATAATTTTTGCAAGTCGGTTAGGACATCTACTTTTCCAACAATTGTTTACCGACAGATTATTTCACTTATAACTCATTGTATCAAAATTCCAGTGGGTCAGAAGTTTACAAAAACTGAGTTGACTAACTTTAAACAGCTTGGAAAATTCCTGAAAATGATGTCATGCCTTTAGAAGCTTCTGATAGGCTAATTGAGGTGTACCTGTGGATGTATTTTAAGGCCTACCTTCAAACTCAGTGCCTCTTTGCTTGACATCATGGGAAAATCAAAAGAAATATGCCAAGACCTCTGAAAAATTATTGTAGACCTCTACAAGCCTGGTTCATCCTTGGGAGCAATTTCCAAACACCTGAAGGTACCACGTTCATCTGTACAAACAATAGTACGCAAGTATAAACACCATGGGACCACGCAGCCGTCATACCGCTCAGGAAGGAGACGCATTCTGTCTCCTAGAGATGAACGTACTTTGGTGCAAAAAGTGCAAATCAATTCCAGAACAACAGCAATGGACCTTGTGAAGATGCTGGAGGAAACAGGTAGAAAAGTATCTATATCCACAGTAAAAACGAGTCCTATATCGACATAACCTGAAAGGCCGCTCAGCAAGGAAGAAGCCACTGCTCCAAAACCGCCATAAAAAAGCCAGACTACGGGTTGCAACTGCAGATGGGGACAAAGATTGTACTTTTTGGAGAAATGATGATGAAACAAAAATAGAGCTGTTTGGCTACAATGACCATCATTATGTTTGGAGGAAAATGGATTAGGCTTGCAAGCCGAATAACACCATCCCAACCTTGAAGCACTGGGGTGGCAGCATCATGTTGTGGGGGTGCTTTGCTGCAGGAGGGACTGGTGCACTTCACAAAATAGATGGCATCATTGTAAAGAAAAATGATGTGGATATATTGAAGCAACATCACAAAACATCAGTTAGGAAGTTAAAGCTTAGTCGCAAATGGGTCTTCCAAATGGACAATGACCCCAAGCAAACTTCCAAAGTTGTGGCAAAATGGCTTAAGGACAACAAGGTCAAGGTATTGGAGTGGCCATCACAAAGCCCTGACCTCAATCCTATAGAACATTTGTGGGCAGAACTGAAAAAGCATGTGCGAGCAAGGAGGCCTACAAACCTGACTCAGTTACACCAGCTCTGTCAGGAGGAACAGGCCAAAGTTCACCCAATTTACTGACCTAAGACAGCTAATTTTTACTAGGATTAAATGTCAGGAATTGTGAAAAACTGAGTTTAAATGTATTTGGCTAAGGTGTATGTAAACTTCCGACTTCAACTGTATAAGTACCGTAGCTAGCAACTTCAATCTATAAAAACAGTATACATTCTTTTTTCCTATTTAACGATATGTATTAAGACGAATAAACTCAGCAAAAAAAGAAAAAAAGAAAGTTCCAAATAACTTCACAGAACTTAATTTCAAAGTGTTTAAAAACTGTTTCCCATGCTTGTTCAATGAACCATAAACAATTAAACCTCTTAAGGATCCGCCTCTTTTTTTTCAATTTTCGCCTAAAATGACATACCCAAATCTAACTGCCTGTTACTCAGACCCTGAAGCAAGAATATGCATAGTCTTGGTACCATTTGAAAGGAAACAATTTGAGGTTTGTGGAAATGTTAAAGGAATGTAGGAGAATATAACAACAGATCTGGTTAAAGATAAAACACCAAACGTTCTTTCGTATTTTTTTGTACCATCATTTTGAAATGCAAGAGAACGTTCATAATGTATTATTCCAACCCAGCTGTAATTTAGATTTTGGCCACTAGATGGCAGCAGTGTATGTTCAAAAGTTTTAGACTGATCGAATTAACCATTGCATTCCTGTTCAAAATGTTGTACCAAGACATTAGACACGTGTCTAATTTGTTTATAAATAACTTTTCATGTTCAAAACTGTGCACTCTCCTCAAACAATATGGTATCCTTTCACTGTAATAGCTACTGTAAATTAGACAGTGCCGTTAGATTAAAAATAATTTAAGCTTTCTGACAATATTAGATATGACTATGTCCTGGGACATTTTCTTGATACTTTCAACCTCATGCTAATCACATTAGCCTATGTTAGCTCAACCGTCCTGTGGAAGGGACACTGATCCCAAAGAAGTTTTAATGAACATGCACCTGTGGAACGGTCGTTAAGACACTAACAGTTTAGAGACGGTAGGTAATTAAGGTCACAATTATGAACACTTAGGCTTCTTTAGTGTCCTTTCTACTGACTCTGAAAAACATCAAAAGAAAGATGCCCAGGGTCCTTACTCATCTGTGTGAACGTGCCTTAGGCATGCTGCAAGGAGGCATGAGGACTGCAGATGTGGCCAGGGCAATAAATTGCAATGTCCGTACTGTGAGACGCCTAAGACAGCGCTACAGGGAGACAGGACAGACAGCTGATCGTCCTCACAGTGGCAGACCATGTTTAACAACATCTGCACAGGATCAGTACATCGGCACATCACACCTGCAGGATAGGTACAGGATGGCAACAACAACTGGCCAAGTTACACCAGGAATACACAATCCCTCCATCAGTGCTCAGACTGTCCGCAATAGGCTGAGAGAGGCTGGACAGAGGGCTTGTAGACCTGTTGTAAAGGCAGGTCCTCACCAGACATCACAACAACGTCGCCTATGGGCACAAACCCACCGTTGCTGGACCAGACAGGACTGGCAAAAAGTGCTCTTCACTGACGAATCGCGGGTTTGTCTCACCAGTGGTGATGATCAGATTCACGTTTATCGTCAAAGGAATGAGCGTTACACCGAGGCCTGTACTCTGGAGGGGGATCGATTTGGAGGTGGAGGGTCCGTCATGGTCTGGGGCGGTGTGTCACAGCATCGGACTGAGCTTGTTGTCATTGCAGGCAATCTCAACGCTCTGCATTACAGGGAAGACATCCTCCTCCCTCATGTGGTACCCTTCCTGCAGGCGCATCTTGACAAGACCCTCCAGCATGACAATGCCACCAGCCATACTGCTCGTTCTGTGCGTGATTTCCTGCAAGACAGGAATGTCAGTGTTCTGCCATGGCCAGCAAAGGTCCTGGATCTCAATCCCATTGAGCACATCTGGGACCTGTTGGATTGGAGGGTGAGGGCTAGGGCCATTCCCCCCAGAAATGTCCAGGAACTTGCACATTCCATGGTGGAAGAGTGGGGTAACATATCACAGCGAGAACTGGCACATCTGGTCCAGTCCATGAGGAGGAGATGCACTGCAGTACTTAATGCAACTGGTGGCCACACCAGATACTGTTACTTTTGATTTTGACACCCCCCCCCCCCCTTTGCTCAGGGACACATTATTAAATTTCTGTTAGTCAGATGTCTGTGGAACTTGTTCAGTTTTTTGTCTCAGTTGTTGAATCTTGTTATATTCATACACATATTTACACGTTAAGTTTTCTGAAAATAAACGCAGTTGACAGTGAGAGGACATTTCTTTTTTTTGCTGAGTTTACATGGTAGAGAAAGTGCTCTCTTTCCACTACTTTCAGTCCTCTAAAAACACTGTCATTGGCGAACAATTCTGAAGTAATAGTTTTGTGCGGACTTAGCGAGCATTTATGCGGTGAAACAGAACTAGAACTGCCTGATATAATTGAGCCAAGCAACCAGCACAGTAACGGACGCTTTGGTTCATTACGTAATCTGATCAGAATGTTGCAAGTTCTAGCAACAGTCCTAGCAACAGAAGCTAGAACTAATCTAATCCCATTGTGACGTAGGGGGAGACACTATTTGGCGCGACGCCTCCCCCCCATCTTACATTCAGAACCTTATTGGGGTTTCACACATCTTTCACCCGAGTCATCCATGCAAATTAGTTTTTCATGAAATACCATGAGCACATTTTGTTTAGTCACCAATACATCACCAAATGATACGCTAGTAATTTAGTCATTTTAACTAACATTAAATCCAATAGCAAAACATAGAATAAACATTTCTGAATAGAAAGAATTGCAGATGGTAAATATAATTTTCCAAACATTTGTCTTGACACGCAAAACCTTTATTTGTTTTATCCAATGGCATATTGTGTGCATGTTGAGAATCTTTTATTTTTTAAATATTTTTTTTAAATATTTAAAAAAATATTTATTCACATTTTCTATTGTGAAACAAACAAGAAATAAGTCAAAAAAACTGAAAACTTGAGCGTGCATAACTATTCACCCCCCAAAGCCAATACTTCGTAGAGCGACCTTTTGTAGCAATTACAGCTGCAAGTCTCTTGGGGTATGTCTCTATAAGCTTGGCACATCTAGACACTGGGACTTTTGCCCATTCTTCACGGCAAAACTGCTCCAGCTCCGTCAAGTTGAATGGGTTCCGCTGGTGTACAGCAATATTTAAGTCATACTACAGATTCCCAATTGGATTGAGGTCTGGGCTTTGACTAGGCCCTTCCAAGACATTTAAATGTTTCCCTTTAAACCACCCGAGTGTTGCTTCAGCGGTATGCTTAGGGTCATTGTCCTGCTGGAAGGTGAACCTCTGTCCCAGTCTCAAATCTCTGGAAGACAAACAGGTTTCCCCTCAAGAATTTCACTGTATTTAGCGCTGTCCATCGTTCCTTCAATTCTGACCAGTTTCCCAGTCCCTGCCAATGAAAAACATGGTATTCTATGGTTGATGAGAGGTGTTGGGTTTGCGCCAGACATAGCATTTTCCTTGATGGCCAAAAAGCTACATTGTTGTCTTATCTGACCAGAGTACCTTCTTCCATATGTTTGGGGAGTCTCCAACATGCCTTTTGGTGAACAACCAATGTGTTTGCTTCTTTTTTCTTTAAGCAAAGGCTTTTTTTCTGGCCACTCTTCCGTAAAGCCCAGCTCTGTGGAGTGTACAGCTTACTGGTCCTATGGACAGATTCTCCAATCTCCGCTGTGAAGTTTGCAGCTCCGTCAGGGTTGTCTTTGGTCTCTTTGTTGTCTCTCTGATTAATGCCCTCCTTGCCTGGTCTGTGAGTTTTGGTGGGCGGCCCTCTCTTGGCAGGTTTGTTGTGGTGCCATATTCTTTCAATTTTTTAATAATGGATTTATTGGTGCTCCATGGGATGTTCAAAGTTTTTGATATTTTTTTATAACCCACCCCGGATCTGTACATCTTCACAACTTCGGCCCTGACCTGTTTGGAGAGCTCCTTGATTTTCATGGTGCCGCTTGCTTGGTGGTGCCCCTTGCTTAGTGGATTTCCAGACTCTGGGTTCTTACAGAATAGGTGTATATATACTGAGATCATGTGACACTTAAATAAAGTCCACCTGTGTGCAATCTAACTAATTATGTGACTTCTGAAAGTAATTGGTTGCACCAGATCTTATTTAGGGGCTTCATAGCAAAGGGGTGAATATATACACTATGCACGCACCACTTTTCCGTGTTTTTTTTTAAACAAGCACATTTTTTTTCACTTCACCAATTTGGACTATTTTGTGTATGTCCATTACATGAAATCCAAATAAAAATCCATTTAAATTACAGGTTGTAATGCAACAAAATAGGAAAAAAGTCAAGAGGGATGAAAACTTTTAAAAGGCACTGTATTTTTAAACACTTTCTCATGCTTGGATTCCTCACAGATTTGGCCAAGATTGTGTGACAAAACATTACCTTTATTTCCTTACATTTATGACACTGTTTTTTTGTTGTTATACCATATACTAAGCATTTAATTATTTACTTTCACAATGACCTTGATCCTGTGAAATCCTGGATATTACTGTCAGATTCTTTTGTATGGAGATCTCAGAAGTGTACTGTAACCTCATAACATTTAGTATCTCCCTATGTTACGTGTGGACACACATCTAAAATAATGTATGTGATTGACAAATCCAAAGCTTCAAACAGAAGGTGTAACTTTAATATGATTAATAAAACAAAAATTGATACCATCATTAAAACCTCTCTAGGGTATGTGGGACACTAGCGTCCCATCTGGCCAACATCCAGTGAGATTGCAGAGCTCCAAATTCAAATACAGAAATACTCATTATAAAAATTCTGAAAACAAAACATATTTGACATAGGTTTAAAGATTAACTTCTTGTGAATCCAAACACAGTGTCAGATTTAAAAAATGCTTTACGGCGAAAGCATACCTTACCATTATTTGAGAACATAGCCCAGTTGACAAATTATTACAAACAGTAACCAGCAAAGCAGAAGCGTTACAAAACTCAAATAGCCTGTACTGAAGAGCTCAGTGACTTTCAACGTGACAACGTCATAGGAAGCCACCTTCTAAAAAAAATCAGTTCATGAAGCCCTGCCCTCAATGTGAAGCCCCACAACCAGACTTGTCTCCGTGCGCCAAGCTGTTTGTTGCTATTTGGCAAACTTTTCGTTTTTTACGCCTTAGTTTTTTCCTGCTCAACATTTTTCATTCAACCTTTTCACCCCCGGACATGGTTATATGGACATGGTTCTACAGGACCTCCACCATCCGAAAAAGCTAAGTAGTCAAGTTAACACTGCCATCTAATTGCAGTCGCTGTACTCATAATATACAGGAGCAGTATCGTCTTATGGTGAGGTAGCCGTGTTGCAAACACAGCTTCAGATGCAATCATTAGGCAAGTGCAATTTAAGCGTAGGAAAGGATGAAACAGCATCTGTGCCACCAGTAAGTACAGATAGTAGTATAAATCCCACCTACAGTCCTCGCAGCCGGACAATTTTCTCAAGACTTCTGAAATGAAATGCTATTGCATGGTCAACCGGTGTCGCTCATTCAACTGACGAACTTTTAACCTTTTCTCCCCATTAAGCAATAAGTCGGAGTCAGAGGCGGAGCCTTCTCAGGTTAGGCTGGACTATAGAATGAGTCAAAATTCACCCAAGGCTGAAAAACAGCAAAAGAACGTTGGCTAAGCTGGAACACTAGCGCGAGCCCATAGTAAATGAATGGAATCGATGTTCGCAGAGCCTGTTTTGACTGGAGCGATGCTTAGAATTGAATTTCATCTAAACTGCACAAATAAATTATCCCTTTTTATTTTATCACTACAATCGGTTCGTCGGACGAAACCGGGAAAAAAACAAGTTGTGTAGAAAGTCAACACCCGCTCTCCATGGTGTCAACTGTGCTTATGTCTGCGTAATGAGAAAGTTGGGAAAAATGAAAACTTCCGACTATTTCTAGTCTAGTGATCGATGACCAACGAGCTCGCTGCCCAGACTTACATAATTAGAAAGAGGAGATTCTCATGAAAAAAAATCTATATACACATTGTGAGATATTAGGCAAAATAGACAGAGATGCCTATATTTCCCTTATTGGAATCAATGGGACGTGTTCCATGAGTAATTTTGTTTACATGTTAACTATAAACAAAGTGAGCAAAGCAGGCATTGTGACGTAAAACAATACGCTGGGAATATAACTTTCAGACGGCGAGTTGTTGCCACGGAGCACAATAGAATTAATAGGAGCTGGCAGGATGAAAAATGCCCTAAAATATGGCCTGTTTTTTTGTGAATACTTAAACGGCGGCAAGCAGCTGAGAAATATAGTCATATTGTGACACTGGGCTCCACACAGCGGATGGAATGAACTGGTTATCAGAAAAAAGCGTTCAATTCCACGTGTCCAGCCTACACAGGTCTTGCCTCCACCGGTTACGGGGTCTGAGCCGCTGAAACCTCCTACCATTAGCTCAGACAAATTGAAAACCCTAGTCATTAGTGAGTCCATTACCCAGAGTATTCGATTTTTAAATAATCATCCAGCGACCATACACTGTTTACCAAGGGGCAGGTCTACCAACATTAAGGCTAATCTGAAGATGGTACCGGCGAAGGCTAAAACTGGTGAGTATAGGGATATTGTTATCCACGTCGGGACCAACGATGTTAGGATGAAACCGCCAGGTCACCAAGCGCAACATTGATTCAGCATGTGAATCAGCGAGAAACATGTGCCGAAAAGCTCCCCCCTGACAGAATCCCCCCCCCCCCTTTGCGTGAATGCACACACACTCAATTCTTCATTGCTGCAACTTGCTTGCTAGTTGAGATTTCTGATCACGTTAGGCTCCGTTTCATTTTATTTTTTATGTCGGTTTGATCGCGGGGAGGAACTAGTAATGTCTTCAGTTTTCAGTTTGGCTATTTGTTTCAAGTGTATTAGTCTAAATAAATCTCTTTGCCAAAATTTGTCATTCCTCCCATGTCTTATTCGACTAGTAGTTGTTCTGAAATGTTTATTGCTTGCCTACATTTTACTCCCTCCTCTATGTTTAATATAACACACATACATTGGTTATTGATTTCAGTTGCCTATTCTGATGTGAAGTTTGTTCTATAGAAAGTATTTGACTGATGTGTTCCACAGAAAGTATGACTCTAGCAACAAAATTAAGGAAATTATAAGTGAGAGGGATTTTTGGCAAGGCTATTTTCTTGCCTGAAACGATTTATACTTTTACTTTTGGTAAAGTATATTTTAGCAATTACATTTAGTTTTGATACGTATGTGTATTTCTTTTAGACTTTTACTCAAGTAGTATTTTACTAGGTGACTTTCACTTGAGTAATTTTCTATTTAGGTATCTACTTTTACTCAAGTATGACCGTTGGATACTTTTTCCACCACTGGTGCAGGCCAGGCAGCAGGCTGTTAGCCAGCCTGCCAGCTTAGTGGACTGCCACTAGCACAGTTAGTGTAGTCAGCCCCATTTTTTTATTTTATTAAAAAAAACTTTTTTTTTAAATGTAACCTTTATTTAACTAGGCAAGTCAGTTAAGAACAAATTCTTACTTACAACGATGGCCTACTGGGGAACAGTGGGTTAACTGCCTTGATCAGGGGCAGAACAACATTTTCTTTACCTTGTAAGCTCAGGGATTTGATCCAGCTACCTTTCGTTTCCTGGCCCAACGCTTTAATCACTAGGCTACCTGACGCCCCTGATCCTGTAACCTTGTCTGTGCCTTGATCTAGGTTGAGCAAAAGAAAACATGGCAGTGTTCGCCTTAGCATTCTCACTGGAATAAAGACCTCCATCCTCCTCCATGGATGTGATTGGCCTGACTGAACCATGGCTCAAGCCTGGTGAATTTACTGTGTTAAATGGAGTGCTCTCCTCCTGGTTACACAATTGACCATATTACCTGCGCATCCCGCAAAGGCGGAGGTGTGTTGATGACAGCAAATTTGAATTTACAAACAAATTACTGCGTTTGTCTTTTCAGCTTCTAGTCATGAAATCTATACAGCATACATATTGTGGATCTAAATGTTTTATTTTCAATGACTGACTAGGAACGGTGGGTTAACTGCCTCGTTCAGGGGCAGAATGACAGATTTTCACCTTGTCAGCTCGGGGGATCCAATCTTGCAACCTTACAGTTAACTAGTGCAATAATGACCTGCCTCTCTCTCGTTGCACTCCACAAGGAGACTGCATGTTACGCGAATGCAGTAAGCCAAGGTAAGTTGCTAGTTAGCATTAAACTTATCTTATAAAAAACAATCAATCATAATCACTAGTTAACTACACATGGTTGATGATATTACTAGATATTATCTAGCGTGTCCTGCGTTGCATATAATATGACTGAGCATACAAGCATACAAGTATCTAAGTATCTGACTGAGCGGTGGTAGGCAGAAGCATGTGCGTAAACATTCATTCAAAAAAGCACTTTCGTGCGTTTTGCCAGCAGCTCTTCATTGTGCGTCAAGCATTGCGCTGTTTATGATTTCAAGCCTATCAACTCCCGAGATGAGGCTGGTGTAACCGAAGTGAAATGGCTAGGTAGTTAGCGCGTGCTAACAGCGTTTCAAACGCCACTCGCTCTTAGCCTTCAAGTAGTTGTTCCCCATGCTCTGCATGGGTAACGCTGCTTCGATGGTGGCTGTTGTCGTTGTGTTGCTTGTTTGAGCCCAGGGAGGAGCGAGGAGAGGGACACTGGCAATACTAAAGTGCCTATAAGACCATCCAATAGTCAAAGGTTAATGAAATACAAATGGTGTAGAGGGAAAAAGTCCTATAATTCTTATAATAACTACAACCTAAAACTTCTTAACTGGGAATATTGAAGACTCATGTTAAAAGGAACCACCAGCTTTCCTATGTTCTCATGTTCTGAGCAAGGAACTGAAACGTTAGCTTTCTTACATAGCACATATTGCACTTTTACTTTCTTCTCCAACACTTTGTTTTTGCATTATTTAAACCAAATTGAACATGTTTCATTATTTACTTGAGGCTAAATTGATTTTATTGATGTATTATATTAAGTTAAAATTAGTGTTAATTCAGTATTGTTGTAGTTGTCATTATTGGTCCTCCAATAATCGGTATCGGAGTTGAAAAACCATAATCGGCCGACCTCTACCCTAGATACAGTCGCACCCCTAAAAACAAAAAACATTTGGACACATTCATGAAAATCGGCACGGCCTCTAAACCGTCAAGCTGCATACTGGACCCCTATTCCAACTAAACATACTGAAAGAGCTACTTCCTGTGCTTGGTCCTCATATGTTGAACATAAGAAGTGGCAGTAATAAAGCCAAACCATGACCCGAAAACGCAAAAACTATCGGCCTGTATCGACTCTCCCATTCCTCTCATTTTGAAAAGGCTGTTAGGCAGCAACTCACTGCCTCCCTGAATACATAATGTATAGGAAATGCTTTAGTCTGGTTTTAAACCCCATCATAGCACTGAGACTGCGCTTGCGAAGAAGGAAAAGTACCTTTTTAAATGGCTCTGCATCTGTACTTGTGCTCCTAAACCTTAGTGCTGGTTTTGATACCATCGATCACCACATTCTTTTGGAGAGATTGGAAACCCAAATTGGTCTACACCGACAAGTTCTGTCGGAAAGATGTCATTTTGTCTCTGTGGATGGTTTGTCTTCTGACAAATCAACTGTAAATGTCAGTGTTTCTCAAGGTTGCATTTTAGGACCACTATTGTTTTCACTATATATTTGACCTCTTGGTGATTCCATTCAGAAACATAATGTTAACTTTCACTGCTATGCGGACGATACACAGCTGTACATTTCGATGAAACATGGTGAAGCCCCAAAATTGCCTTCCAAGGAAGCCTCTGTTTCAGACATAAGGAAGTGGATGCCTGCATATGTTTTACTTTTAAACTCTGACAAAATGGATGCTAGTTCAAGAAACAAACATCTGCTGTTGGATCTGAAAATGAATCATGATTGTACAGTTATTTCAAATAAAACTCAGAAGGAGTGAACGTCAAGGCACTGGAGCAACGAACTGCCATTTGTTGTCTCTGCCTGGCCGGCTCCCCAATCCACTGGGATTCTCTGCCTCTGACCCTATTATGGGGGCTGAGTCACTGGCTTACTGGTGCTCTTCCATGTCGGTTCTAGGAGGCGTGCGTCAACTTGAGTCAGATGTGATCTTTCTGTCTGGTTTTGCGCCCCCTCGGGCTCGTGCATTGGAGGAGATCTTCTTTGGCTATACTCAAGCTTGTCTCAGGATAGTAAAGTTGATGGTCTGTTGCTATACCTCTAGTGGTGTGGGGGCTGTGCTTTGGCAAAGTGGGTGGGGTTATATCCTGCCTGGTTGGCCCTGTCCAGGGGCCAGTGTCCCCCAACCCTTTCTCCCACAATGTCCCCCAACCCACCGCTGGTGGTGTCCTGTGTGAATTTAAGTATGCTCCCTCTAATTCTCTCTCTCTCTCCCTCTCCTCCTGGAGGACCTGAGCCCTAGGATGATGCCTCAAGACTATCTGGCATGATGATTCCTGACTGTCCCCAGTCCACCTGGTCGTGCTGCTGCTCCAGTTTCAACTGTTCTGCCTACGGCTAGGAAACCCTGACCTGTTCACCAGATGTGCTACCTTGTCCCCTACCTGCTGTTTTCGACTCGCTCTCTACCGCACCTGCTGTCTCGACCGCTGAATGCTCGGCTATGAAAAGCCAACTGACATCTACCATGCTTACCCTTTACAACCACTGTGATCATCTTGAAGAATAATCTGGCCTTAAATGGCCATGTACTCTTATCATCTCCACCCGGCACAGCCAGAAGAGGACTGGCCAACCCTCAGAGCCTGGTTTCTTCCTAGGTTCTGGCCTTTCTAGGGAGTTTTTCCTATCTACCATGCTTTTACATCTGCATTGCTTGCTGTTTTTGGTTTTAGGCTGGGTTTCTTTATAGCACTTTGACATCTGCTGATGTAAAAAGGGCTTTATAAATACATTTGATAAATAATTGTAGGTGCTGTGATTTTAAAGTGGAAACGTCTAGGAGCAACAACGGCTCAGCCGTAAAGTGGTAGGCCACATTAGCTCACAGAATGAGACCGCCAAGTGCAGATTAATGTAAAAAATCATCTGTCCTCAGTTGCAATACTCACTACAGAGTTCCAAACTGCCTCTGGAAGGAAAACCAGCACAATAACTGTTTGTCGGGAGCTAAATAAAATGGGTTTCTATGGCCGAGCAGGCACTCACAAGCCTAAGATCACCATGCACAATACCAAGCATCGGCTGAAGTGGTGTAAAGCTCATCGCCATTGGACTGTGGAGCAGGTGAAACACATTCTCTGGAGTGATTAATTACACTTCACCACTCTTCAGTCTGATGGACGAATCTGGGTTTTGACGGATGCCAGGAGAGCACTACCTGCCACAATACAGTGCCAATTGTAAAGTTTGGTGGAGGAGGAATAATGTCTGGGGCTGTTTTTCATAGTTCGGGCTAGGACCCTTAGTTCCAGTGATGGGAAATCGTAACGCTACAGCATACAGTGACATTCTAGACAATTCTGTAATTCCAACTTTGTGGCAAAAGTTTGTGGAAGGCCCTTTCCTGTTTCAGCATGACAATGCCCCAGTGCACAAAGCAAGGTCCATACAGAAATGGCTTGCGAGATCGCTGTAAGAACTTGATTGGCCTGCACAGAGCCCTGCCCTCAAACCCGTTGAACACCTTTGAGATGAATTGGAATGGCTACTGCGAGCCAGGCCTAATCGCCCGACATCAGTGCTCAACCTCACTAATACTCGTGCCTGAATGGAAGCAAGTCCCCGCAGCAATGTTCCAACATCTAGTGGAAAGCCTTTCCAGAAGAGTGGAGGCTGTAATAGGACCAACTCCATTTTAACACCCATGATTTTGGAATGAGATGTTCAATGAGCAGGTGCCCACATCCTTTTGGACATGTCATGTATATCCTAGCTAACCATTGGTAATCTTATTAAATGATGCTATACATCCAAAACAACCGTATCTATTGCTAGACTAGAGATATGACTTAGCCATAGATAATCAGGGGTTGCACATCTAATTAGCTGGAATGAAGCATGGGTATGAAGACATGTAAATATATCCTTTCACAGTTTACAACAGGTCTCCAGCTACCCAGACCTGTCTGATCAGCTTGATAGGGTGCCGTGGTTGTCCAGCTTACACCTGTGCAAATCTGTGTATAGCAATGGAATTAAATATCCAACCAATACCTCAAGCGTCAAGCTGTAGGTCCACCACACACCCAAGGGGTTGTGGGGTCGTGTCCAGAAATAACCCCTAGCCCTACCTCTAGACACTTGTGAAGATCTGAGAGAATTGGACAGCGTAAGCAATAGTGCCAAAATTCCACCAAGCATATCAGAGGGTAAGGTGGAGCTCTCATGTCACGACCCATCAATCCCTTTTAGATCTCCACAAATGTCTAGACTCTGGCCAGTAGGGGTTGTTTCTGGACAGGCCATGGTTATCATGGTACCTCAGTCAGCCAGGCACTGTCAAAATATTAATAGCTGTCAAATACTTGCGTCCTCTGTCTTTGGGAGAATCTCAATTTCATTCCTTGATTCGTTGCATCCTTTCATCTCCTTCTCAAAACGTACATTCCCCAGAAAGAAAACCAAAGTGTCGCTCAAACAGGACTAACAGGGTCACTGACCAACAACCAAAACAACAACAGATGGGGTTTTAGTAGGGATTCTGAAAGACACTCATGGGGGTGTTCACTGGAAGTTGATTATTAACAACAACTGGAAACTAAAAGATACCCATCATGAGCTCCCACTAAACAAAAGAAAACTCACACCAATCGTAAAGACAGGGAGCAAAACTCTCCACATCAATCAAGGCAACACTGGGCCAGCCACTCTTAAATAGCACCTATGCCAGCATAGCTGAAATACCTTCCCACTAATGAGACGGCAACCAGCACAGGTGTAACACATACTGCTGTCAGGGGTTCACCTAAGGGTCATGATATGGGCTGTATCAAATGTTTGATGTATTATAATAATTGATTATGCCTGTTGTATTAATAGAAGGGGAGGGGTTATAAGACCCCGCCCTCCTTACATGTATAGGGTCTGTATACAGATTAACAATATATATTCATTATAGAGGTTTAATATTTTTCCACAGTTGTTTTCTAGTCTCTCTGCCTCTTATGAAGAAATGGTCTGAGAAATGTGTGACTGAGACAGAACTCTGTGGTGTATGAGATAAGAGACTAGTCAGACATTCCACAATAAATCAACTTGGGGAGTGGACATTTATTGCCTAGTCCTTAGAAAACACTGGAACTATTGTATCTCTCTTGCAAGTTTATATAGCAGTGTATGCATGGCCTTGGTCTGATGAGTAGAAGGTAATGATGTATGCAGTGACATCACAAGGATTGGACTTTGGGTTTAATAAAATAACTTGGGACCTTTTATATTTTGCAGAACTTACTCGGAAACATGCGTTATGTTCCTGTTGTCAACTTCTGTCTGCAATTTCATTAATAAAGGTTTTCGAATGATTTAATGAAATATATTGTCATAATGCAAATTTCACCAATGAGCCAAAGATTGGCAAGGAACAAGGAAACTAACCCCAGCATTATCTAACGAGGTGATGCCAACCAGTGTGCCCTACGTGCTATCAAGCTATATGTGCTGAAGTCCAACCTCAAAACATAAAAGTAAAAACCAAAGCCTGTAACACCTTGCCTCTTAAGACAACAAATATAACCTATATATCCTATCCTAAGGTTGCTCACCACCAACAGAAAACAACTTCCATCTCACAACATAATCAACTTAAATGTGTCGCCTTCTCCAATATAAACATGGCTGTCAGCAATTAAATAGAAGACAAAACATCAACCTTTAAAACAAAATACAATCTTTTTATTATAATTTTTTCCCTTTTTAAAAATGATTTCTATAGTTGCCTAAAACTCACAAGTTTTTGAAAAACGTATATGCTTCTATAACACTCATCCCATTGGATCGAGTCCAACCAAAACAAAACTCATCTCCAAAATGTACAGTCAAAATAAATTGTGAGCAGCAGGGCAACACCTGACTAAATGCAAAACTTATTGACCGCACCCCCCCTGAGACAATCAGCAACCAAGTTGTCCTTACCACGGACATGTTTAATTTCCAGGTGAAACTCTTGCAATATCCGTAGTTACTTTCTTTTCGTGATTTGCCTTAGTAGAATTTGTTCGATTGGGGGAGAGTCCCCAATGTCAATGTCATGCTCTGGTACATTGTCTGGGTTGAAACATCTGAGAATAAACTCTGATATTCTAAAAGCAGTGCAACCAATGTTGCCTTTTTCCTCTGGAGACAAGTGTGCCACAAAGACGAGGGTTTTACAGAATCTCTGAATTACTCAACCGTCCAACCGGCACAGTGTGTATTGGGCTTTTCCTCATACACTTGGAAGACTATAGTCAACAGTGACAGCAGTGGCTATAGGCAGAACATCACTAACGGTTTCCACTGACTTCGCCACCAATTGTAGTGGGTGAAGTATGGTTTCAACATGTTGACATGACACAGCCTGTTTATTTTCCTGTGCTCCAGTGTGGCAATGATGTAATGTAGATCACAATTTTTTTTACTATGGGGTAAGGTCCTGAAAAGGAAGCCTGCAGCAGTGACACCAGAATGGGCAACAAAGCCAGGACTTGGTCACCCACTTCGAAAGTGTGGTTTCAGGCATTTCATTTTAGTTTGCGCCCTCTCAAGATTCTCACTGGCAAACTCACAGGCGCGGTGCAATCTCTATCGAAAAGCGCTTACGTGCGCCAACAGATTATTTTTGTTTTTAAAGTGTCGCCCTGCAACAACCTGTCTCTCAGCAAATTCAAGGGACCTTCGACATGATGTCCAAACATGAGTTTATTTGGACTAAAACCAAGAGATTCCTGAACAACTTCCCACGCTGCAAAGAGCAAAAGAGGGACCACTTCATCCCAGTATTTTCCAAACTCAAAGCAGTAGGCTCTCAACGTAGACTTCAAAGTCTGATAATCTCTCAAGAGCACCTTGAGACAGTTTCACATGAAATTCAAATTGCACAAGTGAAATAATTTTCAACGTATGGACAAGGGCCTTAACAATACTGGGAGCCATGATTTTCTTCAGTGGAATAGCCTCAGGGAAACGAGTGGCAGCACACATTATGGTTAACAGAAACTCGTTACTACTCTTGGCTTTGGGCAAAGAACCAACACAGTCCACCAGAACCCTGCTGACAGATTTATCAAAAACAGGAATACTCTGCAAAAGTGCAATCGGTACAACGTTGTTCGGTTTACCCATCCACTGCCAAACATAACAGGATTTACAGTAAGACACAACATCCGGTTTCAGACCAGGCCTGAAGAAGTTACCTAAGATAGTCATACGTCTTGTCGACCACAAGATGGCCTGCCATACTACAATTGTGAGCCAACCTCAGTATCTATTGTCAAAGCGTAACTGGAACAACAATTTCAGATATACTGGTCCAATCGTCTTGCCCAGAAGTGGAGCAAGAATGTCATTGCCTCATTAGAACACCATCTCTGTCAAAGAAACCCACACAAACTTCCTCAAACGCCTAAAGAAACATCTTTACTCTGTTCCGAAATCAGCTGCTTCCTAGACATCAATGTGTCAACTGTAGGGACCCTCTCTTCCTTCAGAGGTCCTACAAACTAACTCACCTTTAGAGTTTTCAATGGATAGGTCAACTCAGGATGTTTAGCGAAATCAGGATCACCCATAAACATCTTGGACAGATCGACCATGGTGGGATTGAAGACATCCTCCCCAATATCTTCCTCTGATAACCCATCAGGTTCCTCTACTCAGGGTTCCTTACAAACCACAAGATTTGGCACAACCTTCCCTCCAGCCAAATTGTTTCCCAAAATGAATGAGACTCCCTTCACCGTTAGGCTAGGCCTCACTCCGATGACAATGGAATCAGAAATGAGATCAGACTCGAGTTCACATTATACAAAGGAACTTCCATGCAACCCATTTCCACGCCTGATAGAGGAATTTTAAATTCCTGTTTGCTTTAATTGCCGAAACCAATTCGCACTCATATCTAATTCATTAATGAATTGTAAGTTCATTAATTATGCATGAAGTAGATTGAGACCAGTCTTAAAAGCCAGGTAAATAGTGTTTAATTCCAGAGAGTACTGACCCATAATACAAAGAACATTACATTTTAACCTCTTGCCTCTAGTTGGGACGCTTGCGTCCCAACTAGAGCTCTGGAAATGCAAATGTGCTACGCTAAATGCTAATAGTATTAGTTAAAACTCAAAAGTTCATTAAAATACACATGCAGGGTATCAAATTAAAGCTACACTCGTTGTGAATCCAGGCAACAAGTCAGATTTTTAAAATGCTTTTCGGCGACAGCATGAGAAGCTATTATCTGATAGCATGCACCAATACACTACAACAGAAAAGCACAGCAGGGGACGTAAACAAAATAATTAGCATTTCGGCGTTACACAAACCGCACAATAAAATAGAAAACAGTCATTACCTTTCACCATCTTCTTTGTTGGCACTCCTAGATGTCCCATAAACACTATTGGGTCTTTATTTCGATTAAATCGGGCCATATAAAGCCAAGATATCGTTATATGTAGACTGTGTGATAAACGAAAAAAACAGCGATTTCACAAGGTAACGTCATTTTTTAAAATTCAAAAAGTAGACGATAAACTTTCACAAAACACTTCGAAATACGTTTGTAATGCTACTTTAGGTATTAGTAAACGTTAATAAGCGATAAAAATCATCCGTAGGCGATGTAAATATCATTAGCTGTCGTCTTGGAAAAAATTTCAGGAGAGAGCTCTTCCGGAATGATCTGGGCGGAGACCGGAGGTAAGTCGTGCCCCTCTTTCGGTTCAACCAAGAATCAAAGAGGATTCAATTCACAAGACTCTAGACAACATGGGGATGCTGTGGGAGTTGAATGCTCGGTCTTATCTAATTCGGCTCACTGTTAACAATTGCTTGAAGTGGCGCAAGGATATTTATTTCCATTTTCTGTGATCAGGTTTTCCTGCGCTTTCCGATGTAACGCACGTTATGTAATAGCCACAGTCGTGATTTAACCAGTTTTAAAAACGTCCGAGGGTTTCCTATCCACACATTCTAACCATATGAACGTACTATATTCCTGGCATGAGTAGCAGGGCGCTGAAATGTTGCGCGATTTTTAACAAAATGTTCAAAAAAGTAGAGGGTAGGAGCAACAGGTTAAAGAAAGAAGACATAAAATGACGTCATCAGTTTCACACCCTCTCCCAGCCTTACAATGGCGCAGTATTCACTCCTGGAGATAGTTTCACTCCCCTCATAAACTACATTCCAACCTGTCTAAAGGATATACTTCTCTCCACTAATGGAATCCAACCAAAACATTCTTATCTGTTTGAAAAACTATCTTATCCCTCTTTCCCAGGAGACACAGACAATTAATTCATTTCTGCTTACATTTTCAGTAACAGCTCAACTAAAAACCCATACTTTTCAAATCATAACATAATAGTATTAGAATAAATGATTCTAATCATTAATGTATACATAATTGATCATCTAAACTATAGTTTCCTCTAACAATCCTCCCTTTGATCAAATATTATACATTCAATTCTACATCTAGTTTTATTTAATCATAAAAAATGAAAGTATAAACGAACTTAACTAACCTTTTTATAGAGGTCTATCAGATTATCATATGAATAGACACAATATCAACAAATCAATTATAAATGTTTATCCAACTCTTCACATTTCATCAATCAAATCCAACCTTAACTCCAACTGTTTTTAAACCTACATCAGAATCATAACTCCTCTTTCAGGATTTTTTTCTTTTCTTTTTACAATCTTCATTAAAAAATAGTTTAATCATTGAAACAAATTACAATCTAATTCCCCTTCATCTCAACACTATTCTCATCAAACATAAATTCCCCACAAATGACAGATCCAGACAGATCCAGATTCGTCCACTTCCTCTGTAGACATGCCTTCAGTCCTCCACGGGTCAGAACCTGGAATCGGCCCATAACGCACCATCTGTAGTGTCATTGATCTCTCCAGAGTCCTGGAAACAATAACTTTCATACATACACGCAATCAACCACGTACGTACAAGACTAACACAGTCACACCGGTTAAGGTGGCCCATAACACCACATTTTTCCATAAATACTGTCTACCCAATTTAGTTCAGAGAAGTATCCACCCCAGAGTTTCTGCCAACCCGTGAGCCAGGGTGGTCAAACCAGCTGAGGCTTCGGGCACTGATTCGTCCGGAGCTGTGCTACCTGGGATGTAAGACATGGTCCTGATTACCACGCCCACTTCCTCCTTTTATCCTATGCAATTCTATTCTGTCAGGTCTTCCAGCTGGTTGCTTCAGTCTGTTCTACAAAACCTTTAACCTCTTAAGTCGACCCTCTACTTTTTTGAACATTCTGTTAAAAATCGCTCAACATTTCAGCGCCCTGCTACTCATGCCAGGAATATAGTATATGCATTTGCTTAGTGTGGATAGAAAACACTCAGACGTTTATAAAACTGGTTAAATCACTGCTGTGGCTTTACCAGAACGGCATTTACATCGAAAAGCACAGGAAAAACTGATCACTGAAAATGGGAAAATATATCCATGCGCTACTTGAACCCATTGATAAAGGTGAACCACAATTAATTGACTGAGGTTGCAGTACCTACAGCTTCCACACGGTGTCTAGAGTCTTGTCATTTCCCTTCGAGTTTTTTCTTGGTCAAACACATGCAGGGCACCGTATCTCCTATGGTCTAGGACCGGATATTTTCGTTGAGTTTCTAGCCGGACATTTTTCCAGACGGACAGCTAATGATCTTTACATCGCCTATTAACGTTTACTAATACCTAAAGTTGCATTACAAACGTATTTCGAAGTGTTTTGTGAAAGTTTATCGTTGACTTTTTGAATTTTAAAAAATGACGTTACGTTTTGAAACAATGTTTTTTTCGTTTATCACACAGTCTACATATAACGATATCTAGGCTTTATATGGACCGATTTAATCGAAATAAAGACCCAAATAGTGTTTATGGGACATCTAGGAGTGCCAACAAAGAAGATGGTGAAAGGTAATGAATGTTTTCTATTTTATTGTGCGGTTTGTGTAACGCCGAAATGCTAATTATTTTGTTTACGTCCCCTGCTGTGCTTTTCTGTTGTAGTGTATTGGTGCATGCTATCAGATAATAGCTTCTCATGCTGTCCCCGAAAAGCATTTTAAAAATCTGACTTGTTGCCTGGATTCACAACGAGTGTAGCTTTAATTCGATACCCTGCATGTGTATTTTAACCTGTTAGTCCTATAGGGGCAGTATTTCATTTTTGGATAAAAAGACGTGCCCGTTTTAAGCGCAATATTTTGTCACGAAAAGATGCTCGAATATGCTTGGAATTGATAGCTTTGGAAAGAAGACAGTCTTACGTTTCCAGAAATGCAAAGATTTTCACTGTGAGTCCCTTAGAACAAATGTTTCGGGCAAAACCAAGATGTATGACCGACCAGGAAATGCACAGGATTTCTGAGGCTACGTTTTCCATGATCGCCTTATATTATTATCTTGTTTCCCCAAGGTCTCTGCAGCATTGTGACGTATTTGTAGGCATATCATTGGAAGATTGACCATAAGAGACTACAATTGCCAAGTGTCCCTCTTGGTGTCTGCGTGGCATTTGGTGCGCAAAAGTCAGCTCCCAGTGTTTTTCCATTCGAATCAGACAACAAAGCAGGCTTCAAGGACGGTGCTTTCAATGGAGAGATATATGAGAAACCACCTTCAGGATTGATTCAAACAACGTTTTCCATGTTTCAGTCGATATTATGGAGTTAATTCGGAAAAAAGTTTGACGTGTAGGTGACTGAATTTTCGGTTAGTTTCGGTAGCCAAATGCATAGTAACAAAAGGGAACGATGTGTCCTACACAAGAATCTTTCAGGAAAAACTGGACATCTGCTATGTAACTGAGAGTCTCCTCATTGAAACATCTGAAGTTCTTCAAAGGTAAATTATTTTATTTGATTCCTTGGCTGGTTTTTGTGAATATGTTGCGTGCTAAATGCTAACGCTAAATGCTAAGCTAGCTATCTCCACTCTTACACAAATTGTTGATTTTCTCTGGTTCTAAAGCATATTTTGAAAATCTGAGACGACAGGATTGTTAAGAAAAGGATAAGCTTGAGAGCAGGCATATTTATTTCATTTCATTTGCGATTTTTAGAAATCGCTAACATTGCGTTATGGTAATGAGCTTGAGGCTGTAGTAACGATACCGCATGCGGGATGGGGCGGACTATGAGGTTAACTGGTCGAAGCCCACATACTATAACCGAGGTCCTGAGTATTGACCGCCTTAATGTTAATTCGCACCTTTATACAATACTTCCTTTGCTCGGGAACACAGTCCAAAACGCCAACCCTTACTATACTCCACCTGATCCCACATTGAGTGTATGGGTTTACGCAGCCATCCCTTTCAGTGTGAACTATGACCTGTCCACGATCAATATGGGAACCTGCACTGATATCTCTTCTATTTTGGAACAAAATCCTCACCGTCTAAACCATGGGTCAAATTACCACTCTCCGCATATCTAGTAGGGCGTGCTGTATCAGGAATACGTCACCCACGATAAGACAGCTCAGACGAACAGCTTCCATGTGAAACCCCACCCTTTCCCCGAAAACACATCACTTAACAAGAGCCAGATACATCCTCACTTCTATGAACAAAAACAGGGGTGACAGGACAGGGAGGGTTACTTCATTCGAGAGATGGCCCCCGGAATTCTGTTAATTCCAGTTCTCCTCCGAACACTGTTTATTTGTTCGACAGTGAAATATGTATCTTACCCCCCCGCAGTGCGATATGAATCCGGGTGGCCCACGGGACTGGATTGAGTGTCTTCACCTGTAGTTCACCTGTAGTGCATAAACTCTTGGACATACAGGTTTGGTTAATAAAACAGTTTCTTATTTGTCAAACCAAGTAACAATTTTTTTTTTATTAGTTAATTATCCCGTAGGTCACATCCTATTCTAGAACACTATTTACCCATCCCCCTTTTGTTACCTGGCTCTGCCCGGGTAACAACCTTGCCTTATTCTTATACAATGACTTAGATAAGATTTAGTGAATTATCCTTATGTCTGAAATTCCATTTAGGAGTGTCCCTTTCATTTTCCACATGTCCAATTCTCACTTTTGTCTCCACTCAGTAACTTATCTACCCACTATGTTATCTTTGCTCGTCCTGGCCCCCCCTCTAACTTCTCTGCTCTCCAACCTTCAAGGTCTCTGCAGTGCGGGGGAGGGCTCCTCTGTATGTTTCTCATGTTTTCCAAATTTGAACTACATGGGAACTACAAACCCATGGACCCTCTTTTAGAAAAAAAAAACATGTCTATGAGTGGCTTTTCTCCAAATTCCTTAATCAATCTATCTTAATCCTAACAATAATCCTAACTCCTCATAGATGTCCTATATTCCTGTTAAATATAATACTATTTAAAAACTTATAATCTAATAAATGCTAACCATATTAAAAATCCTTCCTACACTAACAAGCCCTCTCTTTGGGGACCCTCAGTATTCTATCTGACAATAACATGGATTTAATGTGTTGCAAAGTGTGGAATAAAACTTTGGTCCTGTAAAACAGAGTAAAGCAGAACAAAGCATTCTTATAACCCATCTGGTCCTCTCAGCTATTCTTATCCAGCACCAGGTGGGCACCATGCCACCCTTCACGACAGGGAGAACAAACATACATGGGTCATCCTCAGTCAGTCTTATCCTCCCCTCAAAGCATGCTTCACCTCAGCCTCTCCAACTGGAGCATCAAGCTAAGGCATCATGCCTGAAGCCTTCACCACATCTGTAACAGACTTCTTAAAACACGGTATGATGCAAGCAGCACATCACATCAATAACAAATAATACAAGAATTAGGGTCAGAAATCCAGTAACCACCATACCAGTATACTTACCAAACCAGGCTCCCAACCAGGTGGACTGTCAGACTCCTCTACCCCCGCTATGGTCCTCATCTCAGCAGATAGTGCATCAAGCCCATTTAAGGCCCTTAGATATACTACCATCTGGACTGGTGTTATTAGGGATATACGTACAACATTGTTCGCCGAACATCTTGCAGGCTCCCCCCTGACTAGCAAGAAGCATATCCTAAGCAAGTCTATTCTGTATAAGACAGCCACAATTTGTCCCTACCATCAAAACCAGTCTCCGTGCCTAATTGATCAATAGCTGAATAGTCTAACATTAATTACCTGAATGGGATTTTTAGCACAGTGATGGCAGGTTCGGTCCAGGGGTGGTAGAGGAGTGTGTACGGCCCTGGTTCGTGTGAGACCCCTGGTTTTGGCAGTACCTTTTAATAGAAAACACACCCACTGTGTCTGTCCCGGTCCTTTGTAGTCCGGGGATGTAAGTGCCTGCATCAGAGAGCTTAATAGTTTTGATGGTTAGTAGGATTTCATCACCTTTACAAAGTTCAACAGTACTCCCAGGTTTCCCCCCATATCATGGAAAACCTATCCACCTTTGTGGGATTCCCTATGCCATAAGGATATCCTCTTCTCCAGTCCCAGAACTGTCCCAAGTTGGTTATCATGTAATCCCCATACGGACACCCTCCCCCATTACACAGGTAATGTCCTCCGTCTTTTGACACTCCTGTACACGGGTGTTAAAATCAAATAAAAATACCTCAATTTCTTCCCTGCCCTGTTGGCTCAAAATATGTTATCTTCCCCTATTTATTCTCAATGATGAACATGACTTTCTCTCTGTTACAATACCAACTCCCTAATAGCCCATTCAGAAAACTTCACAGATAATGTTATAAGACAGAATCCTGAACCACTTTCTCATTTGCAGTTCAAACAGTAATTCTAAACCCTCAACCAAAACTGCTTAATTTCTAATGAATTTACCTTAAAACTAGTAACTCAATATGACCCCATTCATTATACAAATGACTCTCCCCTGAGGCTGATCAGACCTCAGAAGCCAGTCATGACAAGGTCAAAGGGTCATACCATATTAGACACAAAGATCCCTTTTATCCTTACAATAGAAATAGTCACCTGTATAATTCAAACCCATAAAAAAAATTAAAAACATGTCATAAGGTTCCATATGTGAGCGTGCCTCTTTAAAATCTCCTTGCACTAAAACAAATCGTTCTAACAGTTGTTTTATATATATATAATTTGCAGACCTTTTTCAATTTGGTCGTTTAAAGCTGCTCTCTCCCCCAAAATTATAATCCCAGGAGGCCTCTAAAAGTGACACCACATCCCTAACTATCATTCACTAATGCTACCTCGAATCAGAAACTCAATAAGTGAACTATAACTAAAACCTAATGATAATTCCCCTTTGACTCAAATCATTAATCATAAGTTTTAAACATCGTCTACGGATATGTTTACTTAAATGACCATGCTACCTTTAGATACAATTAACCCGATAACATTATTGTCCAATGCATTACTTTTTCTCTCTGCCGCAAATGTCGTACATTTCACAGTGTAAGGAATCCGTAATTTAATCCCCAATATTTAATAAATATGCATTCCCATTTCTCTCATGGCTCCTTTAATTTACTTATTTTGGTTAACTCTCATCCGTTCCGGAACAAAGAGTTCTACCTAAACCCGCCAGAACACACTGTTCAACTAAGTTAAATCAAACCCTAAAATTGACTATAACCAATAAACAAATAAACAAAACACTTTTATCTCAACTTCTGAAAGGTTACTCGAAACCCCGATGCACACACTAACAGCCATACCTTTTGCTCCCTTATCCCCAGCCCCTGGTGACAAAAAGTGTCTCGCTAGTGACGTCATCATCAAGCGCTCAACCTGCCAATTCGTAGCGACTTCAAATGAATTGTAAATAATTCTTGTTCGATTAACCAAGCCTAATTTTTCACATCTGTTCAAATCCTGAATTATAATTTACCACCCCAACCAACATCTCTAAATTCGCCAATTTTATAAAAGCTTTTCGATGGGCATAAATCATAATGGTCTCTTTGTTATCATTTAGAATCCATTTTGCTCTAAATACCTGTCTCATTTACATTACATTTACATTTACATTTAAGTCATTTAGCAGACGCTCTTATCCAGAGCGACTTACAAATTGGTGCATTCACCTTATGACCTCCAGTGGAACAGTAGTGCATCTAAATCTTTTCAGGGGAGGGGGTGAGAGGGATTACTTTATCCTATCCTAGGTATTCCTTAAAGAGGTGGGGTTTCAGGTGTCTCCGGAAGGTGGTGATTGACTCCGCTGTCCTGGCGTCGTGAGGGAGTTTGTTCCACCATTGGGGGGCCAGAGCAGCGAACAGTTTTGACTGGGCTGAGCGGGAACTGTACTTCCTCAGTGGTAGGGAGGCGAGCAGGCCAGAGGTGGATGAACGCAGTGCCCTTGTTTGGGTGTAGGGCCTGATCAGAGCCTGGAGGTACTGAGGTGCCGTTCCCCTCACAGCTCCGTAGGCAAGCACCATGGTCTTGTAGCGGATGCGAGCTTCAACTGGAAGCCAGTGGAGGGAGCGGAGGAGCGGGGTGACGTGAGAGAACTTGGGAAGGTTGAACACCAGACGGGCTGCGGCGTTCTGGATGAGTTGTAGGGTTTAATGGCACAGGCAGGGAGCCCAGCCAACAGCGAGTTGCAGTAATCCAGACGGGAGATGACAAGTGCCTGGATTAGGACCTGCGCCGCTTCCTGTGTGAGGCAGGGTCGTACTCTGCGGATGTTGTAGAGCATGAACCTACAGGAACGGGCCACCGCCTTGATGTTAGTTGAGAACGACAGGGTGTTGTCCAGGATCACGCCAAGGTTCTTAGCGCTCTGGGAGGAGGACACAATGGAGTTGTCAACCGTGATGGCGAGATCATGGAACGGGCAGTCCTTCCCCGGGAGGAAGAGCAGTTCCGTCTTGCCGAGTTCAGCTTGAGGTGGTGATCCGTCATCCACACGGATATGTCTGCCAGACATGCAGAGATGCGATTAGCCACCTGGTCATCAGAAGGGGGAAAGGAGAAGATTAATTGTGTGTCGTCTGCATAGCAATGATAGGAGAGACCATGTGAGGTTATGACAGAGCCAAGTGACTTGGTGTATAGCGAGAATAGGAGAGGGCCTAGAACAGAGCCCTGGGGGACACCAGTGGTGAGAGCACGTGGTGTGGAGACGGATTCTCGCCACGCCACCTGGTAGGAGCGACCTGTCAGGTAGGACGCAATCCAAGCGTGGGCCGCGCCGGAGATGCCCAACTCGGAGAGGGTGGAGAGGAGGATCTGATGGTTCACAGTATCGAAGGCAGCCGATAGGTCTAGAAGGATGAGCAGAGGAGAGAGAGTTAGCTTTAGCAGTGCGGAGCGCCTCCGTGATACAGAGAAGAGCAGTCTCAGTTGAATGACTAGTCTTGAAACCTGACTGATTTGGATCAAGAAGGTCATTCTGAGAGAGATAGCGGGAGAGCTGGCCAAGGGCGGCACGTTCAAGAGTTTTGGAGAGAAAAGAAAGAAGGGATACTGGTCTGTAGTTGTTGACATCGGAGGGATCGAGTGTAGGTTTTTCAGAAGGGGTGCAACTCTCGCTCTCTTGAAGACGGAAGGGACGTAGCCAGCGGTCAGGGATGAGTTGATGAGCGAGGTGAGGTAAGGGAGGAGGTCTCCGGGAAATGGTCTGGAGAAGAGAGGAGGGGATAGGGTCAAGCGGGCAGGTTGTGAGGCGGCCGGCCGTCACAAGACGAGATTTCATCTGGAGAGAGAGGGAGAAAGAGGTCAGAGCACAGGGTAGGGCAGTGTGAGCAGAACCAGCGGTGTCGTTTGACTTAGCAACGAGGATCGGATGTCGTCGACCTTCTTTTCAAAATGGTTGACGAAGTCATCTGCAGAGAGGAGGAGGGGGGAGGGGAGGAGGATTCAGGAGGAGGAGAAGGTTGCAAAGAGCTTCCTAGGGTTAGAGGCAGATGCTTGGAATTTAGAGTGGTAGAAAGTGGCTTTAGCAGCAGAGAGAGAAGAGGAAAATGTAGAGAGGAGGGAGTGAAAGGATGTCAGGTCCGCAGGGAGGCGGTTTTCCTCCATTTCCGCTCGGCTGCCCGGAGCCCTGTTCTGTGAGCTCGCAATGAGTCGTCGAGCCACGGAGCGGGAGGGGAGGACCGAGCCGGCCTGGAGGATAGGGGACATAGAGAGTCAAAGGATGCAGAAAGGGAGGAGAGGAGGGTTGAGGAGGCAGAATCAGGAGATAGGTTGGAGAAGGTTTGAGCAGAGGGAAGAGATGATAGGATGGAAGAGGAGAGAGTAGCGGGGAGAGAGAGCGAAGGTTGGGACGGCGCGATACCATCCGAGTAGGGGCAGTGTGGAAGTGTTGGATGAGAGCGAGAGGGAAAAGGATACAAGGTAGTGGTCGGAGACTTGGAGGAGTTGCAACGAGGTTAGTGGAAGAACAGCATCTAGTAAAGATGAGGTCGAGCGTATTTCCTGCCTTGTGAGTAGGGGGAAGGTGAGAGGTGAGGTCAAGAGGAGAGGAGTGGAAAGAAGGAGGCAGAGAGGAATGAGTCAAAGGTAGGCGTGGGGAGGTTAAAGTCGCCCAGAACTGTGAGAGGTGAGCCGTCCTCAGGAAAGGAGCTTATCAAGGCATCAAGCTCATTGATGAACTCTCCGAGGAACCTGGAGGGCGATAAATGATAAGGATGTTAAGCTTGAAAGGGCTGGTAACTGTGACAGCATGGAATTCAAAGGAGGCGATAGACAGATGGGTAAGGGGAGAAAGAGAGAATGACCACTTGGGAGAGATGAGGATCCCGGTGCCACCACCCCGCTGACCAGAAGCTCTCGGGGTGTGCGAGAACACGTGGGCAGACGAAGAGAGAGCAGTAGGAGTAGCAGTGTTGTCTGTGGTGATCCATGTTTCCGTCAGTGCCAAGAAGTCGAGGGACTGGAGGGAGACATAGGCGGAGATGAACTCTGCCTTGTTGGCCGCAGATCGGCAGTTCCAGAGGCTACCGGAGACCTGGAACTCCACGTGGGTCGTGCGCGCTGGGACCACCAGATTAGGGTGGCCGCGGACCACGCGGTGTGGAGCGTTTGTATGGTCTGTGCAGAGAGGAGAGAACAGGGATAGACAGACACATAGTTGACAGGCTACACAAGAGGCTACGCTAATGCAAAGGAGATTGGAATGACAAGTGGACTACACGTCACGAGTGTTCAGAGAGTTAAGCTTACGTAGCAAGAATCTTATTGACTAAAATGATTAAAATGATACAGTACTGCTGAAGTAGGCTAGCTGGCAGAGGCTGCGTTGTTGACTAAGTAGGCTAGTTGGCATTGGCTGCGTTGTTGACACTACACTAATCAAGTCGTTCCGTTGAGTGTAATAGTTTCTACTGTGCTGCTATTCGGGGCTAGCTGGCTAGCTAGCAGTGTTGATTACGTTACGTTGCGTTAAAAGAACGACAATAGCTGGCTAACTAACCTAGGAAGTCGCTCTAGACTACACAATTATCTTTGATACAAATACGGCTGTGTAGCTAGCTATGTAGCTAGCTACGATCAAACAAATCAAGCCGTTGTACTGTAATGAAATGAAATGAAAAATGTGATACTACCTGTGGAGCGAAGCGAAATGCGACCGGATTGTTGAGTGCAGAAGTTCTGTTCGGTAGACGTTGGCTAGCTGTTGGCTAGCTAGCAGAGTCTCTCGTCTTTGACTTAGTATTTTAATTACAACTCTATTCCCAATACGTTATTCACTTGTCTAATTACAAAGTCAGACCAGCATTAGTGAGTGCTCGCCTTAAAAATGCCTTGTCTCTGGGAACAGGGAAATCCCCTTAACCCAAACATTCACTCCTACAACGACACCCAATAATACTTATGATCCCTTCACGTCGTTCGTTTTAAATCTCTTGATGTATCATGTAACTTATTTTTCTCTCTTCGAATTGTCGTCCCACAATATTTTTTCCCACTGTCATACACCCAAACCACTGTGATTACCGTGCACTGTCCCTTTAAGATAAGACTTTTCATTTGTTCCCCGCAACGAGAACGGAAATCAGATCATTTTTAGAATACGTTACTTTTTGTTCAAATTCACTGGTGTTACCTTAACCAAAGATCAATAATCAGAAAAACAATCACAACTTCTTACGATTAAACTATTCTTACCTAATTTATAGTCCAAAGCGTTGCACTATATAGCCCCATTGAGTGTCTAGCAATTCCGTTGCTGGCCATAGCCACAAATCTGCCCGCCTTTGTAAAATATATATTCCCTATTCAGATTGAGTTCAGTTTTAAATTCTAATCATCAGAGTAAACTCAACCGAACTTCTCAATTTACTATACCCTAACATTAAACATACCATGTTTTTGTGTTAAACTTCTCATGTCAATTGATTCATAATTAGCCGTAACGTCCAGGCAGGCTGGAATTGTATTGTATCTCTCCGGTATCCCCTCCATTTAACTTTAGGTAACTCTCTTCTATGATACATCTATTTAAATACGACTCCCATCTCAATACATTATTCCACCAGATCATTTTGGGCGAAATAGCGTTTTACATTGAAATTGCCTCGCCATTATTTTTAATGACTTCTTTTATCAATTCTATCTAGAACACATAATATCCGTTCCGTTATATCTTTTGCAAACACTGGCGACCGTATTTTTCAGGCAAAACATGCAAATAGGTCAATTACGATCTAAAATCAATTTTAGTTAAACGGGAACCGAACCGTGGATTACCGTTGGCGAGACTGCCGCGCTCACCACTCCCCCACTAGTACAATGGAATTGACTGAGACTCTCCGCAAATATACCCATTTTCACAGTTATCTGTATTTGTTACTCCGACATCTAGACAACAGAAAATAGCCCAAATTTTCTCTCAGTTTAGGATTCTCGCTCCCTTTGTATCTGTTTTAGAAGGGATTCTAACTTTTCGACATCTAGGCGTCCGTCAAAACCATACTTTTTTCCCATTTAGGACAGAAATCTACATTCCTTCTATCTTTTTGTTTCATATAACGGTAATCTTCCGTCTCTTCAGAAAGCAGTTTAGAAGGGTTACTACCCATTATAATAAATTCCTGCCTCCCCCCTAATAATTCCAATCTTCAACCCTTTATGTTAATTTCTCTTTATTGGAATCCTTATCTACTTACGCCTAGTAATTCCAATATTTAACACCTTATGGTTAATATCTCTTTTATTGGAATCCTCATCTACTAAAGTCTGACATTAAATCTCACCCATATACAATACATTACTGTTCCTTTAGGACTTTTACTAAGATTGTTGCTCCAAATCAGCCTACTTGTAGGGTTGACCGAAGACAAATAGACCGAGTCTCAAGAGTCTCCGTCCACTCGTCGTTCAATCTGATATTAGTTTTCACCCGTATATAGCGATCACTGCAGTAATATACAGTAATCCCTATTCCTATAGGACTTTGAACTAAAATATCGACCCAAATATAGCTTAATCTGTAGAGTTGATTGAAAATGACCAACGGAAAAGCAACTCAATTGTTCCCCATAATCTAAATAAAGACCACCCACCTGCAGTATCTATTACCAAGATCTATATATCTATGGGGTCACTTGTTCTGTCTCTCCGCTGGATACTTTGTTCAATCTGACATTTAACTCACCCGTATACAGTAATCACTTTTCACTATCAAGAACTGACTACTAAAAACCGGGAAAGACCTCCCCATACATACATCGCTCGATCTCCCGTCAGTTCTGGGGCCTCTTTCGAGGCATTTCTCCCCATTCTTAATCCTTACCGTTACTAGTAGCTATGGTCTTTAAACACTTATCTATGCCTTTCTATATAATTTTAAATTCTATGTGAGTGCAGTTCTATAAATTTGTAATTTACCGTTACTTAGTTACTTCTAGTTACTATTCTGTCTGACTACGTGTGTGTCCCTTTAAAAATAATCAGTATGTATTTTCCATCCTGTGAACCGCGTCCATAGAAGACTTTTGATCGGACATCACATTTTCCCCATAGGATATTCCTTCTGGGACTTTCAACGTAAAATGTCTCAAATCTCACTTCTCTAGACTAAGTTGACCTCTCCTGTGAACCACGTCTATAGAAGACTTTTGATCGGACATCCAATTTCACTTTCAACGTAAAATGTCTCAAATCTCACTACTCTAGACTAATCACTTATCTTTTGATATTAATTTCTTTCAGCATTGTACAGGTTCATTTATTCTGTTCGCCTAGAATTACCCTGCCTTCTCACCAAGCCTAATTTATCCTCACCTGTTTTAACATATCTATCTGCTACTTTCCACAGTCAGACTACTTCCCATATACAGATAGACTATTAGGTAAAAACTTTATTTAGGTATGTTTATTGAATTATTGGCCATCCTATTTGTACGGAACAAGCGTCCTAATTCTCCAATGCGTACTATATCACTCCTTAATAATCCTTGGCTTGCAAAACCAGGCCGTATTAAGCTCTAGTTTATTTGTTGGTAGCGCACTTTACCTCAGGTCAATTTCGGACCTGCTTCCATTTTATCGATATCCTGGTTAATACCCCCGGTAGAAACCCATTTTATTTGTTCGGAATATTCAAGCACCTATTATTGATCAAATTCAACTCCTTCATAACATTTTAATCAATAAATATCCTAAATAATCCCTCCCAAATTCGAGAATAAAGGCTACTTTACCTGCTGCCGACTGGGATAAGCATTGTTCGTTTGAATCTAGTCACCCTCTCTGTCCTCTGTGATAATACGCAGGCCTGTTTCAATTTTAACCTCAATTCAGAGGTCAGGTCTTTAGTAAAACGAGTCAAAAACTCGTCCGTGCACGTTTTCAGCGTATTACCCCAAGGCACAGTGAGCGTTATTTAGATCCGGCATCGAAGGACCAAATTGATAGAGGAATTTTAAATTCCTGTTTGCTTTAATTGCCGAAACCAATTCGCACTCATATCTAATTCATTAATGAATTGTAAGTTCATTAATTATGCATGAAGTAGATTGAGACCAGTCTTAAAAGCCAGGTAAATAGCGTTTAATTCCAGAGAGTACTGACCCATAATACAAAGAACATTACATTTTAAAGAAAGAAGACATAAAATGACGTCATCAGTTTCACACCCTCTCCCAGCCTTACAATGGCGCAGTATTCACTCCTGGAGATAGTTTCACTCCCCTCATAAACTACATTCCAACCTGTCTAAAGGATATACTTCTCTCCACTAATGGAATCCAACCAAAACATTCTTATCTGTTTGAAAAACTATCTTATCCCTCTTTCCCAGGAGACACAGACAATTAATTCATTTCTGCTTACATTTTCAGTAACAGCTCAACTAAAAACCCATACTTTTCAAATCATAACATAATAGTATTAGAATAAATGATTCTAATCATTAATGTATACATATAATTGATCATCTAAACTATACATTTACATTTACATTTAAGTCATTTAGCAGACGCTCTTATCCAGAGCGACTTACAAATTGGTGCATTCACCTTATGACATCCAGTGGAACAGTAGTGCATCTAAATCTTTTAAGGGGGGTGAGAGGGATTACTTTATCCTATCCTAGGTATTCCTTAAAGAGGTGGGGTTTCAGGTGTCTCCGGAAGGTGGTGATTGACTCCGCTGTCCTGGCGTCGTGAGGGAGTTTGTTCCACCATTGGGGGGCCAGAGCAGCGAACAGTTTTGACTGGGCTGAGCAGGAACTGTACTTCCTCAGTGGTAGGGAGGCGAGCAGGCCAGAGGTGGATGAACGCAGTGCCCTTGTTTGGGTGTAGGGCCTGATCAGAGCCTGGAGGTACTGAGGTGCCGTTCCCTCACAGCTCCGTAGGCAAGCACCATGGTCTTGTAGCGGATGCGAGCTTCAACTGGAAGCCAGTGGAGAGAGCGGAGGAGCGGGGTGACGTGAGAGAACTTGGGAAGGTTGAACACCAGACGGGCTGCGGCGTTCTGGATGAGTTGTAGGGGTTTAATGGCACAGGCAGGGAGCCCAGCCAACAGCGAGTTGCAGTAATCCAGACGGGAGATGACAAGTGCCTGGATTAGGACCTGCGCCGCTTCCTGTGTGAGGCAGGGTCGTACTCTGCGGATGTTGTAGAGCATGAACCTACAGGAACGGGCCACCGCCTTGATGTTAGTTGAGAACGACAGGGTGTTGTCCAGGATCACGCCAAGGTTCTTAGCGCCTGGGAGGAGGACACAATGGAGTTGTCAACCGTGATGGCGAGATCATGGAACGGGCAGTCCTTCCCCGGGAGGAAGAGCAGCTCCGTCTTGCCGAGGTTCAGCTTGAGGTGGTGATCCGTCATCCACACTGATATGTCTGCCAGACATGCAGAGATGCGATTCGCCACCTGGTCATCAGAAGGGGGAAAGGAGAAGATTAATTGTGTGTCGTCTGCATAGCAATGATAGGAGAGACCATGTGAGGTTATGACAGAGCCAAGTGACTTGGTGTATAGCGAGAATAGGAGAGGGCCTAGAACAGAGCCCTGGGGGACACCAGTGGTGAGAGCACGTGGTGTGGAGACGGATTCTCGCCACGCCACCTGGTAGGAGCGACCTGTCAGGTAGGACGCAATCCAAGCGTGGGCCGCGCGCCGGGAGATGCCCAACTCGGAGAGGGTGGAGAGGAGGATCTGATGGTTCACAGTATCGAAGGCAGCCGATAGGTCTAGAAGGATGAGAGCAGAGGAGAGAGAGTTAGCTTTAGCAGTGCGGAGCGCCTCCGTGATACAGAGAAGAGCAGTCTCAGTTGAATGACTAGTCTTGAAACCTGACTGATTTGGATCAAGAAGGTCATTCTGAGAGAGATAGCGGGAGAGCTGGCCAAGGACGGCACGTTCAAGAGTTTTGGAGAGAAAAGAAAGAAGGGATACTGGTCTGTAGTTGTTGACATCGGAGGGATCGAGTGTAGGTTTTTTCAGAAGGGGTGCAACTCTCGCTCTCTTTAGGACGGAAGGGACGTAGCCAGCGGTCAGGGATGAGTTGATGAGCGAGGTGAGGTAAGGGAGAAGGTCTCCGGAAATGGTCTGGAGAAGAGAGGAGGGGATAGGGTCAAGCAGGCAGGTTGTTGGGCGGCCGGCCGTCACAAGACGCGAGATTTCATCTGGAGAGAGAGGGGAGAAAGAGGTCAGAGCACAGGGTAGGGCAGTGTGAGCAGAACCAGCGGTGTCGTTTGACTTAGCAAACGAGGATCGGATGTCGTCGACCTTCTTTTCAAAATGGTTGACGAAGTCATCTGCAGAGAGGGAGGAGGGGGGGAGGGGGAGGAGGATTCAGGAGGGAGGAGAAGGTTTCAAAGAGCTTCCTAGGGTTAGAGGCAGATGCTTGGAATTTAGAGTGGTAGAAAGTGGCTTTAGCAGCAGAGAGAGAAGAGGAAAATGTAGAGAGGAGGGAGTGAAAGGATGTCAGGTCCGCAGGGAGGCGAGTTTTCCTCCATTTCCGCTCGGCTGCCCGGAGCCCTGTTCTGTGAGGATAGGGGACATAGAGAGTCAAAGGATGCAGAAAGGGAGGAGAGGAGGGTTGAGGAGGCAGAATCAGGAGATAGGTTGGAGAAGGTTTGAGCAGAGGGAAGAGATGATAGGATGGAAGAGGAGAGAGTAGCGGGGGAGAGAGAGCGAAGGTTGGGACGGCGCGATACCATCCGAGTAGGGGCAGTGTGGGAAGTGTTGGATGAGAGCGAGAGGGAAAAGGATACAAGGTAGTGGTCGGAGACTTGGAGGGGAGTTGCAATGAGGTTAGTGGAAGAACAGCATCTAGTAAAGATGAGGTCGAGCGTATTTCCTGCCTTGTGAGTAGGGGGGAAGGTGAGAGGGTGAGGTCAAAAGAGGAGAGGAGTGGAAAGAAGGAGGCAGAGAGGAATGAGTCAAAGGTAGACGTGGGGAGGTTAAAGTCGCCCAGAACTGTGAGAGGTGAGCCGTCCTCAGGAAAGGAGCTTATCAAGGCATCAAGCTCATTGATGAACTCTCCGAGGGAACCTGGAGGGCGATAAATGATAAGGATGTTAAGCTTGAAAGGGCTGGTAACTGTGACAGCATGGAATTCAAAAGAGGCGATAGACAGATGGGTAAGGGGAGAAAGAGAGAATGACCACTTGGGAGAGATGAGGATCCCGGTGCCACCACCCCGCTGACCAGAAGCTCTCGGGGTGTGCGAGAACACGTGGGCAGACGAAGAGAGAGCAGTAGGAGTAGCAGTGTTGTCTGTGGTGATCCATGTTTCCGTCAGTGCCAAGAAGTCGAGGGACTGGAGGGAGGCATAGGCTGAGATGAACTCTGCCTTGTTGGCCGCAGATCGGCAGTTCCAGAGGCTACCGGAGACCTGGAACTCCACGTGGGTCGTGCGCGCTGGGACCACCAGATTAGGTGGCCGCGCCACGCGGTGTGGAGCGTTTGTATGGTCTGTGCAGAGAGGAGAGAACAGGGATAGACAGACACATAGTTGACAGGCTACACAGAGGCTACGCTAATGCAAAGGAGATTGGAATGACAAGTGGACTACACGTCTCGAGTGTTCAGAAAGTTAAGCTTACGTAGCAAGAATCTTATTGACTAAAATGATTAAAATGATACAGTACTGCTGAAGTAGGCTAGCTGGCAGAGGCTGCGTTGTTGACTATGTAGGCTAGCTGGCATTGGCTGCGTTGTTGACACTACACTAATCAAGTCGTTCCGTTGAGTGTAATAGTTTCTACTGTGCTGCTATTCGGGGCTAGCTGGCTAGCTAGCAGTGTTGATTACGTTACGTTGCGTTAAAAGAACGACAATAGCTGGCTAGCTAACCTAGGAAATCGCTCTAGACTACACAATTATCTTTGATACAAAGACGGCTATGTAGCTAGCTATGTAGCTAGCTACGATCAGACAAATCAAGCCGTTGTACTGTAATGAAATGAAATGAAAAATGTGATACTACCTGTGGAACGAAGCGAAATGCGACCGGATTGTTGAGTGCAGAAGTTCTGTTCGGTAGACGTTGGCTAGCTAGCAGAGTCTCCTACGTTAAGGACGACAAATAGCTGGCTAGCTAACCTCGGTAAATTAAGATAATCACTCTAAAACTACACACTCTAAACTACACAATTATCTTGGATACGAAGACAGCAAAGACAACTATGTAGCTAGCTAACACTACACTAATCAAGTCGTTCAGTTGAGTGTAATAGTTGTGCTGCTAATCGGTAGACGGTGGACTAGCTAACGGTGGACGTTAGCTAGCTGGCTAGCTGCAGGGCAGTGTAGACTGCGTTAGGACGACGAAATACGATAATTACGCAATTATCTATGATACAAAGACGGCTATGTAGCTAGCTAAGAAGAAATTGCTAAGATTAGACAAATCAAACCGTTGTACTATAATGAAATGTAATGAAATGTAATACTACCTGCGGACCGAGTGCAGATGCGACCGCTCGCTCCAACCCGGAGCGCCTTGTACAAAAACTTTGTAACAAGTTGCTGAAGTGTCAGACAAAGGCAAAATACCCTCCAAAATGATGGATTGGGCCGCCCCAGTGTCTACTGGTATCTTCACCAGCTGCTTAAAAACAAAGGATTCATACACATCTGATCCAAAATCTTGTTTAGGAGATACACCAATCGCAACCAGAGACTTAATGGGCTGGAGTGCTCCCACAAGAAGAAACTTAATTTTTCTGTTTCAACTTGGGACACAGACACAAACTGGCAGATATGAAAAGATCTGCAGAAAACTGGATTTATCTTTGGGAACTGTAGAAAAATGCTCTAACCTCACAGTAGGACGTGACTTCTCGGGATTGCTTTTTGCGTAGGGATAACTATTTGTTAAGGTAACTTTATGTGTCAAAACAAACTCATCTGCAAGAACTACAGCTTTCTCAAGAGTGAGATCCTTGTGCTCCTAAATGTAGGTTGCAACCTTTTTGTGAAGGCAATTCTTGAACTGTTCTAGAGTCTTTAAAACATCATGGTCCTTGGCCTCTTGAGAACCACACCACTGATCAAAGATACATGCTTGTTGCCTTGCGAATTCAACATGGCTTTGTGATTCTTTTGTCATTTACAGAACTGTTGTCTCTGTGCCTCTGGGACCAACTCGTAAGCCTGAAGGATAGCGGCGTTAACAGTGTACATAATCTGAACTCTGGTCAAGAGATAAAGCGGAGTACACTTTCTGAGCCTTTCCCACAAGAACACTTTGGAGGAGCAGTGACCAAATATCTCCTGGCCATTTTAGGTGTGGCAATCTGCTCAAACCGAGTAAAATATACATCAACCTCTTTTTCGTTGAAAGGCGGTACAAGCCAGCTGTTCCAACCAAGATCAAACTCTGAGTGTCACGTTCTAACCTTAGTTCCTTTTGTTTTTGTCTTTGTTTTAGTATGGTCAGGGGGGCGTGAGTTGGGTTGGGCAGTCTGTTTGTTTTTCTATGTGGGTTTTTGAGTTCGGCCTAGTATGGTTCTCAATCAAAGGCAGCTGTCAATTGTTGTCCCTGATTGAGAATCATACTTAGGTAGCCTGGGTTTCACTTTTGGTTTGTGGGGGTTTGTTTCCGTGTGAGTGTTTGGGCCACACGGTACTGTTTCGGTAAATTCACGTTATCATTTCTTGTTTAGTGTTCTGAGTTTTAATTAAACATCATCATGAACACTTACCATGCTGCACCTTGGTCCTCCTCTCTAGCTCCAGATGACATGTTACACTGAGGGTGTAGGATGGCCTGACTGGATTTGGAGTACTTCCAGATCTCCCTTTGTCGCACTTCCATCTCCATCTCTTTCAATCGAATGGCATGTGCATGTTCTTCTTGTTCTAGTGTGTTGTTCTATTGTGTTGTATGTTCTTGTCTTTCCCTGTGCTCTAACTCTAATTTCTGTTGTTCCCATTTTGCCTTTAGTTCTAACTCTCGCTGTTGCACGTATATGGGGTGTACTCTACCAGCTGTAGGACCCTTTATCATCCTCACTCTCTGGAAGGATTTCCTCCTCCACTAAAACAGTACCGATCAACTCTTTGACTTCTGTTTTTGGATCGCCAGATGCCACCTTGATGTTATAATGCTTTGAAATGATAAGCAGATTCGCCTTTGTACATTTATCTAGCATCTCCCATGTAGGGTTTTCCACAAATGCTTCCAACTTAGTCCATGTATTTTTTGTTATTAGCCTGTGTTTATGCAAATTTCAAAATGATTCCACCAATCTAATAACCCCTCAAGGTGGATGTCAGTGACAAACTCTACCTCAAAATTGTATTTTGAACATTCCAATATCTGAGCACAGCAGAGCTTCAGAGTAGGGGACGAGAGCGACTACCATACTCATGGGAAACAATATCCCGGACGAGCCCCCATTTTATATTACCCAAATAGTGTCACTCAAACAGGACGGAGAACTAACAAAGAGTCTCTGACCAACAACCAGAACTAAACCGGTGGGGTTTTAGGAGGGGTTTTGAAAGACACTCATGGGGGTGTCCACTGAAAGTTGACTGGCAACAACTGGAACCTAAAAGACACCCACCATGAGCGCCCACTAAATTGACCTAATAAGAGGCAATTTAGTGGACAATTTAGTACCCTGTGCTCTGACCTCTTTCTCCCCTCTCTCTCCAGATGAAATCTTGCGTCTTGTGGCGGCCGGCCGCCCAACAGCCTGCCCGCTTGACCCTATCCCCTCCTCTCTTCTCCAGACCATTTCCGGTGACCTTCTCCCTTACCTCACCTCGCTCATCAACTCATCCCTGACCGCTGGCTACGTCCCTTCCGTCTTCAAGAGAGCGAGAGTTGCACCCCTTCTGAAAAAACCTACACTCGATCCCTCCGATGTCAACAACTACAGACCAGTATCCCTTCTTTCTTTTCTCTCCAAAACTCTTGAACGTGCCGTCCTTGGCCAGCTCTCCCGCTATCTCTCTCAGAATGACCTTCTTGATCCAAATCAGTCAGGTTTCAAGACTAGTCATTCAACTGAGACTGCTCTTCTCTGTATCACGGAGGCGCTCCGCACTGCTAAAGCTAACTCTCTCTCCTCTGCTCTCATCCTTCTAGACCTATCGGCTGCCTTCGATACTGTGAACCATCAGATCCTCCTCTCCACCCTCTCCGAGTTGTGCATCTCCGGCGCGGCCCATGCTTGGATTGCGTCCTACCTGACAGGTTGCTCCTACCAGGTGGCGTGGCGAGAATCTGTCTCCTCACCACGCGCTCTCACCACTGGTGTCCCCCAGGGCTCTGTTCTAGGCCCTCTCCTATTCTCGCTATACACCAAGTCACTTGGCTCGGTCATAACCTCACATGGTCTCTCCTATCATTGCTATGCAGACGACACACAATTAATCTTCTCCTTTCCCCCCTCTGATGACCAGGTGGCGAATCGCATCTCTGCATGTCTGGCAGACATATCAGTGTGGATGACGGATCACCACCTCAAGCTGAACCTCGGCAAGACGGAGCTGCTCTTCCTCCCGGGGAAGGACTGCCCGTTCCATGATCTCGCCATCACGGTTGACAACTCCATCGTGTCCTCCTCCCAGAGCGCTAAGAACCTTGGCGTGATCCTGGACAACACCCTGTCGTTCTCAACTAACATCAAGGCGGTGGCCCGTTCCTGTAGGTTCATGCTCTACAACATCCGCAGAGTACGACCCTGCCTCACACAGGAAGCGGCGCAGGTCCTAATCCAGGCACTTGTCATCTCCCGTCTGGATTACTGCAACTCGCTGTTGGCTGGGCTCCCTGCCTGTGCCATTAAACCCCTACAACTCATCCAGAACGCCGCAGCCCGTCTGGTGTTCAACCTTCCCAAGTTCTCTCACGTCACCCCGCTCCTCCGCTCTCTCCACTGGCTTCCAGTTGAAGCTCGCATCCGCTACAAGACCATGGTGCTTGCCTACGGAGCTGTGAGGGGAACGGCACCTCAGTACCTCCAGGCTCTGATCAGGCCCTACACCCAAACAAGGGCACTGCGTTCATCCACCTCTGGCCTGCTCGCCTCCCTACCACTGAGGAAGTACAGTTCCCGCTCAGCCCAGTCAAAACTGTTCGCTGCTCTGGCCCCCCAATGGTGGAACAAACTCCCTCACGACGCCAGGACAGCAGAGTCAATCACCACCTTCCGGAGACACCTGAAACCCCACCTCTTTAAGGAATACCTAGGATAGGATAAAGTAATCCTTCTCACCCCCCCTTAGATGCACTATTGTAAAGTGGCTGTTCCACTGGATGTCATAAGGTGAAAGCACCAATTTGTAAGTCGCTCTGGATAAGAGCGTCTGCTAAATGACTTAAATGTAATGTAAATGTAAGAAAAACTTACACCAAACTTAGACAGGATGCTAACCAAAAAAGTGGAGCAAAATTAAATCAGACAACGGAATCTTTTTTTTCTAGAAATCAAAATAGGGAGTGCCAACTAAAGAGGTTTACCCTCCGCATCTATAAAGACAACTGGAGCACTGGGCCAACCACTCTTCAAAAGCACCTGTTCCAGCATTAACGAAACGGCAACCAGCACAGGTGTAACATATACTAACTAAAGAGGTCACACCAATTGGTGTGCCCTACATGCTCATGATCTATTTGCACTAAAATCCAACCTCAAACTATAAATGGAAAAACCAATGCCTGTACCAAAAACGATTGGATGAGAAGGTCCCTCTCACCTTCTTATCCAATGGGATTTGAGAAGGAGGTGAGGATGTGAGGAATGAAGGAAATGGAATTGAGATTCTCCCCTTGTTTCCTCCATTCCTCACCTCCCTCTCAAAGCACATTGGGGGAGAGGAGGGAATGTTGCTCCCCTCAGGCTCCAATGCACTTTCAAGGAGAGGCAATGAGTGGAGGAAACAAGGACAGAGGAAGCAAGAATGTGATGTCTGGTGTTCAGGCAGGCAGACAGACAGACGGATAGACAGACAGGCAGGCACGCAAGAACACATTGCTTGAAGAGTTGACTGATTATAATGATTTAATTCTTATTAATATTGTCAATGATTTTGTTGACAGAACCCATTGTATTATATTATTGTATTAAATGATTAATTAAACTATTTAAAAAATATATATTGAAATGCAGTTTTTTAGCTTTAACATGGCTATAAATGATAGAGAAGTTGACTAAAGCACAAACAGACCTCGCTACTAGCCATGACAAAGAAACATGCAGTGTCCATATTTCATGTGATATTTTGAATGACATGTAGATATTTTATTGTTGCTAGGAGTTATGGTCTCAGTGTGAAAATCTTGCCTCTTATTCCTGCATCTACAAATGTGAAGCTGCAAGAAAATCATATTTGAATGTATTTCAAACTATTTTGAAATGTTGACCCTTGTGTCACACATTGGCCCCTTTACTTATAGAAAGACTAACATACACAGGACAAATCATAAGAAATAGGGGTATTGTAAAGAGTTGGCTATTGTAAAAACATAGCAAGGTGTTGTATGCCATTTCTGCCCCATGCAGCATTGTACTAGATCACCTTTTCTACATGACTTGTCAACTGATACCGTACTGCAATTCATCAGCTTAGTGTGTCAATGAAATTCAGATAATGAGTGGAATGTATTGTTATATATGTACCCGACACTATAATTACAAATGGTAGCACATAAAGTGACTCTTCCGCTCTCTCCTATTGAAGCACACTGGCTGATGGAGAATGATGACATAATATTTACAGCCACTCCCATACGGAATCTTAATTTGAACATTCTGTTGTTGCAGGTATTTTTCTTCATTGCAGGAAATGCAAACTAGTAGTGTATTCAAGATTTAAAAAGGCTACGAAAGTTTGTAATTTACTCTTTAAAATGTCAGACGTGAAGAGAAATGTATCAACCCCTACAAGAAATGTCCATGAATAAAAATCCACATAATAGTTCACATTTCCTATTGCTGCAGGATTATTTTCCTGTTGTAAGCAAACTTCCTCAAAATAAGATTCTACATCTGTATATGATTTGGTTTTACCTTTCAACATAAATGTATACATATATTAGGAAAAACTATATACATTTACTAGGCACTACATAATTTTGGTGGAGTAGTTATCAGGTTTGAGCAGTTTGATTAAGTGTTAACTGTATTAACAAATTACAAGGAAAGTGGATATTGCATTTTTAAAAGCAGATATGTATCCAAATTGATGATTTGGTGCAGTGAACAAGTGCATTTTTGAATTTGTTTGTTGTACCCAGTCAATTCAAAATGTTGTTAGAGTTTTGAAAATGTACCACATACTTGTGAAAATTGCACCAAAGCTGTAATAAAGGTTAAGCTTGTACACTTGCAGTTCTGCAGTCTTGTTATATATTGACATAAGTGCATGTGATACTAAAGAGCCATTAACATGGTTAAGTTAGTCACAATTTTGATGCATTATAAAATCACATCTGAAATGTCGCAAATAGTCATGGAAATTCTTAGTCTTTTCAGTGAGCTTAATGGTTTTTATCATTAACTTAATATTCTTCCTATGCTCTGTAACTAGTGACTGTCCAGTGTACCAGGGATGGACAGTTTGTGGTGGTGGTTGCCAGGGATGCCACTCTGCCCAACCTGGAGCTAGATTCTATCAGCCTGCTGGGGGGGAACGAAGCCCACTGCACCCCTGTCGGCATCACTTCTGCTTTTGCCATCTACCAATTCAAAGTCACTGAATGTGGAACTGTCATGACGGTACGTATCAGCTGTATTTGGCTTCAGTCTAAGTACAGGGAGGTAGTTCCTCTCTCCTTCAAATAATTGGATCACATCATCCATATTAGTTGCAATAATGATCATATCATTGATTGTTTATTCAGGTTTAAAGATGTTGCCGCATTGTGGCAAAAGCGCTTGGTCTAACCTATGATGATTTTGCCTCTTGAAGATGAGCTGTATAAGAGTTGTGTTTATTGCAGAAGGAACCTGGTACTATTTTCTATGAGAACAGGATGTCCTCCTCATATATAGTGGAGATGGGACCCCTCGGCACCATCACCAGGGATAGCCAATTTAAGTAGGTGATTTAAAATAATAATAATAATAATAACAACAATATCCTAGGGAAGTCTAAAATAAGCTAAAAACGGTCATGTTTTCTTCTGTATATTGGGCCAGGTTGGGAATTTTGACAAGACACTGGAGTTAACACCATTTATCTTATTAAATGTGTAATGGGATCTTTAGTCAAAATAAAATACAATTGTATTTGTCATGTACATAGATTACAGCATTACATTACATTTACATTTAAGTCATTTAGCAGACGCTCTTATCCAGAGCGACGTGTGCTAGCTCCCTCAACATTGCAGTACAATAATAAATTTTAATAATAAAGAGTCAAATGGTCAGAGTGGATGGGTGGGAAGATACCAGTAACGTCTAGCAACCAAAAGGTTGTGTGTTCGAATATAATCAGTGGCCAAATTTAGCATTTTAGCAAATTAGCAACTACTTACTACTTTTTAGCTACTTTGCAACTACTTAATATGTTAGCTAACTCTTTTCCTAACCATTACCTGAACTCTTTAAACTAACCCCTAACCTTCTTAACCCCAACACCTAACCACTAGCCTAGTGAATGTTGGCCACCTAGCTAATGGTAGTTTTAGCCACCTAGATAGCAAAAACATCGAATTAAATCTAATTTTATTGGTCACATACAGATGCTAATGCGGGTGTGGCAAAATGCTCTTAGCTCCAACAGTGTAGTAGTATTTAACAATTCACAACAATACACATCTAAAAGTAAAAGAATGGAATTAAAAAATATATAAATATTAGGATGAGCAATGTCGGAGTGGCATTGACTAAAATACAGTAGAATTTAATACAGTATATACATATGAGATGAGTAACGCAGTATGTAAACATTATTAAAATGACTAGTGTTCCATTATTAAAGTGGCCAGTGATTCCATGTCTATGTGTATAGGGCAGCTGCCTCTAAGGTGCAGGGTTAAGTAACCGGATGGTAGCCGGCTAGTGATGGCTATTTAACAGTCTGATGGCCTTGAGATAGAAGCTGTTTTCAGTCTCTCGGTCCCAGCTTTGATGCATCTGTACTAACCTCGCCTTCTGGGTGATAGTGGAGTGAACAGGCTGTGACTCGGGTGGTTGATGCCCTTGATGATAATTTTGGCGTTCCTGTGACGTCGGGTGCTTTGGTGTCTTGGAGGGCAGGCAGTGTGCCCCCGGTGATGTGTTGGGCAGACTGGACATTAGTCAAGGTGCAACAAAACTAGGGCCTGTAGGACCTACCTTGTTGGTAGTGTTGTTAATAAGGCGGAGCATCGCTTTATTATAGACAGACTTCTCCCCATCTTAGCTACTACTGCATAAATATGTTTTGACCATGACAGTTTACAATCTAGGGTTACTCCAAGCAGTTTAGTCATCTCAACTTGCTCAATTTACACATGATTTATTACAATATTTAGTTGAGGTTTAGGGTTTAGTGAGTGTTTTGTTCCAAATACAATGCTTCTTGTTTTAGAAATATTTAGGGCTAACTTATTCATTGCCACACACTCTGAAACTAACTGCAGCTCTTTGTTGAGTGTTGCAGTCATTTCAGTCGCTGTAGTAGCTGACGTGTATAGTGTTGAGTCATCCACATAAATAGATACTCTGGCTTTACTCAAAGTTAGTGCATGGGGCCTAAACAGCTACCCTGGAGAATTCCTGATTCTAACTGGATTATATCTGAGAGGCTTCCATTAAAGAACACTCTCTGTGTTCTGTTAGACAAGTAACTCTTTATCCACGTTATAGCAGGGGGTTTAAAGCCATAACACAAGTTTTTCCAGCAGCAGACTATGATCGCTAAAGTCAAAAGCTGTCTAATAAGACAGCTCCCACAATCATTTAATCAATCAATTTCTCTCAGCCAATCATCAGTTATTTGTGTAAGTGCTGTGCTTGTTGAGTGTCCTTCCCTATAAGCATGCTGAAAATCTGTTGTCAGTTTGTTTACTGTGAAATAGCATTGTACCTGGTCAAACATGATTTTTTCCAGAAGTTTACCAAGGGTTGGTAACAGGCTGATTGGTCGGCTATTTGAGCCAGTAAAAGGGGCTTTACTATTCTTGGGTAGCGGAATGACTTTAGCTTCCCTCCAGGCCCGAGGGCACATGCTCTCTAGTAGGCTTAAATTGAAGATGTGGCAAATAGGAGTGGCAATATCATCTGCTATTATCCTCAGTCATTTTCCATCCAGACTGTCAGACCCCAGTGGCTTGTCGTTGTTGATAGACAACAATAATTTTTTCACCTCTTCCACACGGACTTTACGGAATTAAATTATTGTCTTTCATAATATGGTCCGATATACAGTACTTGGATGTGTAGTGTCAGCGTTTGTTGCTGGCATGTCATCCTTAAGTTTGCTTATCTTGCCAATGAAAGTCATTAAAGTAGTTGGCAACATCAGTGGGCTTTGTGATGAATGAGCCATCTGATTCAATGAATGAAGGAGCTGAGTTCGCTTTTTTCCCCAAAAGTTAAAGTGCCCCAAAGATTTTTGCTATCATTCTTTATACAATTGATATTTGTTTTATAGTGTAGTTTCTTTTTATTTAGTTTAGTCACATGATTTCTTAATTTGCAGTATGTTTGCCAATTAGTTGGGCTGCCACACTTAATTGTGTGGCTGCCACACCATACCTTTTGCCTCATCCCTCTCAACCATACAATTTTTAAATTCACATTTTAAAATTCAAATTAACAGTTTTAGTCATTTTCTTAATGGTTGTGTGCTTATTAGTAACTGGAATAAGTAGTTTCATAAATGTGTCAAGTGCAGCGTCTGGTTGCTCCTCATTACACACTATAGGCCAGCAAATATTCTTTACATCATCAACATATGAATCACTACAAAAGTTATTGTATGACATCTTGCACACTATATTAGGCCCAGCCTTTGGAACTTTGGTTTTCCTGGATATGGCTATTATATTGTGATCATTACATCCTATGGATTTGGATACTGCTTTAAAACAAATATCTGCAGCATTATTAAAGATGTGATCAACACATGTTGATGATTTCATTCCTGTGCTGTTTGTAACTACCCTGGTAGGTTGACTGACAACCTGATCCAGGTTGCAGGCACTGGTTACAGTTTGACGTTTGTCCTGAGTGGCCAGCTTGATGATAGCTAGTCAATATTGAAATCACCAAGAGAGCATTTCACACCTATTATCCAGATAATGACTGTTAACACTTGGTGGTCTATAGTAGCTTCCCACAATAATAGGCACGCACCCTTGTGTTGAGGATCAGCAAAGTGGAGGTGTTGTTTCCTACCTTCACCACCTGGTGGCGGCCCGTCAGGAAGTCCAGGACCGAGTTGCACAGGGCAGGGTTCAGATCTAGGGCACTGAGCTTAATTATGAGCTTGGAGGTTACTATGGTGTTGAAGGCTGAGCTATAGTCAATGAACACCATTCTGACGTAGGTATTCCAATTGTCCGGATGGGATAGGGCAGTGTGCAGTGCGATAATAATTGCATCATCTTTGGATCTATTGCGGTGGTAAGCAAATTAAGTGGGTCTAGGGTGTCAGGTAAAGTAGAGGTGATATGATCCTTAACTCGCATCTCAAGGCATTGCATGATGACAGAAGTGTGTGCTACAGGGCGATAGCAATTTAGTTCAGTTACCTTTGCTTTCTTGGGTACAGGAACAATGGTGGACATCTTGTTGCAAGTGGGGACAGCAGACTGGGATAGGGAGAGATTGAATATGCCCATAAAAGATTCCAGCCAGCTGGTTTGCGCATTGCTCTGAGGATGCGCCTCGGGATGCCGTCTGGGCCGGCAGCCATGCGAGGGTTAACACGCTTAAATGTCTTACTCATATCGACCACGGAGAACAAGAGCCCACTGTCCCTGGGAGCGGGCAGGGGCGGTGGCACTGTGTTATCCTCAAAGTGGCTGATGAAAGTGTTTAGCTTGTCTGGGAGCAAGACGTCGGTATCCGAGATGTGGTTGGTTTTCCCTGGACGGGATTTTAATGAATTTATTAGCAAATTATGGTGGAAAATAAGTATTTGGTCACCTACAAACAAGCAAGATTTCTGGCTCTCGCAGACCTATAATTTCTTCTTTAAGAGGCTCCTCTGTCCCCACTCGTTACCTGTATTAATGGCACCTGTTTGAACTTGTTATCAGTATAAAAGACACCTGTCCACAACCTCAAGCAGTCACACTCCAAACTCCACTATGGCCAAGACCAAAGAGCTGTCAAAGGACACCAGAAACAAAATTGTAGACCTGCACCAGGCTGAGAAGGCTGAATCTGCAATAGGTAAGCAGATTGGTTTGAAGAAATCAACTGTGGGAGCAATTATTAGGAAATGGAAGACATACAAGACCACTGACAATCTCCACGCAAGATCTCACCCCGTGGGGACAAAATGATCACAAGAACGGTGAGCAAAAATCCCAGAACCAAACGGGGGACCTAGTGAATGACCTGCAGAGAGCTGGGACTAAAGTAACAAAGCCTACCATCAGTAACACACTACGCCGCCAGGGACTCAAATCCTGCAGTGCCAGACGTGTCCCCCTGCTTAAGTCAGTACATGTCCAGGCCCGTCTGAAGTTTGCTAGAGAGCATTTGGATGATCCAGAAGAAGATTGGGAGAATGTAATATGGTCAGATGAAACAAAAATATAACTTTTTGGTAAAAACTCAACTCGTCGTGTTTGGAGGACAAAGAATGCTGAGTTGCATCCAAAGAACACCATACCTACTGTGAAGCATGGGGGTGGAAACATCATGCTTTGGGGCTGTTTTTCTGCAAAGGGACCAGGACGACTGATCCGTTTAAAGGAAAGAATGAATGGGGCCATGTATCGTGAGATTTTGAGTGAAAACCTCCTTCCATCAGCAAGGGCATTGACGATGGCTGGGTCTTTCAGCATGACAATGATCCCAAACACACCGCCCGGGCAACGAAGGAGTGGCTTCGTAAGAAGCATTTCAAGGTCCTGGAGTGGCCTAGCCAGTCTCCAGATCTCAACCCCATAGAAAATCTTTGGAGGGAGTTGAAAGTCTGTGTTGCCCAGCAACAGCCCCAAAGTATCACTGCTCTAGAGGAGATCTGCATGGAGGAATGGGCCAAAATACCAGCAACAGTGTGTGAAAACCTTGTGAAGACTTACAGAAAACGTTTGACCTCTGTCATTGCCAACAAAGGGTATATAACAAAGTATTGAGAAACTTTTGTTATTGACCAAATACTTATTTTCCAACATAATTTGCAAATAAATAAATAAAAATCCTACAATGTGATTTTCTGTTTGTTTTTTTCATTTTGTCTGTCATAGTTGAAGTGTACCTATGATGAAAATGACAGGCCTCTCTCATCTTTTTCAGTCTGAGAATTTGCACAATTGGTGGCTGACTAAATACTTTTTTGCCCCACTGTATATGCCAAGAGAGCAATGATTATGTGAAACAGAGTATGTTACAATACCTGATGTCTCTCTGGAAGGAGATCCTCGCCTTGAGCTTTACTGTCCAGAGACTGAACATTAGCGAGTAATATACTCGTAAGCGGTGGATGGTGTTCACGCCTCCTGAGTCGGACTAGAAGTCCACTCCGAATAGCTCTTCTCCGCTGGTGGCGTCTTGGAGCAGCCTCTGGGATAAGTTCAATTGCCTTGGGGGGTATGAACAAAGGATCCAATTCAGGAAAGTCGTATTCCTGGCTGCTCTGAAATCCAAAAGTTACTTCCAGCTATATGTAATAACACAAAAAAACGTTCTCGGCTGATAATGTAAGAAATAACACACACAAAAACGAAATACTGCAAAGTTGCTTTGGAACTAGAAGCAGAGCTGCCATGTCTGTCGGCGCCAAATCATACACATTATCAGACCATATCTTACGAAATGGATGATGGACATCCAGAAACTAATACCAAACACAAAACATATACTAATTTGAGTGTCCCGGATATGTGTTTACTATGTTACGTCTACCCCTGATTCAAGGTTGGTGAGTGAATGAGTGTCTCGGTCTGTCGATGGTAGACATGGCGTATCACATTTAACAAGCCAAACATTAAAATACTGTTATAGAAGGTAAAGTAAAAACCCAAACTGGTCCATGCATAAATACCGGTGTACGGTCTACCACCCAGCCGTAGGCTACCTTGTACTTCATGTTTGAGTTTTTGCTTGTAAGCAGGAATCAGGAGGATATCGATATGGTCCGATTTGCTAAATGGAGGGCGGGGGAGAGCTTTGTATGCATCTCTGTGTGTGGAGTAAAGCTGATTTTCCCTCTAGTTGCACAGGTGACATGCTGGTATAAATTAGGTCAAACAAATTTAAGTTTTCCTTTATTAACCTTTTACTGCAGTGGGCTAAATCAGGGTCTATGATAAGGTGTGTCTCGGTGAGAGGTGTAGGAGTCAGGCACAGGAGAGCAGGGATTTCTGAGAAGCGTGTTTAATATATATATAGTCCACCAATACAAAAATGGCACAGACAAAAATCCAAAACTAGCTCTCGAAGGATCAGAAACTCGTGCCAACACACGGAGGAACAACCACAGTTCCGACACTTACATACACGTGCCTAAATAGTTACATACACTTGCCTAAATAGTGAAAACAATACAGAAACTCGTGCAAAACGCATGGAAGAACAAACTCAGTTCCGAAAATTAACTACACGTGCGTAATAGTGAAAACAATAAACATCAAAGATAATCGAGTGCAAATACACACAAGCTTAATCCCGCACGAACTAAGGCAGGCAACAGGTGCCCTATATACACACAGAAATAAACGCAAATGGAACCAGGTGTGAAAAGGAACACAGACAAAACAACCAGAAAAGGAAAAAGGGAGTTACCTTCGTTAGAAGTCGTGACAGGGTCACACAGAGCGTTTCTTGGTAGTTTTAAACAAATCGTTTTTAAAACTAAAGTATACCTCTCACACACATGGATATGGGCTTTAAAAAAAGAAGACACCTGTACCATGTCAAATGTAGAGTTGAAATGTATTCAATTGAGTTTGCATCCCAATATTACACTTTCTATACATCACAGAAGACTGAAATATAATAAAACTGTTTGACATAGAAACACCAGATTTGTTGCATGTTTTTTTAAATGTTTATCCAATATGAAATTATGAAAAGTATTTATAACATTCCACCCATGAGGCCACTAGATCATTTGACTGCAGGAAAGGACTTCAATCACCGGCCACTAAGAGCACCGCCTCTGGATTAGCATTTTCTTGTTTACTTATGACCTTTATGACCTTTACTTATGACCTTTACTTATGACCTCGTTGAGTGCCGTCTTAGTGCCAGCATCGGTTTGTTGTGGTAAATAGACAGCAACGAAAAATACAGATGAAAACTCTCTTATTAAATAGTATGGTCTCATGCTTATCATGAGGTATTCTAACTCAGGTGAGCAGAACCTCGCGACTTCCTTAATGTTAGAGATCACGCACCAGCTGCTTTCAATGAAGAGACAAACATCACCCCAGCTACCCCTCCTCAAACTTACTAGGTTCAGTCCTGCCGATGCATAGAAAGATGTATTGTATATTATCCATGTCCTTCTTCACCCTTGAATCTGAGAAACATTGTATATTACAGTTCTTAAATGTTCCGTTGATAGGATAGTCTCGAATGGAGCTCGTCCAGCTTATTCTCCAGCGATTGCACATTCGCCAATAGAACAGAGTGTAGAGGCGATTTACCATTCACCGCTGTAGTCTCACCAGGGTGCCCATATGCTGGCGTCTACAGTGCCATCTTTGCCTCCTTCGAGTGTCGGGGATTAGGGCCTGGTCCGGGATAATCAATATGTCTTTTGCCTCTGACGTCCAAATCGAGGTTAGTGATAGATGTTCTGATGTCCAGAAGTTTTTTTTCAGTCATTGGAAACTATGGTTAAAACATGCTATACCAAAAAGGTTAAGATCAGTGCAAAAAAATACACATACACAAAATAGCACAATTTGTCAGGAGCCTGGAATACGGCCGCCATTCCCTCCAGCGCCATTCCATTAAATTACATATAGGCAAGCCAAAACGCCTCCTAAACCTTAAACAACCAGGTCACCTGTGATACAAGTCAGCATTCATGTCCATCCATGTCTGAGGACATCGGGAGATGACGTGGAAACCGTCCACTAGGGGCTACAGTTAGAGCTGTTATCTTCAACTAGATTTAAGTTTTGTTAGGGTGTTATGGACGGGGATGGTGAATAGGCATAAGCATCTGCCTCTGTTTCGCTTTATAGATTTTTGTTTTTTTAGCCTATACCAAACCTTAATCCTTAACCATTTGGAGTTAATGCCTAGCCTTAAGATTTCGATGTTAATGCCTAAACTTTACATTAAACACTTCAAAATTTCATGTTTGCAACAGCTTTGAAATGTGAAGTTTGAGAAACATGGATTAATGTCTATTTCTGACGTGAGACTGTGAGAGCTAGTTTCCTTATATGGCCGGATTTGAAGTCGAGATGTCAAGATGTCTGACCACACTCCCTTTCTTCCCAGTCTAATATTCCAGTGCATATATAGGGGCACTGGGATTGAGGCTCTTATGATTGAGGTGAAGCAGGTGCCTCCCCCAATTCTTCTTCCAGCTCCTGGACCCCTCAGAGTTGAGCTCAGACTGGCCAATGGAATATGCCACACCAAGGGATGTAAGGAAGGCAAGTGGCACTATATTCATTGATTAGTTTGTTGGATTAATAAATGGGCAAATTAATTAATCTGTCCTCTTTTAAAACAGAGGAGGCGGCCTACACCTCTTACTACACGGAGGCAGACTACCCTGTCACCAAGTTCCTCAGGGATCCCGTGTACATTGAGGTTCGCATCCTGGAGAGGACAGATCCCAACATTGTGCTGACCCTGGGTCGCTGCTGGGCCACCACAAACCCCGACCCTCTCAGCCAACCCCAGTGGAACCTTATCATTTCTGGGTAAATATCTGAATAAGTAAAAGTTGTAAAAGTGTTTTAACTGTATTTCCAATTTCTTTTATACCATTTCTTGTAAAGATGAGGAAAATGTTCAGCAGCTCTAGGAGAACTTCACTTCAACGCAGACAAACACTTGAATGACCATGGCGTTGTCTGTCCGTCTACTGTATGTCTCTCTCTCTCGCTCTCTCTATGTCTGTCTCTCTTTCTTCGTTTGTATCTTTAGATGTCCGTACAAGGATGACCGTTACCTGACCATGCCCATCCCTGTGGAAGCCTCCTCTGGTCTGTCCTTCCCAACCCACTACAGGCGCTTCGTCCTCAAGATGTTCACCTTTGTGGATTCGACATCTATGTCTCCCCTGAGGGAGAGGGTATGACCATAGAAATACATATATAGTACCAGTCAAAAGTTTGGACACACCTACTCATTCAAGGGTTTTTCTTAATTCTTTACTATTTTCTACATTGTAGAATAGTGAAGACATCAAAACTATGGAATAACACATATGGAATCATGTAGTAACCAAAAAAGTGTTTAGATTCTTCAAAGTAGCCACCCTTTGCCTTGATGACAGCTTTGCACACTCTAGGCATTCTTTTAACCAGCTTCACCTGGAATGCTTTTCCAACAGTCTTGAATGAGTTCTCTCATATGTTGAGCACCTGTTGGCTGCTTTTCCTTCACTCCGCGGTCCAACTAATCCCAAACCATCTCAATTGGGTTGAGGTTGGGTGATTGTGGAGGCCAGGTCATCTGATGCAGCACTCCATCACTCTCCTTCTTGGTCAAATTTCCCTTACACAACCTGGAGGTGTGTTGAAAAACAAATGGTAGTCTGACTAAGCTCAAACCAGATAGGATGGCTTATCGCTGCAGAATGCTGTGGTAACCATGCTGGTTAAGTGTGCCTTAAATTCTAAATAAATCACTGACAGTGTCACCTGCAAAGCACCCCCACACCTCCTCCTCCATGCTTCATGGTGGGAACCCCACATGTGGAGATCATCCGTTCACCTACTCTGTGTCTCAAGACACGGCAGTTGAAACCAAAAATCTAACATTTGAACTCTTGAATTTGAACATTTAAACAAGGCACACCTGTTAATTGAAATGTATTCCACACATACCTCATGAAGCTGGATGAGAGAATGCCAAGTGTGTGCAAAGCTGTCAAGGCAAAGGGTGTCTACTTTGAAGAATCTTAAATATATTTGGATTTGTTTAACATTTTTGGGGTGAATACGTTATTCGATATGGGATTCACCTGACAGACACTCTAAATGTGACCACCACACGCAGAAGATGATGCCCCCATTCCCCCCACTAATTGGGCTTCTTTTGCACATTTTGTGTTGTTTATGTGGCGGGGATGCTGTAAATCAAAATTACTTGATGTGTTCTGAAAGATGAGATATTGAGAATTATAATAAATCCTGCTTTAATCCATCAGCAAAATTGCCACGGGGGAAAGGGGGACATGAACAGGTTGATTCATCCGCTCATTTCTATTTACATTTAGGGACGTTTGGGTCCAACTCGAAGTCGAGCCCCTTCCTCTCATCCTAATGGCAAAATTTTGAAGAATACCCTGCATGAGAGGAGCTATAAAATAGCACATTTCTTCTCTCTGCCCCATGGCAAAATATGTAGAATTGTAGGAAATTAGCTTTAAACTGCATCATTTTCTCTCAGACTCATGACAAAGTCTAGAATAGCATTATAAACTCCACATTTTCTCTCCGCCCCATTGCAAAATGTGTTGAAATGCAGAAATCTAGCTGTTTTCCTAAAGAAAACATGTTTGTGGGGGGACTTCCATTTATCCTTCCACTTAAGCCGTGTTTTCAAATGATCTCTCCCTATAACCCACAACAGAGGCATAATAATGTCAAACTGTGCAGAATTGCAGGTAATACGTTTTAAAATGTCAAAAACATTTCCGGGGGAGGACCCGCCTGGCCAACCCCTCCCCCCCCAAATTACTTTCTGTTTCTTTGAAGTTCTTTGTGAAAAACTAACACTGTAAAATCATATTTTATTACTTAGCTAGTTATTTTGACAAAAGAATAAGCTTTTAAATGATGTACTCCCGACCTTTATAATGGACCATTTTTTAATTGCGTAAACAACAAAGAGTAGTTGTTTTATGGTTGGGATGCAGGGCGGTTTTCCAAACATAACTACAACTGTGCTTGCTTCAGTTCCTCAATGGCAGCGCATGGAGAGCAAAAAAAGCTCCAAATAGTTAAAAGCTCTTTCCTTCATAAAAGTGCATTGAAATGACTGGTACCACTTGAAGACACCAGTTAGACCCCTCACTAAAACGCTTCCATTTTTTTGTCTTATGTTGCACTTAAAAATGTTCCTGGAAAAACATTGGGCTATATTATTGAATGTATACAGAGTATTTCCAGATTTCATTATCAACATATGCAGTGAAAAGTACAGTTAATGTAAAATGCACATGAGATCAACAGTGTAATGTTTGGATTGAGGCTTGTCTTGTGTCAGGTGAACTGTTGTGTCCTCAACTTTGTTGGATCATTTCCCCCTAATCCCCATAAGTGATCCACTTCAATTGCTACCATTGTTATGCATATTATTCTAATATTTCTTAGGCCAATTTCCACAAGTGTAAATGGTTGATTCTGTGGGTATGACTGTGTTTTAATTCTGCTGAATAAGATAGTTGGAACAACTCCATTGATGTTCTTGATTACCATGCTAACACTGTTTATTAAATGCATTCAATTAAAATGCACAAAATAGAAAAAGTAATTTATGCAAACATATTTTTCAGTACCGCTTTTTTTAGCTGTCCTATTACATTTGGTATTTGTGAAATTATTGCTACTTTCTGGTAATTACTCAATGATTTAACAAAATTATTTTGGCTTGCTTCTTGGTCACAATTGGTACTTTCCAGCAGTATAGTTTGTATAAATATAAAACTATTATACATTGTTCTTGGGTAATAATAATCTAAATACATAAGTATTACCTCCTTAAAAAAAACATTTGAATGTAATATCTCTTGCAGATGTTCATCCATTGTAATACAGATTTGTGCCAGCCATACCAGGAAAACTGGTACTGTGTACCAAGATGCTTCAGAACGAGTGAGTTACGTTTTCTCGGTTAGGCTGCATTCCATTACAGAAAATGGTTTCCTTCCCCTCTACCCTTCCCTACATTTTAAGTCTCATCCCTCTCTGCAACTGACCACATACAATTTCCTTTCCAGGGAGACACATTGCCAATGCAGTTCAGAAGACCACCAGAAGCAAGTCTACTTTGGTTTCCAGTGGCGAACTGATCCTGACTCAAGCAAGCCCACCAACGAGAATATTGGTTGACTGAATACCAGCACTTTGCAGGCCATTGGCCAGTGGATAAATTGGTCCACTTTGGGGTTGATTTAATGGAATTAAATTGTTCCCCAAAAGCCCCTGACCAAATTTATATTTGGTGAGGCTGTTTTTCACACCTTTAGCGAAATATCTTGTATGGAAGTCTATGCAATATAATGTTTACAGGCTGATAAAGGAATGTTGAGACAAGTTGGAATGTTCACATGCTCATTGAAAATGACTGTATCAAACAACAATGGAACATTCTATTGGATGGGTTTTAGTTCATGTTACAAATAACAGAACTACATATTTGTTTTGCGGAAATTGGTCATACTGGGAAATAATACAAGTCCAAGAGATCCAAATCTGGTAGCATATTGATTTATTTGCCACCTGTAATAGTCTGTTGTATAGCGGTGCTCAGCATGCTAAAATGAAAGGTGTGCTCTGTCATTTGTTGAGCAAGTTAACACAAAGACACAGATGAAGGATATTAATTTGAATACCTTATTGTTGAAGGAGGTTTTCTGCACAGCAGTAAATGCAAACTTGTAGTGTATTCAAGGTTTAAAAAGATTTGGCCTTACTAAAAATGCATCAACTCCAACAAAAATATCAATGAATTATAATCCACACAATAATTGACATTTTCTGTTGCAGGATTATTTTCTTGCTGTGAGAAACGGGTCAAATGATCTCTAAAAGGAAGATTGGTGATTTTAATCTATTTAATCCCTGACCATCAAGATGAAAGTTATTCTCTCTAACCTTACAAGTTATTTAATGAAATATGTTCCCTAATAATTTCATAGACATTAGTTAAGTGGCTGGTTGACACATTTTATAGAATCTATGCCTTTTAGCAATTGGGCCATTGCTGATGCCCTCGACAACCCTCAGCAGCCACTAACCAATACATATTTTACATTAACAGTGTAACTAGACACCATCTATAAAGGCCGTGAAGTAGTGGCGTCAAGTGATATACGTTATATTGATGAATATAAAATATACAGTTGAAGTCGGAAGTTTACATACACTTAGGTTGGAGTCATTAAAACTCGTTTTTCAACCACTCCACAAATTTCTTGTTAACAAACTATAGTTTTGGCAAGTCGGTTAGGACATATGCTTTGTGCATGACACAAGTCATTTTTCCAACAATTGCTTTACAGACAGATTATTTCACTTATAATTCACTGTATCACAATTCCAGTGGGTCAGAAGTTTACATACAGTCAACTTAGTGTGCCTTTAAACAACTTCGAAAATTCCAGAAAATGTCATGGCTTTAGAAGCTTCTGATAGGCTAATTGACATCATTTGAGTTAATTGGTGGTGTACCTGTGGATGCATTTCAAGGCCTACATTCAAACCCAGTGCCTCTTTGCTTGACATCATGGGAAAATCTAACAAAATCAGTCCAACATAACATTCTAACGTACTGTTTCCAGACTCCAGTCCTTGAGTACCCCCAACAGTCCACATTATTGTTGTACTCACCTGATTCAGCTCATTTAGCGCTTGATGATTAGTTGACAAGTTGAATCAGGTGTCCAGGGCAACAAATTGTACTGTTGGCGGTACTTGAAGACTGGAGTTGGGAAACACTGTGTTAAGCCGTGTTCACACTGGCAGTTTGAAGAGTCAAATCCTATTTTTTTGCATTTCTGATTTGAATCTGTTCTTTTTCCTGCAGTCTGAACAACCAAAAACTACATGGAATCAGATATTTCAAGCTACATTTTAAACCACCTTCGTATGTGGTTTGAAGTCAGCTACAAATCTGATTCCTAGCCATGTGACTTGTGTCTGAATGGACACATCTACCCTCAAGGGAATTTTAGACTGTTACTTGTTATCTTGTTGCTTGCTAGCTATTCTGTTAAAAGTTTGACAAGAAAATGTTATTTCTAATTGGCTTGTTAAACAAATGTGTCAAATTAGTGAAACAACCTAGCTAGCTAGTTGAATGCATTGGCTAGTCAAAAAGGTCTTGTTTTGAAAGTTGGATCATCTTATCCCTTGAGGCCTTGAAAGTGTTCTTGCAATGTGATTTTGAACATTCAAAGCAACTGGGAAACGTCCATGGCAGACAAATCAAATCAAATTTTATTAGTCACATGTGCCGAATACAACAGGTGTAGTAGACCTTAGTGAAATGCTTACTTACGAGCCCCTAACCAACAGCGCAGTTAAAAAAAATACAGATAAGAATTAGAGATAAGTAGCAAGTAATTAAAGAGCAACATAAAAAAATAACATACACAGGGGGGGTGCCGGTACAGAGTCAATGTGTGGGGGCACCAGTTAGTTGAGGTAGTATGTACATGTAGGTAGAGTTATTAAAGTGACTATGCATAGATGACAGAGAGTGGCAGTGGTGTGGAGGAGGGGGGAGCAACGCAAATAGTCTGGGTAGTCATTTGAATTGATGTTCATTTCTTGGGGGTAGAAGCGGTTTAGAAGCCCCTTGGACCCAGACTTGGCTCTCTGGTACCGCTTGCAGTGAGGTAGCAGAGAGAACACTCTATGACTAGGGTGTTTTAGGGCCTTCCTCTGACACCGCCTGGTATAGAGGTCCTGGATGGCAGGAAGCTTGGCCCCAGTGATGTACTGGGCCGTTTGCATTACAGTCTGTAGTGCCTTGCGGTCGGAGGACGAGCATTTGCCATACCAGGCAGTGATGCAGCCAGTCGTGCTCTCGATTGTGGAGTCGTGCCTGGCCGTGCAGTCATGAGTGAACAGGGAGTACAGGTGGCGGCTGAGCACGCACCCCCGAGGGGCCCCTGTGTTGAGGATCAGCGTGGTGGATGGGTTGTTACCTATCGTTACCACCTAGGTGCGGCCTGTCAGGAAGTTCATGATCCAGTTGCAAAGGGAGGTGTTTAGTCCCAGGGTCCTTAGCTTATTGATGAACTTTGAGGGCACTATGGTGTTGAACACTGAGCTGTAGTCAATGAATAGCATTCTCACATAGGTGTTCCTTTAGTCCAGGTGGGAAAGGGCAGTGTGGAGTGCAATAGAGATTGCATCATCTGTGGATTTGTTGTGGCAGTATGCAAATTGGAGTGGGTCTAGGGTTTCTGGCATGATGGTCTTGATGTGAGCCATGACCAGCCTTTCAAAGCACTTCATGGCTACAGACGTGAGTGCTACGGGTCGGCAGTCATTTAGGCAGGTTATCTTAGTGTTCTTCGGCACAGGCACTATGGTGGTCTGCATAAAACATGTTGGTATTAGACTCGGACAGGGAGAGGTTGAAAATGTCAGTGAAGACACTTGCTAGTTGGTCAGCGCATGCTTGCAGTACACGTCCTGGTAATCCGTCTGGCCCTGCGGCCTTGTGAATGCTAACTTGTCTAAAGGTCTTACTCACATCGGCTGTGGAGAACGTGATCACAATCTACCGGTACAGCTGGTGCTCTAATGCATGTTTCAGTGTTATTTACCTCGAATCGAGCATAGAAGTAGTTTAGCTCATCTGGTAGGCTTGTGTCACTGGGCAGCTCTCGGCTGTGCTTCCCTTTGTAGTCTGTAATGGTTGGCAAGCCCTGCCACATCCAACGAGCGTCAGAGCCAGTGTAGGTCAACTCAATTTTCGTATTGACGCTTTGACTGTTTGATGGTTCGTCGGACGGCATAGCAGGATTTCTTATAAGCTTCCGGGTTAAAAACTGCAGCTCTAGCCTTTAGCTCAGTGCAGATGCTGCCTGTAACCCATGGCTTCTGGTTGGAGTATGTACTGTACGTACGTATGGTCACTATGGGGACGATGTCATCGATGCACTCATTGATGAGGCCAGTGACTGATGTGGTGTACTCCTCAATGCCATCGGAGGAATCCCGGAACTTATTCCAGTCTGTGCTAGCAAAAACAGTCCTGTAGCTTAGCCTCTACTTCATCTGACCACTTTTTTATTGATCTAGTCACTGGTCCTACCTGCTTTAATTTTTGCTTTTAAGCAGGAATCAGGAGGATAGATTGGTCAGATTTGCCAAATGGCTGGCGAGGGAGAGCTTTGTATGCATCTCAGTGTGTTGAGTATAGGTGGTCCAGAGTTATTTTTCCTCTGGTTGCAGATTTAACATCCTGATGGAAATTTGGCAAGACATTTTTAAGTTTCCCTGCATTAAAGTCCCCGGCTACAAGGAGCGCCGCCTCTTGGTGAGCGTTTTCTTGTTTGCTTATGGCAGAATATAACACATTCAATGCAATCTTACTGCCAACCTCTGACTGAGGTGGTATGTAAACAGCTATGAAGAATACAGATGGGAACTCTCTCGGTAGGTAGTGTGGTCCACAGCTTATCATGATATTACCTCAGGCGAGCAATAGCTCGAGATTTCCTTAGATATAGTGCACCAGCTGTTTTTTTTACAAAAATACATAGTCCGCCACTCCTTGTCTTACCAGACGCTGCTGTTCTATCCTGCAGGTACATTGTATAACCAGCCAGCTGTATGTTGATATTGTCGTCTTTCAGCCACAACTCTGTGAAGCATAAGATGTTACAGTTTTTAATGTCCCGTTGGTAGTTTCAACTTCTGTGTAACTCGTCGATTTTATTGTCCAAAGATTGCACGTTTGCTAGCAGAATTAAATGAAGTGGGTTATTCGATCGCCTTAGAATTCACAGAAGGCAGCCCGCTCTTTGGCCCCTGTTTCTCCGCCTCCTCTTCACGCAGATCACGGGGGTCGGGGCCTGTTCCCGAGGGAGACGTATAACCTTCGCCTCAGGCTCGTCAAAGTCGTGAAAGAAGAACATTGATTCTGCTAGTCTGTGGTGAGTAATCGCAGTCCTGATGTCTAGAAGTTATTTTCGGTCATAAGTGACGGTATCGGCAACAATATGTACAAAATACGTTTTCAAAAATAAGTTAAAAAACACAGAAAAACATACAAAAAACACAATCGGTTGGGGGCACATAAAACGTCTGCCATCTTGTTGTCACCTTAGCTTGCTACATAACTTCTGTGTGATTGGAAGCACGAGCACCATCAATCAGCCTACACCACTGTGAACACACCTGTCGTTACTATGAAAACTAGCCATGTCAGCAAAATGACTGCTGTCTGAACACACACAAATCCAATTTGGTCACTTGTAACTTGCTGTTTGGACAGTCAGTATTCCAAAACGGATGTGAAAAACAAAACTGAGAATTAAGGTCTGTAGTGTGAACTAGGCTTTAGAGTGTGATGTTGGAATGTAGTGTATTTGACAGGATTCAAGACTTTAACACTCTAAACTGGGTAATTCGAGCTCTGAATGCTGATGGGCTGAAAGCCGTAGTATATGAGAACATATACCCCGGGTATGACAATTTATTTGTAATATTCTAATTACATTTGTAATTAGCCAAATTGAAAAAAGGGGCCGATCCTTAAGAGGTTTTAAGGACTGGGGAGTTTTTCAGGATAAAAAAATAAACAGAATGGAGCTAAGCACAGGCAAAATCCTAGATGAAAACCTGGTTCAGTTTGTATTCCATAAGACACTGGGAGAGTCATTCACCTTTCAGCAGGGCAATAACCTAAAACACAAGGCCAAATCTATACTGGAGTTGCTTACCAATAATACAGTGAATGTTCCTGTTATAGTTATAGTTTTGACGTAAATCTACTTGAAAATCTATGGCAAGACCTGAAAATGGTTTTCAAGCAATGATCAACAACCAATTTGACAGAACTTGAAGAATTTAAAAAGAATAATGGGGAAATGTTGCACAATTCAGGCGTGGAAAGCAGTTAGACTTACCCAGAAAGACTCACAGCTGTAATCACCGCCAAAGGTGCTTCTACAAAGTATTGACTCTAGCAAAAAGACAGTACCAGACAACAACAAATATAGACAGAAATTATACTGTACTTATCACTCCTGGACTCCTCTAGCTATGAAGCATCAGAGCCGGGACCGAGAGACTGAGAAACAGCTTCTATCGCCTGGCCATCAGCCCCACACCTTGAGACTACTGTCCCATGAACGCTGGTCACCTCATATTCTGTTTATATACTGTTGTTTACTCACTGTGCCTTCAAAGTATTCATACTCCTTGACCTATTCCAAATTTTGTGTTACAGCCTGAATTCCAAATATTAAATTCCATTTTTTTTCTCACCAATCTACACACAATATCCCATGATGACAAAGTGAAAACAGGTATTTATAGAATGTATTCCAAATTAAATACAGATCCTATTTACATAGGTATTCACACCCCTGAGTCATTAAGCCAGTGACTCTGCCCCTGTAATAGGGTTCGAGGCAGAGAATCCCAGTGGAGAGAGGGGAACCGGCCAGGCAGAGACAGCAAGGGCGGTTCATTGCTCCAGAGCCTTTCCGTTCACCTTCACACTCCTGGGCCAGACTACACTCAATCATATGACCTGCTGAAGAGATGAGTCTTCAGTAAATACTTAAAGGTTGAGACCGAGTCTGCGTCTTTCACATGGGTAGGCAGACCATTCCATAAAAATTTAGCTCTATAGGAGAAAGCCTGCGTCTTGTGACCGTAGCGTACGTGTAGGTATGTACGGCAGGACCAAATCGGAAAGATAGGTAAGAGCAAGCCCATGTAATGCTTTGTAGGTTAGCAGTAAAACCTTGAAATCAGCCCATGCCTTTACAGGAAGCCAGTGTAGGGAGGCTAGCACTGGAGTAATATGATCACATTTTTGGGTTCTAGTCAGGATTCTAGCAGTATTTAACACTAACTGAAGTGTATTTAGTGCTTATCCGGGTAGCCGGAAAGTAGAGCATTGCAGTAGTCTAACCTAGAAGTAACAAAAGCATGGATACATTTTTCTGCATCATTTTTGGACAGAAAGTTTCTGATTTTTGCAATGTTACGTAGATGGAAAAAAACTGTCCTTGAAACAGTCTTGATATGTTTGTCAAAAGAGAGATCAGGGTCCAGAGTAACGCCGAGCTCCTTCACAGTTTTATTTGAGACGACTGTACAACCATCAAGATTAATTGTCAGATTCAAAAGAAGATCTCTTTGTTTCTTGGGACCTAGAACAAGCACCTCTGTTTTGTCCGAGTTTAAAAGTAGAAAGTTTGCAGCCATCCACTTCCTTGTGTCTGAAACACAGGCTTCTAGCGAGGGCAATTTTGAGGCTTCACCATGTATACCTGTTCACTCCTCTCCTTGAAGGCTTTACAGACACTCTCCACTTCTTGGCTACAACCCTTCCAATTTAGTGTACCCTGCGTGTTCAACCCATGTGGAATGCCGGGTCTCTGGCAGTGTTTGGAATTGCCGATCCTCGGTCAAGAACGGTAAGTTCATCTCAGCCCATGCTGCCCTTGACTTTTTAGCCCTGATGGATACATTGATCACCCCACAGAACTTCTACTCAAGCTTCTCTCTTCATCTGACTACGTTTTCTCTCATAGTCCAAGAGCATCTGGTCGTTGCGGTTGTGACACAGGGCTACTCATTTCTCCTAACTGGAGATTCTCTCTTTTCTACCTCTCTCACCTGTCCATCTGCTCATTTGAATTCCATTCTATCAGATGTCCACTCAAGCTTTACATTGTCGTCATCTATTGCCCACCATGCGCCCTTGGAGAGTTCCTCAATGAGCTTGACACCGTAATTAATAAGCTTATTTCCTGACGATGGCTCACCGCTCTTCATACTTGGCAACTTCAACCTCTTGACGTCTGCCTTCAGTTAATTACTTTCCAACTCTCTCTTTCCCCTCCTTGGCTCTTTTGACCTCACATTTTCTCAATTCCCTCCCACTCACAAGGAAGGCAATACATTGACCTCATCTTTACTAGAGGCTGTTCGCCTACTATTCTAATAGTATCCCCCCTCCAGGTCTCTGATCACTACTTTGTTTCCTTTTCTGTCTCCCTTTCCTCCAACCCTATCCACTCATGCCCTACCCAGATAGTCATGTGCCATCGCAATCTTAACCTTCTCGCTCCTACTACTCTCTCCTCTTCTATCCTATCATCTTTCCCTTCTGCTAAATTCTTCTCCCTCCGGTCTCCTGATTCTGCTTATTTGACCCTACTCTCCTCTCTTTCCTCATCCTATGACTCACATGGTCCCCTTTCGTCCTGGTCGGGCCTCCCCTCCTGCTCCGTGGCTGAGGGACTCATTGCAAATTTACACAACAGGGCTGCGGGCAGCCGAGAATTTTTTGAAAATATAAACTTCCATGGGACCTATCATCCTTTCACTACCTCCTCTACCTTTTCACTGCATCTGCTGCTTAAGCCACTTTCTATCACTCTAAATGTCAAGCTTCTGCCTCTCACCCTAGGAAATTATTTTCCTCCACCTTCTCCCTCCTTAATCCTCCACCCACTCCCACTCCGCCGACAACTTTGTCAACCACTTTGAAAAGAAGGTTGATGACATTTTCTCCTCATTCAGTCAGCCTATTGAGTCCACTGGTCCCACTCATACGGAACTACCTTACTCCTTGACCTCTTTCTCACCTCTCTCTCCAGACAGAATCCTGTGACTAGTGATGTCTGGGCACCCGACAATCTGCCCACTCAACCCCATCCCCTCCTACCGTCTCCCATTCCTCACTTCCCTCAACTCATCCCTGACCACTGGCTGTGTCCCCTCTGATTTCAAAATGGCCTGAGTTGCTCCTGTTATGTCTGTACAGTAGGATAGTCACTCAACAGGTTATTGGTTACAGTTGTTGACCCTGGTGTTATGTTACACCCCACATTCTGTATTGTTCAGTTGACATTATGGTTGCTTCTATCCTTTAAACTTAACATTTGGCGACTAGGATGGCTGAATTTTCCCTACCACCACCCTCTCCCTTTGTCGCTCTGCCTGGTGAACCCCCGGTTCCATGGATTAGAAGAAGGGATACTGGTCTGTAGTTGTTGACATCGGAGGGATCGAGTGTAGGTTTTTTCAGAAGGGGTGCAACTCTCGCTCTCTTGAGGACGGAAGGGACGTAGCCAGCGGTCAGGGATGAGTTGATGAGCGAGGTGAGGTAAGGGAGAAGGTCTCCGGAAATGGTCTGGAGAAGAGAGGAGGGGATAGGGTCAAGCGGGCAGGTTGTTGGGCGGCCGGCCGTCACAAGACGCGAGATTTCATCTGGAGAGAGAGGGGAGAAAGAGGTCAGAGCACAGGGTAGGGCAGTGTGAGCAGAACCAGCGGTGTCGTTTGACTTAGCAAACGAGGATCGGATGTCGTCGACCTTCTTTTCAAAATGGTTGACGAAGTCATCTGCAGAGAGGGAGGAGGGGGAGGGGGAGGAGGATTCAGGAGGGAGGAGAAGGTGGCAAAGAGCTTCCTAGGGTTAGAGGCAGATGCTTGGAATTTAGAGTGGTAGAAAGTGGCTTTAGCAGCAGAGACAGAAGAGGAAAATGTAGAGAGGAGGGAGTGAAAGGATGCCAGGTCCGCAGGGAGGCGAGTTTTCCTCCATTTCCGCTCGGCTGCCCGGAGCCCTGTTCTGTGAGCTCGCAATGAGTCGTCGAGCCACGGAGCGGGAGGGGAGGACCGAGCCGGCCTGGAGGATAGGGGACATAGAGAGTCAAAGGATGCAGAAAGGGAGGAGAGGAGGGTTGAGGAGGCAGAATCAGGAGATAGGTTGGAGAAGGTTTGAGCAGAGGGAAGAGATGATAGGATGGAAGAGGAGAGAGTAGCGGGGGAGAGAGAGCGAAGGTTGGGACGGCGCGATACCATCTGAGTAGGGGCAGTGTGGGAAGTGTTGGATGAGAGCGAGAGGGAAAAGGATACAAGGTAGTGGTCGGAGACTTGGAGGGGAGTTGCAGTGAGGTTAGTGGAAGAACAGCATCTAGTAAAGATGAGGTCGAGCGTATTGCCTGCCTTGTGAGTAGGGGGGGAAGGTGAGAGGGTGAGGTCAAAAGAGGAGAGGATCGGCAGTTCGGCAGTTCCAGAGGCTACCGGAGACCTGGAACTCCACGTGGGTCGTGCGCGCTGGGACCACCAGATTAGGGTGGCCGCGGCCACGCGGTGTGGAGCGTTTGTATGGTCTGTGCAGAGAGGAGAGAACAGGGATAGACAGACACATAGTTGACAGGCTACAGACGAGGCTACGCTAATGCAAAGGAGATTGGAATGACAAGTGGACTACACGTCTCGAATGTTCAGAAAGTTAAGCCTACGTAGCAAGAATCTTATTGACTAAAATAATTAAAATGATACAGTACTGCTGAAGTAGGCTAGCTGGCAGTGGCTGCGTTGTTGACTTTGTAGGCTAGCTGGCAGTGGCTGCGTTGTTGGCACTACACTAATCAAGTCGTTCCGTTGAGTGTGATAGTTTCTACAGTGGTGCTATTCGGGGGCTAGCTGGCTAGCTAGCAGTGTTGATTACGTTGCGTTAAAAGAACGACAATAGCTGGCTAGCTAACCTAGAAAATCGCTCTAGACTACACAATTATCTTTGATACAAAGACGGCTATGTAGCTAGCTATGTAGCTAGCTACGATCAAACAAATCAAACCGTTGTACTGTAATGAAATTAAATGAAAATGTGATACTACCTGTGGAGCGAATGCGACCGGGTTGTTGAGTGAGGAAGTTCTATTCGGTAGACGTTGGCTAGCTGTTGGCTAGCTAGCAGTGTCTCCTACGTTAAGGACGACAAATAGCTGGCTAGCTAACCTCGGTAAATTAAGATAATCACTCTAAGACTACACACTCTAAACTACACAATTATCTTGGATACGAAGACAGCAAAGACAACTATGTAGCTAGCTAACACTACACTAATCAAGTCGTTCAGTTGAGTGTAATAGTTTTTACAGTGCTGCTATTCGGAAGACGGTGGACGTTTGCTAACTGGCTAGCTGGCTAGCTGCTGGGCAGATAGCAGTGTAGCCTACGTTAGGACGACGAAATACGATAATTACCCTAAACTGTTCGATGGCTTGGACTGCCTCACCTCCTTTGCACACTAGACCCCCGTCATACAACCTGTACGCCACATCCCACTGGCCCTTCGCGCAGATGTTGATGCCGAGCTCTGGCGCCAGATAGAGGAAGACATCATCGAGCATATCGATGCATCCCCCTGGATCTCAAACCTAGATGTGGTAAAAAAAAAAGTATCATCAGTGGGCCTGCGTACCTGTGTAGACAAACAAGGCCATCATCCCAGACAAATACCCCCTGCAAAAGAGCCCACTGACCTGTTCTACGGCTTCACTGTGTTCACCAAGCTGGACTACAGCAGTGAAATCTACAGGTGCCGCTACACCCCAGCAGCCGCAACCAACTTAGGGGTTTTCCGCTACAGGTGTCATGTTCTTTTGGCAGCAGCTGAGGGCAGAGCTTAATCCAAATGCATGGGAGGGAATCCCAGGAGTTGTTCATTGGCCCACCACCATGGTCCATGATGAGCACCTACACAGCGTGTTGACTGCACTGCCAAAACACTATGTCACTCTCAATGGAGAAAAGTGTTTATTCTCTGTCCCGGCCATTGACTTTGTGGGATTTCTCTGTATGCCTGGCAGATAACTCTGCTTGGATGTCGGCCCACCATCTCAACCAAGACGGAGCTTCTCATCCTCCCAGGGAAGGCCTGCCCACTCAAAAACCTCTCCATCACAGTTGACATCAACAGTGTCACCCTCTCTGTGTGCAAAGAACCTTGGCATGACCCTGGACAACACCGTCGTTCTCTGCAAACATCAAAGCAGTGACTCGCTCCTGCAGGTTCATGCTCTACAACATCTGTAGAGTACGACCCTACCTCACACAGGAAATGGAGCATGTCCTAATCCAGGCACTTGTCATCTCCTGTCTGGCCTACTGCAACTCGCTGTTGTCTGGGCTCCCCGCTTGTGCCATCAGACCCCTGCAATTTATCCAGAATGATGCAGCACACCTGACTTTTAACCTTCTCAAGTTCTCCCATGTCACCCTGCTGCTCCACACACTCCACTGGCTTCCAGTCAAAGCTTGCGTCGACTACAAGACCATGGTGCTTGTCTACGGAGCAGCAAGAGGAACTGCCCCTCCTTACCTTTAGATAATACTCAAACCCTACACCCCAACCCGAGTACCCCATTACGCCACCTCTCGTCTATTCCTTTCGCACCCCTACAGGCATTTGCCTGTGCTTAGCTCCATTCCTTTTATCCTACAAAACTCTATAGTCCATGACAAGCACACCCACAACATGATGCAGCCCCAACCATTCTTGAAAATATGGAGAGTGGTACTCCGTGATGTGCTGGATTTGCCCCAAACATTTTCTACTCAGGACAAAGTAAACTCAGTAAAAAAAAGAAAAGTCCTCTCACTATCAACTGCGTTTATTTTCAGCAAACTTAACGTGTGTAAATATTTATATGAACATAACAAGATTCAACAGAAAAACTGAACAAGTTCCACAGACATGTGACTAACAGAAATGGAATAATGTGTCCCTGAACAAAGGGGGAGTTCAAAATCAAAAGTAACAGTCAGTATCTGGTGTGGCCACCAGCTGCATGAAGTACTGCTGTGCATCTCCTCCTCATGGACTGCACCATATTTGCCAAGGCACCTGCATGTTCCCGGACATTTCTGTGGGGAATGGCCATAGCCCTCACCCTCCGATCCAACGGGTCCCAGACGTGATCAATGAGATTGAGATCCGGGCTCTTCTTCGCTGGCCATGGCAGAACACTGACATTCCTGTCTTACAGGAAATCATGCATAGAACAAGCAGTATGCTGGTGGCATTGTCATGCTGGAGGGTCTTGTCAAGATGAGCCTGCAGGAAGGGTACCACATGAGGGAGTAGGATGTCTTCCCTGTAAAGCACAGCGTTGAGATTGCCGGCAATGACAACAAGCTCAGTCCGATGATGCTGTGACACCTCCCCAGACCATGACGGACCTTCCACCTCCAAATCGATCCCCCTCCAGAGTACAGACGTCGGAGTAACGCTCATTCCTTTGACGATAAACGTGAATCCGACCATCCCCCTTGGTGAGACAAAACCGAGACTCGTCAGTGAAGAGTACTTTTTGCCAGTCCTGTCTTGTCCAGCGACAGTGGGTTTGTGCCTATAGGCGACCATGTTGCCGGTGATGTCTGGTGAGGACCTGCAAGCCCTCAGTCCAGCCTCTCTCAGGCTATTGCGGACAGTCGGAGCACTGATGGAGGGATTGTGTGTTCCTTGTGTAACTTGTGCAGTTGTTGTTGCAATCCTGTACCTGTTCCGCAGGTGTGATGTTTGGATGTACTGATCCTGTGCAGGTGTTGATACACGTGGCCTGCCACTGCGAGGATGATCAGCTGTCCGTCCTGTCTCCCTGTTGCGCTGTCTTAGACGTCTCACATTACTGACATTAGGGCTAGGCGATATGGCAAATCAATTATCACGATATATGTATTTTTTTTCTTCATTCGATAACGATATTTATCACGATATGAATCAAATCATATTTAATAAGGTGCGTATCTGCTTCAGCCTCAAGAATGCCTCATGCCTGAACAAACCACTAGGCAGGTAGCCGAAAGCATTGTCAGCTCGGGGATTCCTTTGACAGCTCTTTGGTCTTGGCCATAGTGGAGTTTGGAGTGTGACTGTTTGAGGTTGTGGACAGGTGTATTTTATACTGATAACAAGTTCAAACAGGTGCCATTAATACAGGGAACGAGTGCAGGACAGAGGAGCCTCTTAAAGAAGTTGTTACAGGTCTGTGAGAGCCAGAAATCTTGCTTGTTTGTAGGTGACCAAATACTTATTTTCCACCATAATTTGCAAATAAATTCATTAAAAATCCTACAATGTGATTTTCTGGATTTTTTTCTCTCATTTTGTCTGTCATAGTTGAAGTGTACCTATGATGAACATTACAGGCCTCTCATCTTTTTAAGTGGGAGAACTTGCACAATTGGTGGCTGACTAAATACTTTTTTGCCCCACTGTATGCTGAGAACTTGTTGGCTGCTTTTCCTTCACTCTGCGGTCCAACTAATCCCAACCCATCTCAATTGGGTTGAGGTCAGGTGATTGTGGAGGCCAGGTCATCTGATGCAGCACTCCATCACACTCCTTGGTCAAATAGCCCTTACACAGCCTGAGGTGTGTTTTGGGTCATTGTCATGTTGAGAAAAAAAGGATACTTCCACTAAGTGCAAACCAGTTGGGATGGCGTATCGCTGCAGAATGCTGTGGTAGCCATGTTGGTTAAGTGTGCCTTGAATTCTAAATAAATCACCAGAAACCATAACACCTCCTCCATGGTTCACGCTGGAAATCACACATGCGGAGATCATCTGTTCATATCCTCTGAGTCTCACAAAGACACGGTGATTGGATCCAAAAATCTCAAATTTGGACTCATCAGACCAAAGGACAGATTTCCACCAGTCTAATGTCCGTTGCTTGTGTTTCTTGGCCCAATCAAGTCTCTTTTTATTGGTGTCCTTTAGTAGTGGTTTCTTTGCAGCAATTCGACCATGATGGCCTGATTCGCACAGTCTCCTCTGAACAGCTGACGTTGAGATGTGTCTGTTACTTGAAGTCTGACTACGTCATTTCCGGTCACAACTTGCAGGCTTGTTTTCGAGTTGCTGTGCGTTTTGTTGCCAACCTATTTTGCTACCTGACAACTTTACGGTTTTCACTTTTTAATTACCGTTCATATATTTATTTATTTTTTCCTCAACTTTTTCACTCCGGACGCTTTATCTGGACACGATTCGTCAGGACCTCCAACAGCCGAAGCTAAGTAGTAGCATTAACATGATACCTTCTAATTGCAGCCGCTGTACTCGCATTACGGCGAGGATAGCTGTGCTGCAAGCCCGGCTTCAGACGCAATCGTTAGGCAAGGGTAATTTCAGTGTAGGAAAGGATGAAACAGCGTCTGTGCCACCAGTAAGTACAGATAGTAGTATAAATCCCCTGGCACAGTCCCCGCAGCCGGACAACTTTCTCACGGTTTCTGTCCTCCTGTTACGGGTCTGAGACGCCGAAGCTTCCCACCATTAGCTCTGACAAATTGAAAACTCTAGTCATTGGCGACTCCATTACCCGCAGTATTAGACTTAAAGCGAATCATCCAGCGATCATACACTGTTTACCCGGGGGCAGGGCTACCAACGTTAAGGCTAATCTGAAGATGGTGCTGGCTAAAGCTAAAACTGGCGAGTGTAGAGAGTATAGAGATATTGTTATCCACGTCGGCACCAACGATGTTAGGATGAAACAGTCAGAGATCACCAAGCGCAACATAGCTTCTGCGTGCATATCAGCTAGAAAGATGTGTCGGCATCGAGTAATTGTCTCTGGCCCCCTCCCAGTTAGGGGGAGTGATGAGCTCTACAGCAGAGTCTCACAACTCAATCGCTGGTTGAAAACTGTTTTCTGCCCCTCCCAAAAGATAGAATTTGTAGATAATTGGCCCTCTTTCTGGGACTCACCCACAAACAGGACCAAGCCTGACCTGCTGAGGAGTGACGGACTCCATCCTAGCTGGAGGGGTGCTCTCATCTTATCTACCAACATAGACAGGGCTCTAACTCCTCTAGCTCCACAATGAAATAGGGTGCAGGCCAGGCAGCAGGCTGTTAGCCAGCCTGCCAGCATAGTGGAGTCTGCCACTAGCAGTCAGTGTAGTCAGCTCAGCTATCACCATTGAGACCGTGTCTGTGCCTCGACCTAGGTTGGGCAAAACTAAACATGGCGGTGTTCGCCTTAGCAATCTCACTAGGATAAAGACCACCTCCATTCCTGTCATTACTGAAAGAGATCATGATACCTCACATCTCAAAATAGGGCTACTTAATGTTAGATCCCTTACTTCAAAGGCAATTATAGTCAATGAACTAATCACTGATCATAATCTTGATGTGATTGGCCTGACTGAAACATGGCTTAAGCCTGATGAATTTACTGTTTTAAATGAGGCCTCACCTCCTGGCTACACTAGTGACCATATCCCCTGTGCATCCCGCAAAGGCGGAGGTGTTGCTAACATTTACGATAGCAAACTTCAATTTACAAAAAAAAAAGACGTTTTCGTCTTTTGAGCTTCTAGTCATGAAATCTATGCAGCCTACTCAATCACTTTTTATAGCTACTGTTTACAGGCCTCCTGAGCCATATACAGCGTTTCTCACTGAGTTCCCTGAATTCCTATCGGACCTTGTAGTCATAGCAGATAATATTCTAATCTTTGGTGACTTTAATATTCACATGGAAAAGTCCACAGACCCACTCCAAAAGGCTTTCGGAGCCATCATCGACTCAGTGGGTTTTGTCCAACATGTCTCTGGACCCACTCACTGTCACAGTCATACGCTGGACCTAGTTTTGTCCCATGGAATAAATGTTGTGGATCTTAATGTTTTTCCTCATAATCCTGGACTATCGGACCACCATTTTATTACGTTTGCAATTGCAACAAATAATCTGCTCAGACCCCAACCAAGGAACATCAAAAGTTATAGCACAGACAACACAAAGATTCCTTGATGCCCTTCCAGACTCCCTCTGCCTACCCAAGGACGCCAGAGGACAAAAATCAGTTAACCACCTAACTGAGGATCTCAATTTAACCTTGCGCAATACCCTAGATGCAGTTGCACCCCTAAAAACTAAAAAAAAATCTCATAAGAAACTAGCTCCCTGGTACACAGAAAATACCCAAGCTCTGAAGCAAGCTTCCAGAAAATTGGAACGGAAATGGCGCCACACCAAACTGGAAGTCTTCCGACTAGCTTGGAAGGACGGTACCGTGCAGTACCGAAGAGCCCTTACTGCTGCTCGATCATCCTATTTTTCTAACTTAATTGAGGAAAATAAGAACAATCCGAAATTCCTTTTTGATACTGTCGCAAAGCTAACTAAAAAGCAGCATTCCCCAAGAGAGGATACTGGCCCCCCAATGGTGGAACAAACTCCCTCACGACGCCAGGACAGCGGAGTCAATCACCACCTTCCGGAGACACCTGAAACCCCACCTCTTTAAGGAATACCTAGGATAGGATAAAGTAATCCCTCTCACCCCCCCCCCTTAAAAGATTTAGATGCACTACTGTTCCACTGGATGTCATAAGGTGAATGCACCAATTTGTAAGTCGCTCTGGATAAGAGCGTCTGCTAAATGACTTAAATGTAAATGTAGGATGACTTTCACTTTAGCAGTGATAAATTCATGAACTTCTTTGAGGAAAAGATTATGATTATTAGAAAGCAGATTACGGACTCCTCTTTAAACCTGCGTATTCCTCCAAACCTCAGTTGTCCTGAGTCTGCACAACTCTGCCAGGACCTAGGATCAAGAGAGACGCTCAAGTGTTTTAGTACTATATCTCTTGACACAATGATGAAAATAATCATGGCCTCTAAACCTTCAAGCTGCATACTGGACCCTATTCCAACTAAACTACTGAAAGAGCTGCTTCCTGTGCTTGGCCCTCCTATGTTGAACATAATAAACGGCTCTCTATCCACTGGATGTGTACCAAACTCACTAAAAGTGGCAGTAATAAAGCCTCTCTTGAAAAAGCCAAACCTTGACCCAGAAAATATAAAAAACTATCGGCCTATATCGAATCTTCCATTCCTCTCAAAATTTTTAGAGAGGGCTGTTGCGCAGCAACTCACTGCCTTCCTGAAGACAAACAATGTATACGCAATGCTTCAGTCTGGTTTTAGACCCCATCATAGCACTGAGACGGCACTTGTGAAGGTGGTAAATGACATTTTAATGGCATCGGACCGAGGCTCTGCATCTGTCCTCGTGCTCCTAGACCTTAGTGCTGCTTTTGATACCATCGATCACCACATTCTTTTGGAGAGATTGGAAACCCAAATTGGTCTACACGGACATGTTCTGACCTGGTTTAGATCTTATCTGTTGGAAAGATATCAGTTTGTCTCTGTGAATGGTTTGTCCTCTGACAAATCAACTGTAAATGTCGGTGTTCCTCAAGGTTCCGTTTTAGGACCACTATTGTTTTCACTATATATTTTACCTCTTGGGGATGTTATTCGAAAACATAATGTAAACTTTCACTGCTATGCGGATGACACACAGCTGTACATTTCAATGAAACATGGTGAAGCCCCAAAATTGCCCTCGCTAGAAGCATGTGTTTCAGACATAAGGAAGTGGATGGCTGCAAACTTTCTACTATTAAACTCGGACAAAACAGAGATGCTTGTTCTAGGTCCCAAGAAACAAAGAGATCTTCTGTTTAATCTGACAATTAATCTTAATGGTTGTACAGTCGTCTCAAATAAAACTGTGAAGGAACTCGGCGTTACTCTGGACCCTGATCTCTCTTTTGAAGAACATATCAAGACCATTTCGAGGACAGCTTTTTTCCATCTATGTAACATTGCAAAAATCAGAAACTTTCTGTCCAAAAATGATGCAGAAAAATTAATCCATGCTTTTGTCACTTCTAGGTTAGACTACTGCAATGCTCTATTTTCCGGCTACCCGGATAAAGCACTAAATAAACTTCAGTTAGTGCTAAATACGGCTGCTAGAATCCTGACTAGAACCAAAAAATTTGATCATATTACTCCAGTGCTAGCCTCTACACTGGCTTCCTTTCAAAGCAAGGGCTGATTTCAAGGTTTTACTGCTAACCTACAAAGCATTACATGGGCTTGCTCCTACCTATCTGTCTGATTTGGTCCTGCCGTACATACCTACACGTACGCTACGGTCACAAGACGCAGGCCTCCTAATTGTCCCTAGAATTTCTAAGCAAACAGCTGGAGGCAGGGCTTTCTCCTATAGAGCTCCATTTTTATGGAACGGTCTGCCTACCCATGTCAGAGACGCAAACTCGGTCTCAACCTTTAAGTCTTTACTGAAGACTCATCTCTTCAGTGGGTCATATGATTGAGTGTAGTCTGGCCCAGGAGTGGGAAGGTGAACGGAAAGGCTCTGGAGCAACGAACCGCCCTTGCTGTCTCTGCCTGGCCGGTTCCCCTCTTTCCACTGGGATTCTCTGCCTCTAACCCTATTACAGGGGCTGAGTCACTGGCTTACTGGGGCTCTCTCATGCCGTCCCTGGAGGGGGTGCGTCACCTGAGTGGGTTGATTCACTGTTGTGGCCATCCTGTCTGGGTTGGCGCCCCCCCCCCCCTTGGGTTGTGCCGTGGCGGAGATCTTTGTGGGCTATACTCAGCCTTGTCTCAGGATGGTAAGTTGGTGGTTGAAGATATCCCTCTAGTGGTGTGGGGGCTGTGCTTTGGCAAAGTGGGTGGGGTTATATCCTTCCTGTTTGGCCCTGTCCGGGGGTGTCCTCGGATGGGGCCACAGTGTCTCCTGACCCCTCCTGTCTCAGCCTCCAGTATTTATGCTGCAGTAGTTTATGTGTCGGGGGGCTGGGGTCAGTTTGTTTTATCTGGAGTACTTCTCCTGTCCTATTCGGTGTCCTGTGTGAATCTAAGTGTGCGTTCTCTAATTCTCTCCTTCTCTCTTTCTTTCTCTCTCTCGGAGGACCTGAGCCCTAGGACCATGCCCCAGGACCACCTGACATGATGACTCCTTGCTGTCCCCAGTCCACCTGGCCATGCTGCTGTTCCAGTTTCAACTGACCTGAGCCCTAGGACCATGCCCCAGGACTACCTGACATGATGACTCCTTGCTGTCCCCAGTCCACCTGACTGTGCTGCTGCTCCAGTTTCAACTGTTCTGCCTTATTATTATTCGACCATGCTGGTCATTTATGAACATTTGAACGTCTTGGCCATGTTCTGTTATAATCTCCACCCGGCACAGCCAGAAGAGGACTGGCCACCCCACATAGCCTGGTTCCTCTCTAGGTTTCTTCCTAGGTTTTGGCTTTTCTAGGGAGTTTTTCCTAGCCACCGTGCTTCTACACCTGCATTGCTTGCTGTTTGGGGTTTTAGGCTGGGTTTCTGTACAGCACTTTGAGATATCAGCTGATGTACGAAGGGCTATATAAATAAATTTGATTTGAATTTGATTTGATTTGAAGTCTGAAGCATTTATTTGGGCTGCATTCTGAGGTGCAGTTAACTCTTCTGCAGAAGAGGTAACTCTGGGTCTTCCTTTCCTGTGGCGGTCCTCAGGAGAGCCAGTTTCATCATAGCGCTTGATGTTTTTTGCGACTGCACTTGAAGAAACTTTCAAAGTTCCCGTATAGACTGACCTTCATGTCTTTAGGTAATGATGGACCATTGTTTCTCTTTGCTTATTTGAGCTGTTCTTGCCATAATATTTTATTTTTTATTTTATTTTATTTCACCTTTATTTAACCAGGTAGGCTAGTTGAGAACAAGTTCTCATTTGCAACTACGACCTGGCCAAGATAAAGCATAGCAGTGTGAACAGACAACACAGAGTTACACATGGAATAAACAATTAACAAGTCAATAATACAATAGAAAAAAAAATGGGCAGTCTATATACAATGTGTGCAAAAGGCATGAGGAGGTAGGCGAATAATACAATTTTGCAGATTAACACTGGGGTGATAAATGATCAGATGGTCATGTACAGGTAGAGATATTGGTGTGCAAAAGAGCAGAAAAGTAAATAAATAAATAAATAAAAAACAGTATAAAAACAGTATGGGAATGAGGTAGGTGAAAATGGGTGGTCTATTTACCAATAGACTATGTACAGCTGCAGCGATCGGTTAGCTGCTCGGATAGCTGATGTTTGAAGTTGGTGAGGGAGATAAAAGTCTCCAACTTCAGCGATTTTTGCAGTTCGTTCCAGTCACAGGCAGCAGAGTACTGGAACGAAAGGCGGCCAAATGAGGTGTTGGCTTTAGGGATGATCAGTGAGATACACCTGCTGGAGCGTGTGCTACGGATGGGTGTTGCCATCGTGACCAGTGAACTGAGATAAGGCGGAGCTTTACCTAGCATGGACTTGTAGATGACCTGGAGCCAGTGGGTCTGGCGACGAATATGTAGCGAGGGCCAGCCGACTAGAGCATACAAGTCGCAGTGGTGGGTGGTATAAGGTGCTTTGGTGACAAAACGGATGGCACTATGATAGACTGCATCCAGTTTGCTGAGTAGAGTGTTGGAAGCCATTTTGTAGATGACATCGCCGAAATCGAGGATCGGTAGGATAGTCAGTTTTACTAGGGTAAGCTTGGCGGCGTGAGTGAAGGAGGCTTTGTTGCGGAATAGAAAGCCGACTCTTGATTTGATTTTCGATTGGAGATGTTTGATGTGAGTCTGGAAGGAGAGTTTGCAGTCTAGCCAGACACCTAGGTACTTATAGATGTCCACATATTCAAGGTCGGAACCATCCAGGGTGGTGATGCTAGTCGGGCATGCGGGTGCAGGCAGCGATCGGTTGAAAAGCATGCATTTGGTTTTACTAGCGTTTAAGAGCAGTTGGAGGCCACGGAAGGAGTGCTGTATGGCATTGAAGCTCGTTTGGAGGTTAGATAGCACAGTGTCCAATGACGGGCCGAAAGTATATAGAATGGTGTCGTCTGCGTAGAGGTGGATCAGGGAATCGCCCGCAGCAAGAGCAACATCATTGATATATACAGAGAAAAGAGTCGGCCCGAGAATTGAACCCTGTGGCACTCCCATAGAGACTGCCAGAGGACCGCACAGCATGCCCTCCGATTTGACACACTGAACTCTGTCTGCAAAGTAATTGGTGAACCAGGCAAGGCAGTCATCCGAGAAACCGAGGCTATTGAGTCTGCCGATAAGAATATGGTGATTGACAGAGTCGAAAGCCTTGGCGAGGTCGATGAAGACGGCTGCACAGTACTGTCTTTTATCGATGGCGGTAATGATATCGTTTAGTACCTTGAGCGTGGCTGAGGTGCACCCGTGACCGGTTCGGAAACCAGATTGCACAGCGGAGAAGGTACGGTGGGATTCGAGATGGTCAGTGACCTGTTTGTTGACTTGGCTTTCAAGACCTTAGATAGGCAGGGCAGGATGGATATAGGTCTATAGCAGTTTGGGTCCAGGGTGTCTCCCCTTTGAAGAGGGGGATGACTGCGGCAGCTTTCCAATCCTTGGGGATCTCAGACGATATGAAAGAGAGGTTGAACAGGCTGGTAATAGGGGTTGCGACAATGGCGGCAGATAGTTTCAGAAATAGAGGGTCCAGATTGTCAAGCCCAGCTGATTTGTACGGGTCTAGGTTTTGCAGCTCTTTCAGAACATCTGCTATCTGGATTTGGGTAAAGGAGAACCTGGAGAGGCTTGGGCGAGGAGCTGCGGGGGGGCGGAGCTGTTGGCCGAGGTTGGAGTAGCCAGGCGGAAGGCATGGCCAGCCGTTGAGAAGTGCTTATTGAAGCTTTCGATAATCGTGGATTTATCGGTGGAGACCGTGTTACCTAGCCTCAGTGCAGTGGGCAGCTGGGAGGAGGTGCTCTTGTTCTCCATGGACTTCACAGTGTCCCAGAACTTTTTGGAGTTGGAGCTACAGGATGCAAACTTCTGCCTGAAGAAGCTGGCCTTAGCTTTCCTGACCGACTGCGTGTATTGGTTCCTGACTTCCCTGAACAGTTGCATATCACGGGGCTATTCGATGCTATTGCAGTCCGCCACAGGATGTTTTTGTGCTGGTCGAGGGCAGTCAGGTCTGGAGTGAACCAAGGGCTGTATCTGTTCTTGGTTCTGCATTTTTGAACGGAGCATGCTTATCTAAAATGGTGAGGAAGTTACTTTTAAAGAATGACCAGGCATCCTCAACTGACGGGATGAGGTCAATGTCCTTCCAGGATACCCGGGCCAGGTCGATTAGAAAGGCCTGCTCACAGAAGTGTTTTAGGGAGCGTTTGACAGTGATGAGGGGTGGTCGTTTGACTGCGGCTCCGTGGCGGATACAGGCAATGAGGCAGTGATCGCTGAGATCCTGGTTGAAGACAGCGGAGGTGTATTTGGAGGGCCAGTTGGTCAGGATGACGTCTATGAGGGTGCCCTTGTTTACAGAGTTAGGGTTGTACCTGGTGGGTTCCTTGATGATTTGAGTGAGATTGAGGGCATCTAGCTTACATTGTAGGACTGCCGGGTGTTAAGCATATCCCAGTTTAGGTCACCTAACAGAACAAACTCTGAAGCTAGATGGGGGCGATCAATTCACAAATGGTGTCCAGGGCACAGCTGGGAGCTGAGGGTGGCCGGTAGCAGGCGGCAACAGTGAGAGACTTATTTCTGGAGAGGGTAATTTTCAAAATTAGTAGTTCGAACTGTTTGGGTATGGACCTGGAAAGTATGACATTACTTTGCAGGCTATCTCTGCAGTAGACTGCAACTCCGCCCCTTTGGTAGTTCTATCTTGACGGAAGATGTTATAGTTGGGTATGGAAATCTCTGAATTTTTGGTGGCCTTCCTGAGCCAGGATTCAGACACGGCAAGGACATCAGGGTTAGCAGAGTGTGCTAAAGCAGTGAGTAAAACAAACTTAGGGAGGAGGCTTCTGATGTTGACATGCATAAAACCAAGGCTTTTTCGATCACAGAAGTCAACAAATGAGGGTACCTGGGGACATGCAGGGCCTGGGTTTACCTCCACATCACCCGCGGAACAGAGAAGGAGTAGTATGAGGGTGCGGCTAAAGGCTATCAAAACTGGTCGCCTAGAGCGTTGGGGGCAGAGGATAAGAGGAGCAGGTTTCTGGGCATGGTAGAATATATTCAGGGCATAATGCGCAGACAGGGGTATGGTGGGGTGCGGGTACAGCGGAGGTAAGCCCAGGCACTGGGTGATGATGAGACAGGTTGTATCTCTGGACATGCTGGTTGTAATGGGTGAGGTCACCGCATGTGTGGGAGGTGGGACAAAGGAGGTAACAGGGGTATGCAGAGTGGGTCTAGGGGCTCCATTGTGAACTAAAACAATTATAACTAACCTGAACAACAGTATACAAGGCATATTGACATCTGAGACAGACATACAGCGAGGCATACAGTAATCACAGGTGTTGAATTTGGAAAGCTAGCTAAAAACAGTAGGCGAGGCTAATCCGCTAGCACAACAAACAGCAGGTAAAATGGCGTTGACTAGGCAACGGGGCCGACAGGTAAGACAAACAAGCAGAAAGGAGTACCGTGATTAATGGACAGTCCAGCGTGCGTCAGCTATGTAGCCAAGAGATCAGTGTCCAGGGGGCAGCGGTGGATGGGCAGGGGGGCTGGGCTGGCGAGTGTTATCCAGGTTTTTTTTTAAAACTAACAATGACTAACTAGCTTGTAGCTAGTTAGCTGGTTAGCGTCTGGAGGTTCTTGAGTGTGTCATAAAAATAAAAATAAGAGTAAAAGTAATAGCGATTCCGTATCACATTGGGTGAGGCAGGTTTCCGGAAGGTAAAACAAATTAAAAATCAAAAAGAGATAGAAAGTAAATGGGGTCAGAGAGTGATTGGGACGCGGTGGTTCAGACAGTTAGCAGGTCTGTGCTAACAAGCTAACAGTTCGTAGGCCCGAGCTAGACAAGGTAGCAGTTAGCGGACCGGAGCTTGACAAGCTAGCCGTTAGCAGGCCGAATTAGCAAGCAGGGAGATAGCGAGGGCTAGAGAGTTAACCTTTGGGGGACGTCGCGATGGGGTGAGTCTGTTTATTCCTCTTCATGCGGTGAGCTGGAGATACAGCGATTCAGAAAGCTCAAGGGCCTTGGCCAGCAGATGGATCTTTGGCGATGTCGCAGCGGAAAAGCCTGTTGAAACCCCTCGGACGATTATGTCGGCGGACCAGTCGTGATGGATCGGCGGGCTCCGTGTCGGCAGTAGAGGGTCAGTAGAGGGTCCAGGCCAATTGGCAAATTAGGTATTTTTGGACCTCTTCGCTAGTCGGGAGATGGGCTTAGCTCGAGGCTAGCTCCAGGCTAACTGGTGCTTGCTCTGGGACAGAGACGTTAGCCAGGAGTAGCCACTCGGATTGCAGCTAGCTATTTACGATGATCCGGTATAAAGGTTCAGAGCTTGCGGTAGGAATCCGGAGATGTGGTAGAGAAAAAGCAGTCTGATATGCTTTGGGTAGATGTCGCGCTGGTGTCCTAGTTAGCGTTGAAGACCGCTAGCAGTGGCTAGCTAGTAGCTAGTTAGCGGCTAGCTTCTGATGAGGGTTCCGATTCTAAAGTATAGAAAAAGCAGATCCGTACCACATTGGGTGATGCGGGTTGCAGGAGAGTATATTCAGCCTGTAGTTGGAAAGTGGGATTAAAATATGTACGAAATATATACAGAAAAAAAAGAGGAAAAACTATATTTACACTATACAGGACGGGACAAGACAAAACACACGTCCGACTGCTACGCCATCTGGACTTTGGACTTTATATTTGACCAAATAGGGCTATCTTCTGTATACCACCCCTACCTTGTAACACAACTGATAGGCTGAAATGCATTAAGAAGGAAATAAAGTAACTTTTAACAAGGCACACCTGTTAAATGAAATGCCTTCTTGATGCTGGTTGAGAGAAGGCCAAGAGTGTGCAAAGCTGTCAAGGCAAAGGGTGGCTACTTTGAAGAATATAAAATATATTTTTGTTTAGCTTTTTTGGTTACTACATGATTCCATATGTGTTATTTCATAGTTTTGATATCTTCACTATTATTCTAAAATGTAGAAAATAGTAACAAATTTAAATAAATAAAAACCTTGAATGAGTAGGTGTGTCCAAACTTGACTGGCACTGTATGTTATGTAGGAAAAAGTCAGTTATAAATGATTCTGTCTTGGTTAAAAACAAGTTGTCATAGGCATTTGATTATATTTTCAATATACTTGCCCTCTCGTAAAATTCTGTAAGAGTAATGTGAACACCAATTATTTATAGTGCCAAAAATAAAGGGTTAAATACATAAAACAAATAATGTTCTGATCCTTCTTATATCGCCCAGATATAGGACATACACTTCAGAAAAACTTTCTCTGTTCCATGTAGTGAATATGTTAGTCAATGTGTTTGTATGGGCTAATAGCAGTATGTCCAAATACAATGTTCATCAAATACTTATTAAATATTGTTGGGGGATACTTCAAGCTGTCTTAGAATTAAAACAGCAATAGTATCCTTGGTATGACCTTAAAACAATTCCATATAGCTTAGTAGGCATGATTACCAACAATGAGACAGCCTACAGGGAGGAGGTGAGGGCCCTCGGAGTGTGGTGTCAGGTAAATAGCCTCTCACTCAATGTCAGCAAAACAAAAAAGAGATGATCGTGGACTTCAGGAAACAGCATTGGCCACTTTAATAAATGGAACACTAGTCACTTTAATAATTCCACTTTAAGAATGTGTACATGTCTTGCATTACTCATTTCATGTATATACTGTATCCTATCTATTCTTTACTTTATCTATTGCATCTTAGCCGCTGTCATTGCTCATCCATATATTTTCTACTTATATATTCTTATTCTTTTACTAGATTGTGTATTAGGTTTTGTTGTGGAATTTGTTAGATATTACTGTTGGATATAGAAGCATAAGCATTTCGCTACACTCGCAATAACATCTGCTAATCATGTATGTGACCAATTAAATGTTGTTTGATAACTCCACCGCTTCTATTCATAATATAATACCATTTAAAAAAAAGAAATCCAGAAAATGTTTTAATTAATCAGTATATTTGATGTTAAGTGGCACGATGGATGCATTTACTCATGCTTTTTCCATAACCTAGTCCTCTGATCGGAGAAAAACAGCGGGAACCGGGATTCATCAGACCAGGCAATGTTTTTCCAAATGTCCAGTTGTTTCGTTCTTTAGCCCACACAAATGTTGTACTGGACTGTCAGTTGACTAATTGTAGCCCGTCTGTTGCTCTGCACAATTTGCCTCCTTTGTCCTCTTTAATCAATCACCCGTGTTCAACCACCGGCCTGCGGGTTGGCCAGATGTCCTTTGGGTGGAGGACTATTGATACACACAAACCCATTAGCGTTGCAATCTAGTGCACGGGACACCTACTACCATACCCTGTTCAAAGGCACTTCAATTTTTAGTCTTGCCTATTCACCCTCTGAATGGCACACATACACAACCCATGTCGAAAGGCTTCGAAATCCTTCTTTAACCTGTCTCCTCCCCTTCCTTCATCTACACTGCTTGAAGTGAATTTAACAGGTGACATCAATAAGGGATTATAGCTTTCACCTGGTCATATGTCATGGAGAGGGGTAGAAAGTGCCCCATAAATTAACATTATATATACATTCTACAGACCCTAGTGAATAATCCCAACACCTAAATAAATTTTCTCTCTAAAAACCAATGTATAATATACCGTGTATGCATTGGGGGCATTTATTTGACCTTGGAACATGTTTTAAACCCCAAATGTAATGAAAATATCACTCAACAGTATTTAATATTTCTTAATGTTTAACATTTAAACAATTTTTCATATATCATGAATAAATACAGATTAATATTGGAACTCTTCTACTATTACATGAGAGACTTTTATTATGAACGTTTCCGAAATTTCGTGACCCGGAAGTACTTTTTGAGTGTTGCTGACGACACACTGACGCTAGTCAAATTCAGCAGAAAACGAGGAAGCGGAGATATGAAGTACTGTATCTCTGGAGAAAGTATCTAACGGGTGGCATACAGTAATCTACCGAGGGGACATTACCACAATTATAAGAAAGAGCTAGAAACTAACAAGGTTATTTACAAATATCTTTGACATTACTCTCCAGCCTTCAAGGGGGACATCTCACCACTGGTAACGTAATACAGTATCCTTTTATCCCCGTTTTATTTTTGTAGCTAGCTACTGTAACTTTAGTTATTTTTGTTGAAGTTAGCTAGCCTAACTAGCTAGTTAGTTTTCTAACTGTTACTGCCTAATTTACAGTTTTTATGCGATGTTATTGGTAGCAAGTTAACTAGCTAGCTATGTCTGATCATTCAAGTTAATTTAGCCAGCTAACTGAATCTGACAGCGAGTTGGGACTCAATTCATTCTGAACTACAACCAGCCAAGTCAAACAGCGATGCAGTCGGGCCAAAATGTGATGGAGTGTCACAGTGAAGGGGCGCTTGACAAATCTGACAAGACGGCGACTTTGAGATACATTCCCACTCTGAAGACTGACACTGGTCCAACCGTGGATAATAAAAATGTTGGGGACACCCTGGTCATCAATGAGAGCAACCTCAGGGCGCCGAGTCCCCGTGGAGCAAATGGTGATGACGACTCTGAAGCAGAGTCGTACCGGGATGGGCGGACAGAGGTGGTGGACATGGATATGAAAGGCAGAGCGTTCGCCTGGTGCCGAGACTTCCTTTCCGGGTCATGGAAAAGCATTCCCGAGGCAGATTTTCAGATCAGCATTGTCAGGTAATCTGGGATGAGGATTGAAAGATCTGGGACTTTTTCTCACACAGGCAAATCATAATCTCTCTCTCTCAAACACACACTTAAAATAATGCCACACTATCTGACATAACTTTGAGTATCCTATATGGTATTGTACTGTGCTCCACACCGTCCACGTTAGCACACATGAACGTGACAATCCAATGTCCAATTTCTCTTTCTCTCTGTTTGTCTACAGTGGTGGACTCAGCAACCTGCTGTTCATGTGCAGTCTGCCAGACCATGCCCACACTATTGGAGATGAACCTCGCAGGGTCTTGTTGCGAGTTTATGGGGCCATCCTACAGGTCAGCCACTTTAAATCAAGCCGATAATTGTCCCAGATGGCTAATGGAGTTTGTCTAGCTATAGCCTAGATTTAGTTTAACTCTTCCTGTTCACATTGAAGTGACTGGGAATTTATAATCAGAATTAGAATCGCCTTGATTCGCCAAGTAAATAAATACATCTTGCTGATACTGGCTTTCTAGAACACAGTCTGAATTAAAGCTTTGCAAAAACTTGGCAAGTTTCTGTACAAGCCAGAATGTTGAATACAATTACAATTGAAGTCGGAAGTTTACATGCACCTTAGCCAAATACATTGAAACTCAGTTTTTCACAATTCCTGACATTTAATCCTAGTAAAAATTCCCTGTCTTCAGTCAGTTAGGATCACCACTTTTATTTAAAGAATTTGAAATGTCAGAATAATAGTTGAAAAAAATGATTTAATTCAAGCTTTTATTTCTTTCATCACTTTCCCGGGTCAGAAGTTTACATACAGTCAATTAGTATTTGGTAGTATTGGCTTTTAAACTGTTTAACTTGGGTCAAACATTTCGGGTAGCCTTCCACAAGCTTCCCAAAATAATCTGGGTGAATTTTGTCCCATTCCTCCTGACAGAGCTGGTGTAACTGAGTCAGGTTTGTAGGCCTCCTTGCTCACACATGCTTTTTCAGTTCTGCCCACACATTTCTATAGGATTGAGGTCAGGGCTTTGTGAAGGCCACTCCAATACCTTGACTTTGTTGTCCTTAAGCCATTTTGCCACAACTTTGGAAGTATGCCTGGGGTCATTGTCCCATTTGTGACCAAGCTTTAACTTCCTGACTGATGTCTTGAGATGTTGCTTCAATCTAGCCACATAATTTTCCTTACTCACGATGCCATCTATTTTGTGAAGTGCACCAGTCCCTCCTGCAGCAAAGCACCCCCACAACATGATGCTGCAACCCTGTGCTTCACGTTTGGGATGGTGTTCTTTGGCTTGCAAGCCTCCCCCTTTTTCCTCCAAACATAACGATGGTCATATTGGCTAAACAGTTCTATTTTTGTTTCATCAGACCAGAGGACATTTCTCCAAAAAGTACGATCTTTGTCCCCATGTGTAATTAGTTGCAAACCTTAGTCTGTCTTTTTTATGTCAGTTTTGGAGCAGTAGCTTCTTCCTTGCTGAGCGGCCTTTCAGGTTATGTCGATTATAGGACTCGTTTTTACTGTGGATATAGATACTTTTGTACCCGTTTCCTCCAGCATCTTCACAAGGTCCTTTGCTGTTGTTCTGGGATTGATTGGCCCTTTTCGCACCAATGTACGTTCATCTCTAGGAGACAGAACGCGTCTCCTTCTTGAGCGGTATGACGGCTGCATGGTCCTATGGTGTTTATACTTGTGTACTATTGTTTGTACTGACTTGTGGAGGTCCACAATTTTTTCCCGAGGTCTTGGCTGATTTCTTTTGATTTTCTCATGTCAAGCAAAGAGGCACTGAATTTGAAGGTAGGCCTTGAAATACATCCACAGGGTACACCTCCAATTGACTCAAATGGTGTCAATTATCCTATTAGAAGCTTCTAAAGCCATAACATAATTTTCTGGAATTTTCAAGCTGTTTAAAGGCACAGTCAACTTAGTGTTTGTAAACTTCTGACCCACTGGAATTGTGATACAGTTAAACAATTGGTGGGAAAATTACTTGTCATGCACAAAGTAGATGTCCTAACCAACCTGCCAAAACTATAGTTTGTTAACAAGACATTTGTGGAGTGGTTGAAAAATGAGTTTTAATGACTCCAACCTAAGTGTATGTAAACTTCCGACTTCTACTGTACATACACACTGATTATACAAAACATTACGACATAGCTTTCACATGTTCAGTCTATAATCCCTTATTGATGTCACCTGTAAAATCGACTATGTACAGAAAGTGCTGCAATTTCTAAATTATTCACCTGATATGTGTAAAAAAAAATACCCTCAAAGCAAAGCTGACAGTCTGCACTTACAGAGCCAAAACAATGAAATGTGTCACTGTCCCAATACTTTTGGAGCTCACTGTATTGAAACATCAATTTTCAATAGTATCGCATCGCAATACATATAGAATCGCAAAACAATAGTATCGTGAGGTCCCTGGCATTTACCCTAGAATATATAGATGAGAAGAATAGACGATGTGCAAGTGACATTATCCTAAGTCATACTTCTGGGGTCATGTCCTGGCTCTTTTGAATGTGCTTCAAGATTGTCATCATATTCATGAAAATGTGGTAATTTAAGTGTGTGTGTATATACACTGCTCAAAAAAATAAAGGGAACACTTAAACAACACAATGTAACTCCGTCAATCACACTTCTGTGAAATCAAACTGTCCACTTAGGACGCAACACTGATTGACAATAAATTTCACATGCTGTTGTGCAAATGGAATAGACAACAGGTGGAAATTATAGGCATTTAGCAAGACACCCCAATAAAGGAGTGGTTCTGCAGGTGGTGACCACAGACCACTTCTCAGTTCCTATGCTTCCTAGCTGATGTTTTGGTCACTTTTGAATGCTGGCGGTGCTTTCACTCTAGTGGTAGCATGAGACGGAGTCTACAACCCACACAAGTGGCTCAGGTAGTGCAGCTCATCCAGGATGGAAAAATCAATGCGAGCTGTGGCAAGAAGGTTTGCTGTGTCTGTCAGCGTAGTGTCCAGAGCATGGAGGCGCTACCAGGAGACAGGCCAGTACATCAAGAGACGTGGAGGAGGCCGTAGGAGGGCAACAACCCAGCAGCAGGACCACTACCTCTGCCTTTGTGCAAGGAGGAGCAGGAGGAGGCCCTGCAAAATAACCTCCAGCAGGCCACAAATGTGCATGTGCCTGCTCAAACGGTCAGAAACCGACTCCATGAGGGTGGTATGAGGGCCCGACGTCCACAGGTGGGGGTTGTGCTTACAGCCTAACACCGTGCAGGACGTTTGGCATTTGCCAGAGAACACCAAGATTGGCAAATTTGCCACTGGCACCCTGTGCTCTTCACAGATGACAGCAGGTTCACACTGAGCACGTGACAGATGTGACAGAGTCTGGAGACGCCGTGGAGAACGTTCTGCTGCCTGCAACATCCTCCGGCATGACCGGTTTGGCAGTGGGTCAGTCATGGTGTGGGGTGGCATTTCTTTGGGGGGCCGCACAGCCCTCCATGTGCTCGCCAGAGGTAGCCTGACTGCCATTAGGTACCGAGATGAGATCCTCAGACCCCTTGTGAGACCATATGCTGGTGCGGTTGGCCCTGGTTTCCTCCTAATGCAAGATAATGCTAGACCTCATGTGACTGGAGTGTGTCAGCAGTTCCTGTAAGAGGAAGGCATTGATGCTATGGACTGGCCCGCTCGTTCCCCAGACCTGAATCCAATTGAACACATCTGGGACATCATGTCTCGCTCCATCCACCAACGCCACGTTGCACCACAGACTGTCCAGGAGTTGGCGGATGCTTTTGTCCAGGTCTGGGAGGAGATCCCTCAGGAGACCATCCGCCACCTCATCAGGAGCATTCCCAGGCATTGTAGGGAAGTCATACAGGCACGTGGAGGCCACACGCACTACAGAGCCTCATTTTGACTTGTTTTAAGGACATTACATCAAAGTTGGATCCGCCTGTAGTGTGGTTTCCCACTTTAATTTTGAGTGTCACTCCAAATCCAGACCTCCGTGGGTTGATAAATTTGATTTCCATTGATCATTTTTATGTGATTTTTGTTGTCAGCACATTCAACTATGTAAAGAAAAAAGTATTTAATAAGAATATTTCATTCAGATCTAGGATGTGTTATTGTAGTGTTCCCTTTATATATATATACATACATACATACATACATACATACATACATACATTGCAGTGAAAAAGTATTTTCCCTGCTGCTGATTTTTGATGCTGAATGTTATCAGATCTTCAACCAAAACCTAATATTAGATCAAGGGGACCTGAGTTAACAAATAAAGTTATGAAACACCCAATTCCCCTGTGTGATAAAGTAATTGCCCCCTTACACTCATTACTGGTTGTGCCACTTTTAGCTGCAATGACTGCAACCAAATGCTTCCTGTAGTTGTTGATCAGTCTCACATTGCTGTGGAGGAATTTTGGCCCACTCTTGCATTGCAGAACTGCTTTAACTCAGCGACATTTGTAGGTTTTCAAGCATGAACTACTCGTTTCAAGTGCTGCCACCAATATCTCAATTGGGATTAGGTTTGGACTTTTGACTAGGCCATTCCAAAACTTAAAATGTTTTGCTTTTTAAGCATTTTCATCTTGACTTGATTGTGTGTTTTGGATCATTGTCTTGCTGCATGACTCTGCTGTGCTTCAGCTCACAGACGGATGGCCTGACATTCTCAAGTATAATTCACTGATACGGAAAATAATTCATTGTTCCTTCTATTAAGGCAAGTCGTCCAGGTCCTGAGGCAGCAAAGCATCCCCAAACTATCACATTACCACCACCATGCTTGACCATTGTTATTCAGTATCAAAAATATGCAAAAGTAGAAAAAATTAGAAAGGGGCAAATACTTTTTCACAGCACTGTGTGTGTGTAATATATATATATATATATATATATATATATATATATATATATATATGTGTGTGTATTGATTTAGCCATACCTGATTTCCTTTTATCAAAATATTTGACGCTCAAGAAGTAAGACACATTGCCAATAGTCTTATTCGGACCACGTCTCCTGCTGCTTTGATAGTCAGTGTTCCTGCTGAGGATTTAGGGGATGGTAAGAACCCATTTGTTACAGGCCATTTGTGTATTATATTAGATTAAGCAGTTAAAAAAAAATCTTTGCCAGCCAATACTTTTTTTCAAATGTTTAATTGTAGACCAGCAAGCTGTCAAAATATTTGTAGTTCATGTCTTTAGATTTAATGAAACGGATTAAACTTTTTGGGTCGTGCTACTTCTTGGCCGTAAAATACGGCAAGTTAATTCACTTGGAAACACGTTTTAAACAGTTTAAAAAATATATATCTTAATTCGTCGCATTTTCATGACTTTGACGGTGCAACTTTGAGGCTCATTCTTAACCTACAAAATAAGTAATATAGAAATAAAATGACGTGTCGCTTGCACATCGTATTATAATTAAACAATGCCTTTGTTTATTCAAAGCAACTTAGTCATGATGTGTGCTTACTTTTGAGTAATCCCGGGAATCAAATGGACTATTCTGGCGTTGCAAGTGCAATGCTCTACCACTTGAGCTACATGGGCTAAGCATTGCTACACCACATGAGCTAAGCATTGCCACATTCCATATACAATATGTACATTGTAGATCTACACCGGATGAGAATTCCTGTGTTGAGATTAGTCATGTAGAAGCCTATTGTCTGTTTTTCTCATATTTGCTTTATGTACAAAAAATGCAATGCGATAGGGAAGGATTCATGACAAAGACATGGCAGAGGCTAGACCTTACATCAAACATACAGATTACTGTTATGTACTCAATATTACACAGTCCCTGAGCAGAACATATTCAGTCCTCATCAGCAACCTATGAATTGCTTCAATGGTTTCTGACTCATCTCGTGTGTGTGAACAGGGAGTGGATTCTCTGGTCTTGGAGAGTGTGATGTTTGCCATCCTGGCGGAGAGAGCCCTGGGGCCACGGCTCTATGGAATCTTCCCTGAGGGACGCCTGGAACAGTACCTACCGGTATGCACACACACACACACACACACACACGAGAATAATAAAATCTATAAATATTGTAATATCCAGACCTTGCAACTTTTGCTGTGTGTTAGGTAGGCACACATTCATAACTGACTGAAACTTTGAAAAGGCTTTTAATTAAGTACAACTGGAATTTATATAAATGCCTAGAATATTTCAATTTTGGAGAATCTCATACAATGGTTTAAAGTGATGTATTTATTATGGATCCCCATTAGCTGCTGCCAGGGCAGCAACATTTATTTGAAAAACATTACAATACATTCAGATTTCACAAACACTGTGCCCTCGGGGCCCTACTCCACCACTACCACATATCTACAATACAAAATCCACGTGTACGTGTGTATAGTGCATATGTTACTGTGTGTAGGCACAGACACATGTTTATGTTTGTTGCTTCACAGTCCCCGCTGTTCCATAAGGTGTCTTTTATTTGATCCATTTTCAAATAATGCTGTAATGTATCAAAATGTGGAAAAAGGGAAGCGATCTGAATACTTTCTGTAAGCACTGTATATATTTTGTGTGTTTTTGTTTTAATATATGGGGGATTGGAAATGATGCATAGATTGCAGCTTCCAATGTATCTGCAATATTAAAGCTGATCTCACCATAATAATATATATTTATTTTATTTATAATTACTTGAATATAACTTATGAATGCCTCATGAGCTTAGTTTAACTGTAGTACCTGATCAGAATCCCAAATAAAAGCTTTTTTACATCATTGTAAACAAATGTATACCCTCAACATGGTTAACTATAATCTCATGAATGGTCAGTCCTTGCTTCAGCCCCATCTCTTTGCTGTTTACCAAATTAGTGGTGGGAATATCCCTTTGTTATTGTTTGAACAGCAGACTGCCCCTTTAAAAACAGTATCAGTTTAACAATGTGCAATACCTATGCATCGCTATATTGATCAATCAGTGCTTCCAGAATGCATGATGTTGACGGGTCTTCTCTCTGACCATCACATTACTTGTAATTTCTTATTTACACTTTCTGACAAAGGCTCGAATAGATTTGACATTCGCAAACTGTCTGTTTCAACCATGTGTTTGAAAGTATCTCTCTGCCTTCGTGTTTTTCACTGTGAGCTAAATGTATACAGATTCCCTTTCACATTCCATGTGTGTAGAGAAATGTCTGCATATCCTTTTGTGTCCTGTGTTTATTTTACCATACGCACTTGTGATGTGTGTTCATAAAAATGTCTCTCAAACTCATATCGAACTCAACATACAGGTTGACAATAACATATCTCAATTGATAGTTTTAAGTTAGCATCTTTGTACTGATTGAGGGGGGACGGCGCTGGGATTTATGACTGACGAGTGCACCTTCTTTCCATAAAGGTCCAGACTTTTGGGCAGATGTTGCAGAAATGTCCCATACATTTTAAGTGAATATGAGTGTAAAGTCCTGTATCTTTGTGCTTATCTCCTAGAGCAACCGCCTGCGTACAGAGCAGCTCTTTGTTCCGGAACTGTCCGCTGAGATCGCCTCAAAGATGGCCCGCTTCCATAGGATGGTCATGCCCTTTAACAAGGAACCCAAGTGGCTGTTCGGGACCATTGGCAGGTGAGGATAGGATGGAACTGCGCTCTCCAAGTCAAAGCCTACACCAAGTATTGCCTGAGGAGTACTGTAAAATTATGTATTGATTTGAGGTAACTGTTTGCAGGTAGTACTTTTCATCAGCTGTTTTCCACAATACTCAATCATGCTCTGTCTGGTGTTGTCTCAGGTACATGGATCAGGTGATGAACTTAAAGTTTGCCCGGGAGGCTCACGTCAAGAAATACAACAAGCTGATTAAGTACGACCTCCCGGCAGAGCTGGAGAGTCTCCGGTGAGTCAGGAGATACTGGGGAAGGGAATGGTTGGAAAGGACAATGATCTGGCAAGGGAGATGTCTGGGAATGGCAAGGCTATGGGAGGAGGTGGGAGTGGCCAGGGAAAGTAATGCTATGGCGGGGGAGCTAAAAGGGGAAAACAGGAATGTTTAGGGAAGGCGGGAGCGTTGGTAGATCCATGTCACAATAGACCTCACTCAACTGCACACAAAGACACACACACATACACATGAGCAATCTCTCACATCCACAAACATGTTACTCTCTAATAAATATGTAGTTCTCTCTCTGCAGCCGTTAGAAAGTTGACCTCTCCCCCAGTGCCTTTCTCTGACACTGCCCTATCAGGAGACTGTTGGACTTTAGCTTCCTGTGACACCACACACACCCAGACCAGCAGTGTGTGCCCCATAGAGATAGTTAGAGAAGGACGCAACTTTGTATTTGGCCTATTATGTGTCTCAGAGCATGGGCAGTACCATTGAGGCCATCTCCATTTTGAAGTAGTACATTTTCTTCTACTACTTCCATGAGTTTGTAACAAACTGAAAGGGTGCATACTGCCACCTGAGGGGTATACCATGTACCAGGTTTGAGGAGTTAGTGAGGTAACATTAGTCAACTCTGAGTTCAACTCAAGATAACCGGTCATACGAAATGGCTCACCTGTTAGCCAGGTACATTTCTATGGCAATGAATCCTTCAGAACTAACCTGCTATGGGCAGGCTAACTCCATTTTATCCTGAATGAGCCACAAGTTGAGGACTAATGAAATCAGATGCCCTCCCTCTGGCAAAGATTGTCATCATCCCCTTCATTTGAGGAAGACAACTGATCAAATATTTTACTAATATAATTTAAAAAATCACATCACACATTTAGTATGATAGCCTTTGCTTTACAAACTGTATGTTTTTCTCGTGGTTGTAGCCTTTGCTAGTGTACCCATGAGTTTAACAGTCAAATTAAGGTTCCAAAACCCTTCTATGGATGATGTCTATGACCACAACACGTCAAGCTGTTCCACAGATAGATGGAGCAATAGGAGTGGGAAAATGGTGCTCGTGCATTAATAAGCACACCAAAGACGGCATTAACAATAAATAAAGACTGCACATAAAGGCCTATTTCACACCATAGCCTGCTGATTTTGCAAGATAATGTTTCTTTCATTTTGATATCGGCACAAATGAAAATGTGGCACTGAGTCGCCCAAGGATTCACGTTTCAGCATTGTCTCAATGAAGAGTTCGGCCTTTCACAAGCCATGTGTGAGATGCACGCACAGTTACAAGCCTGCTAGAGCTAGCGGCAACTGGACGAGCAATATTCACCGTCGTAGTACGGATAAAGCTTGACCTGGAATGTGAAGCTAACTGAAGCTGGATAGCTTTATAAAAGCCTGAGTAGATTGCTCTGTAGTATACCTCTCCAGAGTGTGTTGTTTGAACAGGTATAAGGCAAAGATTGGCGATTATTGCCACTTGCTGTTTATGGAATGTTTGCTCAAGTGTAATTCAATGGCTGATCCTTCCCAATGACTTGGATGGAATTATTTGAACCTTCCGTAACCCATAGGAAGTCCCACTGAGTTAACTACTTCAAAATGTTGAAACTCAATGGTGCTTCGGCGCTGCCCATGCTCAAATGTGCTTTTGGGCACTAGAGATGTCTATCGAAGTCTATGGTGTGCCCTTACTGTCTGGCAGCCAGTTCCCTACACACCTCAAGGTCGCCTGCTCTAATAATAATGATAGCTCACATTCATATAGTTTTCTACTACGTCAAGGTGCATTCAAGCGATCAGTCACATTTTATCACATGCTTAACAGCAACCTGGACCAATATTATACGCATCTGTACAGCTTTGTTATATCATTAGTGGTGTATCTACATGTCAATGTACTAGCTACGAATTGCTTTGTAATAGTTGTAGAGCTACTGAAAGTGTTACCACATACAGTGCCCTCAGTAATTATTGAGTCAGTGACAATTTGTTGTTTTGGCTCTGTACTCCAGCACTTGATTTGAAATGATACATTATTTACAGATATCATACCCCTCCAGCATCCTCACTCATCACTCATTCAGGGCTATCTGTAATCATGGTAGCATCCACATTAATGTGGAAGTGTTTAGAAACATATTCTATTATTTACAATAAAAGTGATTCCAAAATGACACAATACATTATTTACCATTCATTTCTATTGGGCACAAAATAATCTCAAAAGCAACCAAAAAAACAGCAAATGGATCCAACAAGTTTTTAGTGTCACAAACTTGATGAAGTCTTTGTATGCTAGGAATATGGGACTAAATACTGAACTTTTGCCTACTTTAATACCTACATAAGTGAATTTCTTCCAATACTTTTGGTCCCCTAAAATGGGGGAGGGACTATGTACAAAAAGTGCTGTAATATCTAAATGGATTAAACTCTCTAAAATTAAATCTATCTGTACTATAACCTCATAGTCATTGTATCATTTCAAATGAAAGTGCTGGAGAACAGAGCCAAAACAGCAACACATTTGTCACTGGCTGGCACTGCATCTAAACCTACAGTTGGCTAATCTTAGTGTGGTTGAGACTCTTCTGTATATCTACCTGTGACTATATCAGGAGCATAGATCAACATATCTTACAGAACCTGCATTCTGAACATGGCTGCTCAATCAATCACAAATATCACAATCGCGTATTTTACTTTTGCTCAGTTCATTTCCTATTGAGCTACCCTTGGAGAGTCAGAGGCATGCATGACATGCCATTATTGCACAATCCAACTAAATAGTTACTCCTCTGCTATGTCATGGTGTCCAGTACTCATTGCTTCCCATAACTACTCTACCGTCATGATCATGCACTTGAAACCGTGAAGGGAGTAATCAGGTCTACCAAATAGTAAAGGGAATGTGTGTTGTGTAATTCCGTAGTCTGTCTTTGTCTACAATAAAACATATATTTTTTGATATTGTACAGAGTGATACAATGAACTGTTGACATGTACCATAACCTCTGCCACTTAAAGTTAACTGAAAGTTGAAGTGTGTACATAATACATGAATGTCATGTTCTCTCTCTCCCTCTGACAGAGTGTTGTTGTCAGCGACCCCATCTCCAGTGGTGTTCTGTCATAATGATGTGCAAGAAGGTAAAGGTCTATCTTTGTGCTCTCTTCCCTTCATTCTCTCTACCATCACCCTCGCTCCCCTCTAACCATATTTACCTCTAATTTGGGCTGCTTGACCCTCCCCCTGGCTCAACAGTGGATGTCCGTCACTTCCTGAAAGGACAGGATATTAACGAAGTTGGAGAAAGAAGGGGTGGAGGGTATCTATTTTTAGAGACTGAACACATTCATATGCAACACCCTCAGGCAGGTGCAAACCAATAGAGTACATGGTACAGGTGGTGGCTGTAGATTGCCTATGTATACATGCAGTTGACTCCTGAAGTGCACATCAGGACACACTGAATGTACAGTCATATTTAACTCTGGAGGAGGAAGTGGGAGTGTTGTAACCTCCTGTCTCTTGTCCTCAGGTAACATTTTGATGCTGGAGGACAGAGACCACACCTCCACTGGGAAACTCATGCTCATAGACTTTGAGTACAGCAGCTACAACTACAGGTAAAGGCCTTTTGTGTACATACACACTCAACTCTTACACCTGTAGTTTTAGTTGTGACCACACACACTCTCAGCTACAACTACACAGGATGCAGGAGGAAACTGGTACAAAAGTATCTATATCCACAGTAAAACGAGTCCTAGATCGACATAACCTGAAAGGCCGCTCAGCAAGGAAGAAGCCACTGCTCCAAAACCACCATAAGAAAACCAGACTACGGTTTGCAACTGCACATGGGGACAAATATCGTACTTTTTGGAGAAATGTCCTCTGGTCTGATGAAACAAAAATAGAACTGTTTGGCTATAATGACCATCGTTATGTTTAGAGGAGAAAGGGGGAGGCTTGCAAGCCGAAGTACACCATCCCGACCGTGAAGCCCGGGGGTGGCAGCATCATGTTGTGGGGGTGCTTTGTTGCAGGAGGGACTGGTGCACTTCACAAAATAGGTGGCATCATGAGGGAGGTAAATTATGTGGATATATTGAAGCAACATCTCAAGACATCAGTCAGGAAGTTAAAGCTTGGTCACAAATGGGTCTTCCAAATGAACAATGACCCCAAGCATACTTCCAAAGTTGTGGCAAAATGGCTTTAGGACAACTAAGTCGAGGTATTGGAGTGGCCATCACAAAGCCCCGACCTCAATTCTATAGAACATTTGTGGGCCGAACTGAAAAAGCATGTGCGAGCGAGCGAGGAGGCCTACAAACCTGACTCAGTTACACCAGCTCTGTCAGGAAGAATGGGCCAAAATTCACCCAATTTATTGTGGGAAGCTTGTGGAAGATTACTCGACACATTTGACCCAAGTTAAACAATTTAAAGGCAATGCTACCAAATACTAATTGACTGTATGTAAACTTCTGACCCACTGGGAATGTGATGAAAGAAATAAAAGCTGAAATAAATCATTCTCTCTCCTATTATTCTGACATTTCACATTCTTAAAATAAAGTGGTGTTCCTAACTGAGGGGATTTTTACTTGGATTAAATGTCAGGAATTGTGAAACTGAGTTTCAATGTATTTAAACTTCTGAATTCAACTGTATGTCTCTACAAGTAAAAGGGACAGATCTAAGTATTATATTATCCATATGTAGTGGCGCTTGTCTCTTTCTTTGATTGTCGTCTTAGATTGTGCTGCAATGTGTTTGGTTGTTTAGGGGTTTTGACTTTGGGAACCACTTCTGTGAGTGGTGCTATGACTACACATACAACCAGTGGCCCTTCTACAAGTGTACACCTGACAACTACCCCAGCAGAGAACAACAGGTGACTATAACCTCTACCACACCTATATCAAAATGCCCTATAACATATCTATGCAAACACAGTGGTTGTGTCCGAATACCCATGCTGACGTACTGCATACTATGTACTCGTCATTGCATACTATTTAGTACATACTGTTTAGTAAAAAGTATGCAGTATGCCATGGTCGTAACGTAATATTGGTTGGTGACTGGTTGAGTGGGTGCGGTAGGGCAGAGTACGGGTGGATTTTTCCAAATTTGACAGACATGCATCGCATTGATAATAGCTCATTTCCAAGTTCACTACATTTCTCTATTCTCTGAATAGAATAGGAAGAGTTATATTCCTACCCAGGCTGGTTATTGGCATCACGTTCAACCTATACCATAGCCCATCTATCCAATAACTGAAGACAGAAACCGATAATTTGGTTCCATTTCAACATGATTTATTAGTGAAACCAAAGTGCTGTAACATATATAAATACAATTGCTTTGTACACACACACTTTTTAAATGTTCAAATCAAAAGGCTACTGCACAGAAAAATGTGGACGGTCAGGTGATGCGCTAATTCAGAACCACTGGACATCAACATAATAAACTAAAGCACTGATTATCAGAATGATTGCCAAAGCTTGATCCATAAGATAAATAATTACATGGGTTCAAATCAAAAGGCCTGCTTTAACATGACATCAACAACGCAGCCGAGTCCCCGTGCCAACACATTCAGAAATCAAAATATGGTTTTGCATTTAGTTTAATAGCTCTGACAAAGGTCAAGAGAACAAGAAACACTTTTTTAATGAGAAAACAGAAATCCACTTTGGGTATAAAAAAAAAAGACGTTTTTTCAAAGATGTAGACTACGATGAAAAATCTGTGATAATTTTAAGGAGAACAAAAACAACTTCATTTGAACACAACCGCAGAAGCGTTGCTATTCGGCATCTTCCCAATTAAGTAGCATAGTTTTGTTGTTTGGCTAAATAAAGATAACTCAGGTCTATCACGCGCAGCCCACCTCTTCCAATGCATTGTGGAAAAGTGTGCATCAAATTTTACCAGATGAAGAGCCAAAATTAGTATATCATCCTGGCATTTAAACCATACTCGATTTTAGAAAATTCACGTACTATAAAATTCTGTTTTCGCATACTGAGAATACGTCATGTGTAATTGCGTTGTTTCCCGCTATTTGTTGATTTCCCCACATCTAACTGATCAGCTGTTGTCAAAGCCAAATGAGTATGACATCCGGGCATTTAAAGTATGCTCGATTTCTAAATGTGGAATACTATGAAATGTTCTTTTTTTGCATATTCAAACGGCCTACTGTTTAGGATGCAAGTGTGGGTATTTGGACTCTCTTTCTCTCATGCATACTTCTCCCCATTATCACACTCCCTTTTCTCCCTATGAACTATCAGTATGAAGTTTCTGTCTCTTGACTTTTCTTCTGGTAGTAGTGTGATGCAAAGGTTAGCATCCATACAAGGGAATACCGTTAATAAGTGATCATTTCTAGATCAATGGGCGTGTTCGAGGGGATCCATTTTGTCTAGTCGGTTACCATCATTAGTCACCACTTTTAAAAGTGTGTTGTATTATGGGGATAAACATTTCATGACTTGCAACTACATGTCAACTGCATGGTTTAAAAAATCATGATCAAAGGTCATGTAGTTTTTTATGAAGTTGCTGCAGTTGCTTCTCACCAACTTCACCATGCAGCCATTGACGGGCTAGTAAGAGGCACTATTTGTCAATGGATAATTAGGTTGTTTTTGGTTGACCGACGCGACCATGACCTGACTAAAACAGGAACCAACTTTTGCCGCGATTCTAAAGCTACAGGGGATACAAATTAAAGTGATATTCAAGATCTCTCTCTAACCAATTAATTGTACACATACATTTTCAGTTTGAGTGTGTGATCTAGAAACATGTATTACAATATTAATAAAGAAAAACCTTTAAACAATAGCAGCTATATTAACACTGCCTTGTTATGAGCCTTGCTATTGGAAAACCACTACAATGTCTGACTTTCATCTGTCGCAGATGCACCTCCCCCGACTTCAATCATTAACTGTCTACAGTCAAACACACCCATTATCTGTCATCAGTCACTATAACATGTTCATGAGTCCACCACAGAAATCCTTCCAGTGAGCACATGTCACGTTCACTGTTGGTATCCCAGTCTTACATCATTATTCTAATAAACACATTATAGCTAGTGTAACTTTCTTTACCAACCACACCAGTAGCCTCAGTGTATCTAGTTTTCCTCAGTGTGGGACATAATGTACATAATGTATGTCTGTCCAGTCTTGTAGATCACTGTTTTTCTGACCACACTCTAATTGAAACAAAACTATGCGTGCACATTTCCAGAACTCATGAAGTCAGCTGGTCTAATACAATGACGCAATTGCAAATGCATTATTTTTAAGTTAATGATACAAGCCAGGGAATTCCATTTATAGATGAAGTCGATGTGGTGTCCCTCATCTCTGAGCGAGTGTGTTTCTCTGCAGCTGCATTTCATCCGCAACTACCTGGAGGAGACGGGAGGCTATTCAGAGAGCACCATGCACGAGGACCAAGCTCGTATAGAGCAAGACTTGCTGGTCGAAGCCAATCGGTAGGACACAGACTTCTACCACAGATGAATCCAAAAAGGACAGTTCACTCATAAATCAAATATATATATATATATATATATTTTTTAAAATTATTATCTTAAAAGGAGTCTACAATATGTGCTCTGTTTTGTAACAATAATCATAAATGATTGGATTTATATTGCTTTTCCACCTAGAGCTTTACATAATAAGAGGGAAAAGTCACTACCAATGTGGTACTTACTTTTGAAAATGTCTAATCAGTGTTGATTTTGGTATGAACTATTCAATGCTACTGTATCCACATGTACAGTAAGTAGCCAGTCTTTTGGCAGTTAATCTAGGGATGAATGATTTCCCCACAGATTCGCCATGGCATCTCACTTCCTCTGGGGCCTGTGGTCTATCATTCAAGCCAGGATATCCAAGATCGAGTTTGGCTACATGGTAAGTACATTAGTAGACTTTACTTCACCTGGTGAGATAGACTTCACCTCACTAGAATGAAAGGATCCAGTAGAGCTTCAGCGTACTGGAACATTGATTGTCATTCACGTGACATTGCAGGTGTTTAGTGGTCACTCTTCCCTGTTGCTCTTGTTTATTTGCCGAGCGATTTGTTCTATGACCTGGCTAAATAGTGCTTCTAAAACACACGATCCCTCTTGAAGTTTACACCTGTTCATTTGATCTCTGTCGTTTCAGGACTATGCCCAGTCACGATTTGATGCCTACTTCAAGCAGAAAAAGTTATTTTCCTAAATCGCTAAAAGAACAGATTGACTTCAATGGAATGTACTGTCATTTTTATATCTGCTGATTCTTCCTGTACGCAACTGTCCTGATGCAGAAACGTAGTTAGCTAGGCATATCTGTTAAGTGTTGAAACCAAACCAAATATGAGGGGTAAACGCCCACTGAAGAGTCTTAGGTGGATTTTTACAAAATGATCTATTGTTTGAACTTGATGTTTCTAATATACCAGGACCCCATCCGTCTAGTAGCATCCAATACGTTGTACTGACTGCGACAAGTAACAGTGAAGCAGGGACTCAGCTGCACTCCAACAAAATGCACTTATCTTCCCCTACTATGAAATGTGAAATTCTGTGAAAATGCACAGCAAAAAAAAGCATGTTATTTGTTTCCATTAGTTCTGATCTACTGGTTCCATACATTTATGTTTCAAACCCTGTAGTCATGTGCTTTATTTGAGTCTTTCAACTCTGCTTCTTTCTTTACCCCACCTCGTAATTTAATTGTTGTTGAACTTCAGAACGCCCTTGATTTCAGGGTCGAAATATGCTCATTTTGTGCCGTCTTTTTTATTTTTCCTTGACTTGTTTGTTAAATGCCTGTTCTATGCATGGACACAATACAGCATGGCAGAGAATCAAGCTGCATATCACAACTCTGTTCATACTGTAGTTCTGTTTCTTTGTAGTGCAGTAGGGAAATCTGGACTCTTGGCCCTATTCATTCAGAACTAGTAAGAAAAGAACATGCTCCATTGCATAGTAAGTCAAATATGTTCTTAAGCAGGATGTTGTTTTTGACCTTTCTCTATGACTGGTTCTGATTGAATTGGGCTTAAACCCCATGTATGACCTGTCTGTTTTAGCATTTTCTCTAGTCAAACTATATATAGAGGGGTTGCAGTTGTCAGAAATCACTTAACAATCATGCCAGGTGCCATGTTGGACGACCAGTCACTGTGGTGGCAGAATGGTGCAGCCTGCTGGCTGTTTGTGAGCATGCACACTGCATTGCACTGCCAATTTTTTTCTTAGCAAGGCCATTTGTTTTCTCAGCTACAATGTCTTGGCTGCCAATAACGGCACAGAAATTGACCATGGTGATGAACCAAGTAGGTTTAGGCACTGTTATCATTCAGCTTGGGGTTGCCACTCAGTTGTCAGAAGAATTGATGCGGTGGTCTTCCAACATGGCTGCCAGGAGGTGTCGCATTTCACCTCCTGGCACAAGTGTTTTGTGTCATTCTACCTCTTCACAACAATGGGGGTCATTTTACACTTTGAATGATAAATGAGTAAATGTAGACCTGAAACTAAATGATTAAAAAATGAACATTTTTTGGGTTATAGACAATAACAGCTTATTGCACAAACTCTCAGAAGAGAGCAGTATATGAAGAAAAAAAAAATATATAGCTTTTGTCTGGCTTTGATGTTATTGCATTCTGGCTAGGTTTACCATTCATTCTAAAGCTGTTCCATTACTAGTAAACTGGTATAGAACTGTCTGTCACGGTTTGACTCTGCCCAAGGTTTGGATGTTTGTCCTTTTCCATTTCTGACCAAGAACCACAATGGTTAAAGAAAGCTGTCCATGACTTTGAACAACAGATGTTGTATCTTATTTAAATGTGCATTTGGCTCCTGTGCATGTCTGCCTGCCTAACATTATTAAAACAAAATGGAATATCTGCATGCTTTTGGAATTCAGATCCAAAGATTTTGAAAATGGGATCATGTTTTTTTTTTTTTTCCAATGGCAATCATTTGAACACATGGAAATGTTTTTCAGTATAATTTGTTATAATTTATTTGTTTGCCCAGTGAAGTGCTCTTTGTTTTGATGTGAGTTATAATAAAGGTGGACCTGTGAGTTTACCCTTTTGTATGTTAGAATATATGTTGTGGATGTAGGCCAATGTTCGATTTCCGAGAATATGAAACTGCCTAGTATAGAAGCCAGTGTCTCGTCAACTAGCTAAATTAAGTAACTTTCTTTCATTGCACATCAATCCTGTCCAAAACCCTTTGATGTTCTTGATAGTCTCCCTGCAATGCAGCTGCTGTGTAAGTATAACTGAACTGCAAATAAACATGCTTGATACCTGATTATGTCTTCATTTATTGATGATTAGAAATGAAATCAAATGTTATGGCAAAAGTTATTTTAATCTCAAATCTATACTGTAGAAAATACATTTTCAGGAATGGGAGCTCCCCCTAATGGGACAATTCATAGCAGATTTTTGGAAGTCCTATTTCTAACTTGCAGACTTGGTCCATTTCAAATCGATCCCTGGCTTCATGGCACTTCATGTCAGTCTGCAAGAATTTGATAGATATTCAATATGCCAATAGCTGCACCTCTTACGAGCTGGGAGTTTCACTGTATCACTTATATCTGTTCCTAATTTCCAGTGCATAGAAGGTAGGGGATATGGGGAGTAGCTAGGGCATGATTTAGAATAAGCACGAGTCCCCCATGAGGCCTAAAATCAGTCCTGTAGAGCTGTTTTCCTGCACAGAGTTCCAATGCGGGTATATAACTGACTGTCTGCTCACTCTGCTCTCACATGGGGATCAAAGCTGGATTTATGCAAATTTGGGATGTCATTTTTAGGGGTCCAAGCAACAGTTGCTGGAGGCCAATTGTATTTCTTGCCATTTGTTCTGTTGCGTATCCACTAGTGTGTGGTGTTTAGGCCAGTCTTATAACTGCTGGTCTGTAACTTATCAGACAAGTTAATCTGAGCTGCTACCTATCAAGGAGATAAATGTTTGTTAGGACCCTGGAGTGTCTGTTCATTTTCCATCGTGCTCTGGATTGTTTCTGTATAATGTTAGCGCTTCTCCTTGTTCTCTCTATCAGGATGTTGTTCAATGTTTCCAGGATCTAAGGTTAAATATCTGTTTCTCACAGTTGGTGTCGAGTGTAGGGCCGTTTCTCTTCCTGTGACAAATATGACTACAATATTAGCATAATTGTTCAAAAGTATTACATAATTCTTTAAAGAAATTATACAGATTTTTGACAAGTCCCAACACTGTTTTAAGAGAAAGTTATGTACTTAAATGTAAATGTACAAGAAAGGTAGGTCCCTTTGAATATTAGGGTGCATTTGTAAATTCAACTCTGGCTAGCTACTCTGATTTCTGCGCACTCTCGTCTGAGTGTGCCAGAGTGCAGAATATCTGATGAATTTATGAACGCTCAACACCTGTTGAATATGACTGGTGTCAGTAGAAATGCAATTAAATTGTTCCCAGCAGCACAGTTCGTCACTAACAATCTAGATAACATGAAAATAGCCTAACCAGATCTACTAAGGAGAATAAAATAGAGTGCGGTGTTCTCTCATTTGTGTCTGGAAGTAGCTAGCCAACTTTAGCCAATTACCTTGGGCACTTGACTGTCGTGAGGTCAATGCTTGGATCAACCGTATTCCTCGGCCAGAGCGCCCAGCTTGTGCTCCGAAATGCTCAATTTACGATCAGACAATCTGACAACCCTCTGAATTTACCAACGACCCAGAGAGCACTCTGACACACTGTAGGCAATTTACGACCGCACCCTTAGTAAATCTCGTCTCCTCAGTATGATGAGTCTTCTTAAGACAGTGTGTAACAGTTGTGCTGCTGTGGATCAGCGGGTGGTTGAAGTATGCTTTAGAGAGGGTGTGGCAAACGCCTAGCTGACATCATCAGGTGACTCAGGTGAAGGACAGGGTGTCAGAGGAGTGGCAGACCAATGAGGCATATCATACCTATGACCATGGAGATGGAAGCGGAACCATGGTTACAGTGCAGACCAGCACACATACCTTCCACGTAAGTTAACAGCTACTGTATGTCATCACATCATCCCTGCATTGCCTTTAGAAATGGTAACGCTCACTTCTCCATTATGTAGTGTGTCCCATCAGACTTTGCAGCATTTTGCCATAGCTTGACATAATGACAACGCTAACCTTCCATCTCTGTGTATAAGGTAAGCCTGGGTCATCGGTCTGACTGTAATGAGTACTTCAGAGCCATGTCCCAGTCCAGTATGAGAGAAACCTCAGAGAGCCTGATTCTCCTGGACCACATTCCCTTCTCAGTTTTCCACTCCCTTCTACAATTCTGCTTCTGGAATGACTTCCAGCTCCTCCTGAGGAACGCTGGAGAACACATCTAAGTGGGTATTATTCCTCATATATCATACTTAATTTTCCATTCATGGAAATTCATCTGGCCCAGGCTGGCACATCACACACAGCACAAGCAATTTATTGTTTGTAAGGTTGTAATGTTTCTAATGTGGCAACGCTCTCTTTCTGTCTGACTCTGGAGGTGGGCAGCTGGCTGAGACCTTGGTGTCGCAGTGCCTTTTGGCCCTGTCAGGTGTTCTAACCCCAGACACCTGCCTGTCCTACCTGGCTCTAGCCCGGGACATCTGCTGTACTGAGCTGGAGACGACTGTGTTCTTCTACCTCAGCAGGCACCTGCTGGAGCTGCCTCACCTCACCAGGTGCAGCATGACATACTGTACACCCATTCCCCCCATACCTGACCGCAATCAGCCTACTTGATGGGTTTCAAGTTCCACACCAAATAAATAATCTTAAATTGCAAGGAGTGAACTCTCCTTTCAATTGAAAACTGTTTATTCATATTGTGAATGCATTGCCAGGTGTCTGCCGGCTGAAGGCATGGCTGAACTGACCTCTCTGAGGTAGCAGGGTGAGCTCTGGCTCTGCAGCATGAGGAAGGAGAACCTGAACTCCTGGAACGACCCAGAAGCCGGCCGCCACCTCTTCACCCTGGATGGGTCAGAGGTCACCGGTGACTGGCATCCAATAACAGAGCTCCCCTTCATGGCTGATAAGTGGTGCTTCACTGCAGTGATTCTATTCAACTACCTCTACCTCATTGGGGGCTACAGGCAATGGGCCAAGAGGGTCTGGGAGTTTAAAATGGCCTCCTTTAGGTACAACCCCTTCATAGCATGCAATGGCCACATCAAGATTGTGGCTCTACAAATGTCTACCTTTTGCCTACACACATAAGTACATTTTTTTATACAAAAAGCATTACAAGAATATTGACGTCTTGATTTTGTCCAAAGTAACAATAATTCAAATCAGGTAAATTGATAAAACACACGTTCTTTAACCTCAATGTCAACTTGTTTGGACATCGCATTGTGGTTTTTAGCTGTATGCATGATGTATTTTGGATGTTTTCATTCTATTTTCAACACTTTCAGACAATGCGATTAATCACGATAACAAAAAAATGTGTGCACTAAAATTGCAAATAGTGAACTCGAGTTGAACTACCTCTGTCCAACCATAGGTGTGTGTGTGTGCTCCACTGCAGGTTTGTTGTCTCCTTTCTGCCTCTGACTGACTTTCAGTTCACCCTGTTCCTGTCCCATGACCTCCCTCTGGCCACAAGCCTGGGCCCCTGTCTCTATGTCCTGGGGAACATCCAGAGGACTGGAGAAAAGCTGCTACTACAGTATGACTCCAGGCAAGGTCAAACAGTCTTGTCTCAGGTAGTGAGTGGAGTTGTTCATTTCAACCTTACATGTTGGTCAATTGCAAGCTGCAATCTAATGAATAACAGCATTGAACCACCTTACACACACACACACACACACGTTCGTACGTGCACACACACTTGTTCTCTCTCTTTCCCAGAATTGTGGTCTGAGCTGCTCCCTACCCTAACCAAAGCCACTGTTGACCTTCCCAGTCTCTACTTCCTGGGCACCACCGACCGGCTGTTTGTGATTGGAGGAAATAACTCAGAGAACGTGGTGGCAGCATTCTGTGTGGTGTCTGGGCAGTGGGGGCAGGTGAGACAACCACCTGAGTGTTATCTTGAATGAGATTAAGTTGTTTTAAATGCCATAGGCCTATCTATCTAATCCTCCCGTATCTGGTCCTAGGTGAAAGGGGCTGAGAAGGTGGCGTTAGCTGGTGTGAGCGGACCAAGTAATTGGGCGTCACTCTAAAGCGGAAAGGTGGAATAAACGAGTCAGGAGTAGGTTTTCTTGATTGAACACAGTTCTCTATTGAGGGCATTTGGGCAACACAAACACTCCAACATAATAAATGAAAATCTCCCAAGGACAAAACATACATCTTCTTCTCCAGATTTAACAGGAACACAATACGACTATCTTTAAACTACAACAAAAGTCACAGGATTGTCACCGTCTTCATGGTTAGCTCCTCTGTCTCTGTGGCCATCTTCCAGAGATAGTTTTCACCCCTTCTCTGCTGGTTCCATACTCTCTCTTATAGGGGAAGGAGAATATGTCATTAGTACCGTCAGCTGTGCTTAATTGCCTCTGGTTACCTTGTCTCCCGTGCCTTGTTGGGCTACTATCCATGAGCCCAGCCTGCCCTCTGGTGGTCCTTCCACACTGGACAAGGGACAGTGTTGGGTGACCAGGTATACATGCCAGGTATAGAACACAGCACTGCTGTAATGCTGGATCGTCACTCCCTCTCTCTCACTGTCCTCCCTCCTCTACCCATCTGCACCCGCTATGAAGTCCTACTTCAACTCTCCTTCTGACACAAACGTTCATCAATCAATCTGATTTGCCTTGGTTTGCTCTGTTTGGGGTTCAGGCCCAGATTTTTATTGAGCGTATCTGGAAAAAGGCAACGTGGGTCTTTGCTGGGGTGGCAGGGTAGCCTAGTGGTTAGAGCGTTGGCCTAGTAACCGAAAGTTTGCAAGTTCATATCCCCGAGCTGACAAGGTACAAATCTGTTGTTCTGCCCCTGAATAGGCAGTTAACCCACTGTTCCTAGGCCTACATTGAAAATAAGAATTTGTTCTTAACTGACTTGCTAGTTAAAATTAAAATAAATTGCTTTATGAGGACTGTACCCGTTCTGTGTCAGCAACAATAAGCCATGCTTTCGCTCTGCCTTTAATGACATCTTGAACTAAAGTAGTCTAAAGGAGAAAACTCACCCGACAATTGTCGGTACAGTAGGGGGTCATTTGTTTGCCATTCGTTCACTTGGTGACGGCGCGTTGTGTAATATGCGTATATAAAAAAAATACTTTTCTCCCGTTTCTACATATCGAATCGGTTTGGCTCGATTTGCAAATTACGTTCAGAACTCTGTTCAGAGGGGCTAAGTACTCTCAGCTGGCAGACAATACTACCGATCTGTACATGCCTTAAATCTCTACCCAGAGGAGGATGGGCTCCCAATCTCGTTTCCGTCCTTTTAAAGAATTCCTATGGAGTTTGCCTTTCCCACCGTTGCCTTTGTTTACTCTTTTTGGGGGTTTTACTTACTAATAACCACTTTGTGACAAACGTGTTTGTGAAATAAAGGTTAAAGAGCAGTTAAACATATTTGAAACATAAAGCCATTGATCTTAACTAATCCAATGACTCTTGGGTGTCTGACTAAAGCTTAAAACCTGTCAGACCATGAGAGAAACAGTGAGTGACATATCCACAAGTGTAGTGACATTAAAAGGGAACATGGTGGGTTATTACATGACATATAGCCACTATAGACGCACTGCTTACCGAGAGACAGCGAGATGAAACTTGCCTCAAAACATGCCTTAGAACTATTCATTATTAATGAACCATTTGTCACTGGTTGCCCTGAATGACACTTAATATATATGTAAATAGATTGATGAATCAACATAATGTATTTATAAGTGTACTCTGTAGGGGTTTGAACACTATGTGGTCAGCAGACACGTGAGGTTACAGTCTAGCTCTCGATAGTGTCCAGTTACAGATAGAAAAGTCTGAGGGGGGGGGCATAGGGGAAGTACAGAGAGAGGGGGAGGGAGGGAGGGAGGGAGAAAGCATAGGGGATAGCATTGCTCTCAGTACCTGAGGAAAGCCACTTCAAGGGCATAGGAATCACACACAGAACACAGAGAGGTTCAGCCCCAGTCCAGAGGAATTCCACTGAGAGAAACCACAGTCAAGGCCTTCTTCTGTTTCACTTCAGCAACCTTGAATTGAATCCCTAAGCAAAAAGGTATGGAATTACTGAATGTTTGGTTTTTAGATTGCTATAATGTGTCATTTCTTAGGCTACTGTAGCTGTCCATGACACACTAATGTATGTAATACTGTAACCTAGTATAGTTAGATACCATATGGATTTGTTGTTGGTGCTGGCTATTGTGCATTTCAGATGTTTGACAAACAAAGCAAGCCAAAAGTTAGTAATTGTGTAGGCTCCTTGTGGCACAAAGCCTATTTATTGGAATATGTTTTTATGAATTCACCTTGCAAAATGTTTCATTATGTGGTTTGTGGTGTAGTAGACCTCGCATGCTCTTCCTAGTCTGCAGTGTTTATATTTTTAAACCAGTCCTACATCTGAGCGCATGCCAGTAGCCTAGGCTATATCTGTCATTTCAACTTTGCCCCACTTAGCTGCTGGCCTGTCATATGACATGGAAAAAGAAATTCAAGCCCACTTTTCAGTCAACCGGGCCACAACATAAACAGACTTATGACCTCCACATACAGTTAGAAAATATTTAACAAATCCCTGAAATTACAAGAGGGCTGGATTACCGAACGCGCAAGCAGGGCATGTGCCACGGGGCCCCTGAGATGGCATATGAACACCTCATAAGCAATGACAAAATGTGTAGAATTCCAGGAAATTAGCTTTAAAACTGCAACAACAACAAAAAAGGAGGTAGCAAATGTGGTAATGCAGCCCTGTTTCTCTCACCAGAAATTGATTAAGGGTTGACTTTGATTCCCACATCCATCCATTAGCCTAAAGTTCGTTTGGTTTGATAATTGTGCAAGAGCAAACATTTTAAAATAAATTCACGTGTGTAAACAATTGAAGTTCAACGTCCCTGTCTATCTATCTTTCTTAACAGGGTCTTCAACGTCACCGGGATGGCGGAGGCACATCAGGCGGTTGGCTTCCAGTTCACCGTCACCCCAGATGGCATCGACCTCCACCTGAGCCGCGAGGTACTCAAACACATCTACCTGTCAGGAGTGACATCATGGATAAAGCGCGCCATAAGATTTAAGGTTTGTTTTCGAATGATTAAGTAGCCCTACAGTCATTACCAAACCTGAACCTGATAGCTAGTTTGGTTTTTGTTGCAGTCCAGCACTAAAACAACTGATTCAAGTTATTATTATGGCCTTGATTGAATCAGGTGTGTGTAGCCTAGTGCTTGGCTGGGACATAGGCTAGCACATCCAGGAATAGCCTTGTTGGTCTGTTTGTAGGCTAACTATCTAAATTAACATTAAATTATTTTATTTCAGAATGGGATATTGACAGGGGTCTACCCTGCCAGCCCATCCAGTTGGCTGATTGCTGTGATAGCCATCATGAGCACCATGTATGCCAGGATAGACCCATCACTGGGAATGATAGATACCATCAAGAGGACCCTGCCTGTCAGGTCAGTGAGCAAATAATTTAATGATGAAGAGGCATTGGGGAAGAGCGATGCATATTTTTTCAGATTAAGTATGTAACTGTTGGTATCCATTGATAGAATGTCCTGTTAAAGGACAATAAACATAATTTAGATGTGAGGTTCTCTCCTCTCTCCAGTGACTACATGACAGTGCAGACCCAGACAGTGCTGAGTGCCATCCTGTTTGCCACGGGCCTGTGGCTCTCTCTCATCCTCATGCTGAGGTACATTCTCAAGGCCCTTCTCTCCTACCACGCCTGGATCTTTGAGTCCCACGGCAAAATGAGCTTCTGCACCAAACTCTGGCTGGTACGTCTGTCAAATGTCTCTATTTCAATAGAAACATGACCAAAAGAGCAGCTCACTTATAGTTCAGAATCAAGACAATATATTTTCTGAGCTCTTATTGTCATTTATGAGTATTTGATTATTCTGACAATTAACCCAGTCATTGTGTTGTGTTGTTTCTCTTCAGAGTCTGGTCAAGATGTTCTCTGGGCGCAGACCTCTCCTCTACAGCTTCCAGGCCTCCCTACCCAGACTACCTGTGCCTAGCGTGGACGACACCATAACCAGGGTGAGAGAGAGGGGGTTATGTGTCTCATATGCTTAGATTAAAAACAATATGAAACTGATCAAATGTTTTCAGGAAAGTGATGGACCAGGACCAGTGTAGAACCATATATGTACACTACATATCAGTATTATATCATATAATCGCTTTGTGACCTTGCAGTACCTGGAGTCAGTGCGCCCCCTGCTGGATGATGAGCAGTACAACCAGATGGAGGTGGTGGCCAATGACTTCAAGAGAGATGAGGCACCCAAACTCCAGAAATACCTCATCCTCAAATCCTGGTGGGCTACTAACTACGTACGTATTCTGAAGTGTGATGTCAGGTTACATGAAACGATAATGTGGTAACTTTATTTATTAAGTTGTTTTGGTGAGTGCTCAAAGTGCTCTTTAGAACAAATGATTGTAATAGATTATGTTTTTACAGGTGAGTGATTGGTGGGAGGAGTACATCTACCTGAGAGGCAGGAGTCCCATCATGGTCAACAGTAACTTCTACGCCATGGTAAGACATGTCTATATGGGTACTCATACAGGGAACATGGCATTGCTTGAGATGTATCCAGTAACCTTTACCTAATGATGTATTTGATGATCTGCTTTAGGATCTGCTGTACGTGATTCCCACACACAGACAGGCAGCTCGGGCAGGGAATGTGGTTCACGCTATGCTGCAGTACCGACGCAAACTAGAGAGAGGAGAACATGCACCGGTAACGAGTACCCCTCTCTCTGTCTCTCTCACCCCCTCTCTCTCCCTCTTTGTACCCTTGAGAGTATTCAGGTCCCTCCCCCATTTCCCCTTTGGCCCTCAGCCCTCTCTCTACCACTTAAATAACCCAGGTCATCTCCCTCCTTCTCTGTTAACCTAAATCCTCCTCCCACTGCCTTCGACTTGTTTCTGGTCTTAGGGCATTTCCATTTCAAATGCCCCATGAGCACTAACATATGAAGTCCATAGGAACACATCAAATTTGGTGTCAAATGAAAGCTAAGAGTCTATTTTTTGAAAAATTAAGGCATATATACATTTTCCCTGCTAAAAATTAGGAATAAGCAAAGGCTTAGATCTTTGGTCAAACTCATGGAAAAGAGGTCCTAGAAAACATCTAGCAGAAAAAGTATTTAAGGTATTGGAAATACATAAAAACACAATAACAAATATCAACACTTATATTTTGTTTTGCAGAAATGATTTGCCTTCTGTAAGTTTAACTCTTAGAACTACCCATCCCGGATCCGGGAGAATTGTCATCAACTACACTAATTAGCATAGCGCAACGGTCAAAAAATATTACTAGAAAATATTCATATTCATGAATCACAAGTGAAATATAGTTAAACACAGCTTAGCCTTTTGTTAATCACCCTGTCATCTCAGATTTTTAAATTATGCTTTACAGCCAAAGCAAGACAAGCGTTTGTGTAAGTTTATCGATAGCCTAGCATAGCATTATGTCCAGCTAGCAGCAGGAAGCTTGGTCACGAAAATCAGAAAAGCAATCAAATTAACCGTTTACCTTTGATGATCTTCCGATGTTTCCACTAACGAGACTCCCAGTTAGACAGCAAATGTTCCTTTTGTTCCATAAAGATTATTTTTATACCCAAAATTCCTCCATTTGTTTGTCACTTTATGTTGAGACCGGAAATAGCGGTAACGACAACACCGGGAAAAAAAATCAAATTATATCCATAATATCGACAGAAACATGGCAAACGTTTTTTATCATCAATCCTCAAGGTGTTTTTCAAATATCTATTCGATAATATATCAACCGGGACAATAGGCTTTTCAGTAGGACCGAGAGGAAAAATGACTACCTCTGTCTTTTACGCAATAATCACTGAGAGCCCTCAGCTGGCCTCTTACGCAATGTAGTCGTTTACGCTCATTCTTCAACATAAAGGCGTGAAACTACGTCATAATGCTGTAGACACTTTAGGGAATACGTAGAAAAAGGAATCTGGTTGATATCTCTTTCAGTGGCCAATAGGGGTGCATAGGAAGACAACGGTTTCAAAACATGAGTCACTTCCTGATTGGATTTTTCTTAGGCTTTCGCCTGCAATATCAGTTCTGTTATACTCACAGACAATATTTCGACAGTTTTGGAAACTTTAGAATGTTTTCTATCCTAAGCTGTCAATTATATGCATATTCTAGCATCTGGTCCTGAGAAAAAGGCGGTTTACTTTGGGAACGTTATTTTTCCAAAAATGAAAATAGTGCCCCCTAGTTTCAAAAGGTTAATTCATATATATTGTATTTCTGTGACCAAATACCCACATATCTTTGAGATAAAAAAGAAAATATATAATTAAAGTTCAGAGGTAAAAAGTAAAAGTAGACCTACCAAATAGTTAGTGTTTTTACTGATAACAATTTGGTTGATGATATATTAAGTGATTAAAGCGTGTCATGAACTGGACCCATTATGTTATGTTACCACCGGCTGTTATTCCACTTCACTAACCAAAATATATGTTTTTCAAAATCAAGTGGTCATATCATAGCTGTCACCCGATTCTTTCTGCAAAGATCTTTGAATCATAATTCGGAGTAGATATTTAAGAGTTTTTGTCAGCATATTTTGGTGGGATTCCATTAACAGCTAGTTTTCAGTTTTCCCCTCCCCACTCAGACCACTCCCAGACAGTCCTAGTGAAATTCCTGCTTGAGAAATTGCTCTTTGCTAAGAAGCTTTTTCTGTGCATTTTTGACCAAGCATAGTAGTAAGATTTATACATTTTTTTATTGTATTTAACTAGTGAAGTCAGTTAAGAACAAATTCTTGTTTACAATGACAGCCTACCGGGGAACAGTGGGTTAACTGCCTTGTTCAGGGGCAGAACAACAGATTTTTACCTTGTCAGCTCGGGGATTCGATCCAGCAACCTTTCAGTTACTGGCCCAACGCTCTAACCACTAGACTACCCCCCACCTAGTGGTTAGATTAAGGTACTTAATTGTTACCCAGAAATGATTTGTTGTGGTGATAAAAATGGCTGCTTTGGACTTTTAAATGTAGTCCTTGTGCATAGAGTTGTATGGTTTGCTTATCTTTGCAGTCAATGGTTTTTGTTTGGCATACTCTCTCTCTAGTTGAGGGCTCTGGGGGTGGTGCCCATGTGTTCCTATCAGATGGAGAGGATGTTCAACACCACACGTATCCCTGGCATAGAGACAGGTGAGCACACTGCTGCCTTCTGGCATAACACTATCAAACTATCGCTGGGTAGTTTCATGAATCAATATGAACATGAGTTTGTGTCAGACACATCTTCTGACCATCTTAAACAAAAACTTTCATTCAAGAGAAGTGTGCATTCCCCAACCCCTTATAATGTTCTATGTCCTCACCCCCTCTCCTACTCCTTGGTCCAGACTTTGTTCAGCACCTGAGTGACCGGAAGCACCTGGTGGTGTACCATAAGGGCCGCTTCTTTAAGGTGTGGCTGTACTACGGGGGGCGTCACCTCTGGCCCTCTGAGCTGGAGACTCAGTTCCAGAGGATCCTCGACGACACCACGGAGCCACAGCCTGGGGAACTCAAACTGGCTGCCCTCACAGCCGGCAACAGGTATACACACATATAGGCACGAAAGCGCAACCTCCCCTCCTTCCTCACACACACACATCAGAAATAAAATGTCCACCTCTTATCCTCTCCCAGAGTTCCTTGGGCGCGGTCTCGTCTGAAGTACTTCAGCCAGGGTGTTAACAAAGCCTCTCTGGAGGCCATCGAGACGTCAGCCTTCTTCCTCACCCTTGACGACGAGGCACACGGTTACGACCCTGACAAGCTGAGATCATTGGACCTGTACGCCAAGTCCCTGCTGCACGGGAAGTGTTATGACAGGTGAGACAAATCGGAAGTGTTATGACAGGTGAGACAAATGGGAAGTGTTATGACAGGTGAGACAAATCGGAAGTGTTATGACAGGTGAGACAAATGGGAAGTGTTATGACAGGTGAGACAAATCGGAAGTGTTATGACAGGTGAGACAAATGGGAAGTTCTATGACAGGTGAGACAAATGGGAAGTGTTATGACAGGTGAGACAAATGGGAAGTGTTATGACAGGTGAGACAAATCGGAAGTGTTATGACAGGTGAGACAAATCGGAAGTGTTATGACAGGTGAGACAAATGGGAAGTGTTATGACAGGTGAGACAAATGGGAAGTTCAGGTGAGACAAATGGGAAGTTTTATGACAGGTGAGACAAATGGGAGAGTTCTATGAAGTGTTATGACAGTGAGACAAATGGGAAGTTCTGTTATGACAGGTGAGACAAATGGGAAGTTCTATGACAGGTGAGACAAATGGGAAGTTCTATGACAGGTGAGACAAATGGGAAGTTCTATGACAGGTGAGACAAATGGGAAGTTCTATGACAGGTGAGACAAATGGGAAGTTCTATGACAGGTGAGACAATGACAGGTGAGACAAATGGGAAGGTGAGACAAATGTTTATGACAGGTGAGACAAATGGGAAGTGTTACGACAGGTGAGACAAATGGAAAGTGTTACGACAGGTGAGACAAATGGGAAGTGTTACGACAGGTGAGACAAATGGGAAGTTCTATGACAGGTGAGACAAATGGGAAGTTCTATGACAGGTGAGACAAATGGGAAGTTCTATGACAGGTGAAACAAATGGGAAGTGTTATGACAGGTGAGACAAATGGGAAGTGTTATGACAGGTGAGACAAATCGGAAGTGTTATGACAGGTGAGACAAATGGGAAGTGTTATGACAGGTGAGACAAATCGGAAGTGTTATGACAGGTGAGACAAATGGGAAGTTCTATGACAGGTGAGACAAATGGGAAGTGTTATGACAGGTGAGACAAATCGGAAGTGTTATGACAGGTGAGACAAATGGGAAGTTCTATGACAGGTGAGACAAATGGGAAGTGTTATGACAGGTGAGACAAATGGGAAGTGTTATGACAGGTGAGACAAATCGGAAGTGTTATGACAGGTGAGACAAATCGGAAGTGTTATGACAGGTGAGACAAATGGGAAGTGTTATGACAGGTGAGACAAATGGGAAGTGTTATGACAGGTGAGACAAATGGGAAGTTCTATGACAGGTGAGACAAATGGGAAGTTCTATGACAGGTGAGACAAATGGGAAGTTCTATGACAGGTGAGACAAATGGGAAGTTCTATGACAGGTGAGACAAATGGGAAGTTCTATGACAGGTGAGACAAATGGGAAGTTCTATGACAGGTGAGACAAATGGGAAGTTCTATGACAGGTGAGACAATGACAGGTGAGACAAATGGGAAGTGTTATGACAGGTGAGACAAATGGGAAGTGTTACGACAGGTGAGACAAATGGAAAGTGTTACGACAGGTGAGACAAATGGGAAGTGTTACGACAGGTGAGACAAATGGGAAGTTCTATGACAGGTGAGACAAATGGGAAGTTCTATGACAGGTGAGACAAATGGGAAGTTCTATGACAGGTGAGACAAATGGGAAGTTCTATGACAGGTGAGACAAATGACAATGACAGGTGAGACAAATGGGAAGTGTTATGACAGGTGAGACAAATGGGAAGTGTTACGACAGGTGAGACAAATGGAAAGTGTTAAGTGTTACGACAGGTGAGACAAATGGGAAGTGACAGGTGAGACAAATGGGAAGTTCTATGACAGGTGAGACAAATGGGAAGTTCTATGACAGGTGAGACAAATGGGAAGTTCTATGAAGTTCAGACAGTGAGACAAATGGGAAGTTCTATGACAGGTGAGACAAATGGGAAGTTCTATGACAGGTGAGACAAATGGGAAGTTCTATGACAGGTGAGACAAATGGGAAGTTCTATGACAGAGACAAATGGGAAGTTCTATGACAGGTGAGACAAATGGGAAGTGAGACAAATGAGACAAAAAGTTCTATGACAGGTGAGACAAATGGGAAGTTCTATGACAGGTGAGACAAATGGGAAGTTCTATGACAGGTGAGACAAATGGGAAGTTCTATGACAGGTGAGACAAATGGGAAGTTCTATGACAGGTGAGACAAATGGGAAGTTCTATGACAGGTGAGACAAATGGGAAGTGTTATGACAGGTGAGACAAATGGGAAGTGTTATGACAGGTGAGACAAATGGGAAGTTCTATGACAGGTGAGACAAATGGGAAGTGTTATGACAGGTGAGACAAATGGGAAGTGTTATGACAGGTGAGACAAATGGGAAGTGTTATGACAGGTGAGACAAATGGGAAGTGTTATGACAGGTGAGACGGGACAGAAAAGAAAAAAAGATGCGTTGTAAAGTAGGCCTATTTCAGTGAGAATAGTTTAGCGCTATATTGCTTTTATGTGCACTGCCTTTATGATGTGTGTTTCAGTGTTTAACCTGATATGCCTTCTCTCTCTCAGGTGGTTTGACAAATCCTTCACCCTGATCGCTTATAAGAATGGTAAACTAGGGGTCAATGCAGAACACTCGTGGGCAGACGCTCCCATTGTAGGACACATGTGGGAGGTAATGTTATTGATGCTCACGGCAAAAAAAAATGTGGAAAAAAAGGAGAAAAATGTACAATTTATACCTAATTTCCTGCAGTTCTGCCCATTTTGCATGTGGTGGAGAGACATTTCTGCAGTTTTAAAGCTAATTTTCACAAATTCTACACAATTTGCCATGACTTATTGTAACAGTATAACTTTAGACCGTCCCCTCGCCCATACCCGGGCGCAAACCAGGGACCCTCTGCACACATCAACAACAGTCCCCCACGAAGCATCGTTACCCATCGCTCCACAAAAGCCACGGCCCCATATTAATATGACATCTGAGTGAGAATGACTAACATAATCTATGTGGGCCCCCAGGAGGTCAGGGCCCCTGGGCACGTGCCCGGTCGGTATTCGGCCATGATTACTACAAGCTGGCTAGAATAACTACAAATCAAAAAATGTGCATGGCTGCACCTTTTGTTTTCTACTATTCTTACTCTGAACAGTTAGTTGAGACCCTGACTGAGTTCCTTTTTTGGGGGTTGGGGGCCCCCTAGCGACCGCTTATGTCTGGAGCCGGCCCTGTTGATGGTGTATTAATGATGTATTACAAACATGTTATTCTAAAACACAATATATGACATGGTGTGATTCATTGGGAAGTGTGTTGTGTGAATCTAATGGTTGCTGTGCTGCTGTCTCTGTGTAGTACGTCCTAGCAACAGACTGCTTCCATCTGGGTTACACAGAGGAGGGACACTGCAAAGGAGACATCAACAAGGGCCTGCCTCCCACCGCCAAACTACAATGGGACATTCCATTGGAGGTATGGCTTCTAATGTGTTAAGGATCAAAAGTTGTAGCTTTAGTAAAGAGGAAAAGCTAGTTTAGTGTGTTCAGTAGACCAGTCAGTAGTTTCTACAGGCTGTCTTGTGTCTTGTCTGAGCCTTTCTGTTCTCTGGTCTCTCCTCATCACTCAGTGCCAGGAGGTCATTGAGGATTCCTACATGGTTGCCAAGGAGATAGCTGATGACGTGGACTTCCATGGCTGTCTGTTTGATGAGTTTGGGAAAGGCCTGATCAAGACGAGTAGGACCAGTCCTGATGCCTTCATACAGCTAGCACTGCAGCTGGCTCAATTCAGGGTGTGTGTGTGTGTGTGTGTGTGTCTGTGTGTGTGCGTGTGTGTGTCAGTCACGAATAGACAAGACAAACAATATCATGTCTCTAATAAACTGAATTTATTTGTTGTCTATGCATTGTAGGATAAGGGGGAGTTCTGTCTGACGTATGAGGCCTCGATGACCCGGATGTTCCGTGAGGGTAGGACAGAGACGGTTCGCTCCTGCACCATAGAGTCCACAGCCTTCGTCAGAGCCATGCAAGACAAGAACACTAAGGTGAGGACACACACCTTAAACACACACCTCTCTTACTGTGTACCTTTGTTAATCATTTCAGAGGCAATATAGAATGCACTAATGACAGCACAGGAGCAGTAACAGTTCCCTTCCACATACATGCTATGCATGCTAGATATAGATCATCAGATGTTTGACTATATCTGTGGTTAAACACAGTGTGGGTGCAGCACTGCAGGTGAGTAGCCTTGTCTGTGGGAGTTACTGATAGACAGTGACATGATGTAACTCTGCCAGTGAGGCTCAGGTCATTCTGACTCTGAGAACTAGGTGACCAGGACCCAAATGTCTGTTTCTTGTACCTATCTAGCCAGAGGAGGGTGTCCTCTAGAGCAAGCATGACCAACCCTCCTTCTGGAGAGCTACTGGCTATGCACATTTTGCTTTTGTTCCAGCCCTGCACTAACATACCTGATTTAGCTATTCAAAGTGCTGATGAACAGTTGATTAGTACAATCATGTGTGTCTGAGTAGGGCTGGAGCAAAACCCTGCAAACCCAGTAGCTCTGCAGGTGGAGGACTGGCCACCACTGCACTATCTGTTGTGTTTTTTAGGTTTTGATTGAATATCATCTGTTGTTGTCTCTGTGAGCAGAGTGCCCAGAGGTTGGACCTCTTCCGGAAGGCTGCAGACAAACACCAGAATATGTATCGTCTGGCCATGACAGGCTCTGGCATCGACAGACACCTCTTCTGTCTTTACATCATGTCCAAGTACCTCAACATCGACTCACCATTCCTCAAACAGGTCAGCTCGCTTCTGAGTGTTTGTGTAGTCAACACCATTATATGTCTTAAATTATACTTTGGAGATTTACACTTACCCATCTTCTCAATTGACCCCCCCCCCCCTTCTCTCTCCCCCCTGTGTAGGTGTTGTCAGAGCCCTGGAGGTTGTCCACTAGTCAGACTCCTCAACAGCAGCTCAACATGGTCGACATCAACAAGTTCCCAAGATACGTGGGTGCAGGAGGGGGGTTTGGCCCTGTGAGTCTACCGCACGCACACAACACACACAAACACATTAAGAAATTAGCTGGGACCAGATTCTCAAGTCCTACTGCCATTGTGTCCTCTGTTACTTCATCGGTCTGCTTCTTACTTCTATGAAGTAGTCAATGTCGGGGCGGCAGGGTAGCCTAGTGGTTAGAGCGTTGGACTAGTAACCGGAAGGTTGCAAGTTCAAACGCCCGAGCTGACAAGGTACAAATCTGTCGTTCTGCCCCTGAACAGGCAGTTAACCCACTGTTCCCAGGCCGTCATTGAAAATAAGAATTTGTTCTTAACTGACTTGCCTGGTTAAATAAAGGTAAAAAAAAATAAAAAAAATGTTAGGGGTGATTGGTACTGTCTCTCCTGCGCCCCCAGGTGGCTGATGACGGCTATGGCGTCTCTTACATCATTGTAGGAGAGAACCTCATCACATTCCACATCTCCAGCAAGTTCTCCAGCCCTGAGACGGTGAGACCATTGTGTCACACTACATGATGAACCATAGAGTATATAGCACTTACATACTACCTTAATGACAATCTAGCTGGATCTTTATCAGGTCAAACAACTGTCTCTTTCTCTGTAGGACTCGTACCGCTTTGGACAGAACATTCGACAGGCCATGCTGGACATTCGTGCGCTATTCGACCAAAACGACAAGAAAGAGATGTGATGAGTAGACAGGCTGAAAGGTCTTTATAGACTTCATACCACATTTTCATGCTCTGTGACATTACATTATTTCCAAAACGGCTAGTCTCTTCTGGGTAATGCCTTTAGAATGGGTCAAGTTATAGATATTTTGGATATTTACTCAGTTAGCAGGAGGGAACTGTTTTGTAGAAATAAATATTTAATAAAGCATTATGACTTTATTTCGCACTATCCCTTCTATAAAATGGCAGTGAATTTTTAACATAGTATTGAACCAATTTTGGCAAGAGCAATGAAGCACAAAATGCCTTGGTAGCCTTAAAGAACATTGATTCATATGATATAGTAATGTAGGTTAAGGATAGGCAAGGCATCTGTTTAGTTCAAAGGCAGTTATATTTGCATCTGATTGTAATATGTGTACACTTGTAAATAGCACTGTTTTGAGTATTTAAGTGTTGTAATATATAAGGTAGTATATCTGAATCTGTTATCTGAATCGTATGTACAGTTGAAGTCGAAAGTTTACATACACTTCTGTTGGAGTCATTAAAACTCGTTTATCAACCACTCCACAAATTTCTTGTTAACAAACTATAGTTTTGGCAAGTAATTTTTCCAACAATTGTTTACAGATTATTTGACTTATAACTCACTATCACAATTCCAGTGGGTCAGAAGTTTACATACACTATGTTGAATGTGCCTTTAAACAGCTTGGAAAATTCCAGAAAAGTATGTCATGGCTTTAGAAGCTTGTGATAGGCTAATTGACATCATTTGAGTCAATTGGAGGTGTACTTGTGGATGTATTTCAAGGCCTACCTTCAAACTCAGTGCCTCTTTGCTTGACATCATGGGAAAATCAAATTAAATCATCCAAGACAAGCAATTTCCAAACGCCTGAAGGTACCACGTTCATCTGTACAAACAATAGTAAGCAAGTATAAACACCATGGGACCACGCAGCCATCATACCCGCTCAGGAAGGAGATGCATTCTGTCTCCTAGAGATGAACATTTGTTTGTGCGAAAAGTGCAAATCAATCCCAAAACAACAGCAAAGGACCTTGTGAAGATTCTGGAGGAAACAGGTACAAAAGTATCTATATCCACAGTAACACTAGTCCTATATCGACATAACCTGAAAGGCCGCTCAGCAAGGAAGAAGCTACTGCTCCAAAACCGCCATAAAAAGAGCCAGACTATGGTTTGCAACTGCACATGGGGACAAAGATTGTATTTTTTGGAGAAATGTCCTCTGGTCTGATGAAACAAAAATAGAACTGTTTGGCCATAATGACCATCGTTATGCTTGGAGGGAAAAGGGGGAGGCTTGCAAGCTGAAGAACACCATCTCAACCGTGAAGCACGAGGGTGGCAGCATCATGTTGTGGGGGTGCTTTGCTGCAGGAGGGACTGGTGCACTTCACAAAATAGATGGCATCATGAGGGAGGGAAATTATGTGTATATATTGATGCAACATCTCAAGACATCAGTCAGGAAGTTAAAGCTTAGTCACAAATGGGTCTTACAAATGGACAATGACCCCAAGCATACTTCCAAGTTGTGGTAAAATGGCTTAAGGACAACAAAATCCTTAAGCCACCCAACTTATTGTGGGAAGCTTGTGGAAGGCTACCTGAAACGTTTGAACCAAGTTAAACAATGTAAAGGCAATGCTACCAAATACCAATTGAGTCTAAACTTCTGACCCACTGGGAATGTGATGAAAGAAATAAAAGCTGAAATAATAGTTCTCTACTATTATTCTGACATTTCACATTCTTAAAATAAAGTGATCCTAACTGACCTAAAACAGGGAATTTTTATTAGGATTAAATGTCAGGAATTGTGAAAAACTGAGTTTAAATGTATTTGGCTAAGGTGTATGTAAACTTAAGAATTCAACTGTATCAGGTTCAGGTTCAACTGTATGTGTTTAGAGTGTATTATAATAAAGGATATGTTGATTGTTTGTTTTACCTCTTCTTTGGACTTGAACACATAAAAATGTATACTCTCATACCTGAACTGTGTGGCCAACTACACCACATACATTTCATACACATACATTTCCAGTTGCCATGTATAGCAGAGGAAGTACATTCTGGTGTGCAAAATACTTAGTTACTACATGGCATAATGACAACATCCTGCTTTAAGAAACAATAGGAGAGAACAAACGCAGTCATTCAGTGTAAGAGAGGATCCAGTGTTATTTCAGTTTGTAAGCAGAGTGCAATACAACCCTTTATGGTACCAGACATGAGAAAAGGCCTTGATTCAGATGACTGGAGTACTAAGGGCTAGATTCAATCAGATTGACATCTGCATAGCGGTTGTTTTGGCGATGTTGGAACTGCATAGAGCTGTGAAATCCACAAGCATCTCATTGTGTTACCTTATTGTGGACACTGCCGTTGGATACACTGAAACCACACCCGACTATAATGCAACATCCCATGCAGCCACGTTAGAAGTTCAAACACTTGAATTAGACTGATACGCTATAAATTCCCCATTCAAATGAACATGAAAACATGCTTTAGCCTAACATCAATGGTTTGACATCTAATTCATTCTTTCTTAACACCGATAGCCTACACTTTCTAGAGCCGTTTTCAACTTCTAACCCGGTAGGATTAAGGGAGTGGTTTGTGACATACAGAAGCAGCCACTCACCGATAGAATATCTCATACCTCAGTTACAACTCTAAAACATCTGCTATGCGGATGTCGGCCAATGCTGGTTAATGCTCCATCTGATTTGAATCTAAGACTACACTTATCCCAACCAGGATGATTAGACGCAGATTGTACATTTATTGGGATAGTGTGGCAAATCTAGTGTTGGAAAATCTGAGCAAAGTACTTTACCGGTATACAAATTGTATGGAACCTCTAGGTACTGGAAGATTCTATAGAAAATCAGCTAGTGTAAGCTCTGCTGCAGATGGATGCACTGGTACTATTTTCATGGAGCAAAGTGTCAACCAAGACTTGAACACTCACCATTTCATCTGCCTCTTACAATACCTGCTTCCTTAAAAAGGTAGGTGTGTGCAATACAACAGAGTTGAGACACCATGCTCAGACTTCTTCCGAATCCTACTCAGTATGATCACATCTCCATAGGCAAGTATATCAAACTATACCAGGACGTTCTGTTTATTGCCTGTAAGATGACAGAATGGATTTAATGTCCTTGTAACTGATTCTATCACTGATTAGAAGTACAAAACAGCAATATGAACAGAGGGAGTCCAATTTGATAATGCATTCCTTTAGATCCATCAATTTGATAGTGCTCTTGTAAAACTGGCAAGAAAATAAAAATCTATTTGAATAATTTGTTTTTTGGGGGGATACAAAAAGTGAAAGTAAAAAAAGCAACCCTTATGTTCACTCTTTCCAGGCATTGGTTACAGCTTTAAACTACAACTACGTTTTTAAACTGTACACAAAGTGAACGGACAAACAAAAACGCTATATCACTACCCATCGCTTTAAAAAAACAAACTCACATACTTGTCGAGAACAAGCACCCTTTAAAAAGAGCCCTGGAGGCAACGGACACCAGAGTCTCCTAAAGATTCTAAATGAATCAACAGAATCGGATAATCATAATCTATTCTTAAACCCAGAAGCTGCCTGCCTCTTCAGTCAAACATAACAGATTGCAACAGACAAAAGGCAAATGGATTTTTACTTGTTTTCTTTTTAGGGATTTTTTTGTTTTTGTTGATAAGTGCGTCCATTGTGTGATGACCTGCCCCTAAGGCTTCTGTCGGTCTGAGGCAGGTGTACATACACCTCAACCCAGTTAATTGTATATACAGTGCCTTGCGAAAGTATTCGGCCCCCTTGAACTTTGCGACCTTTTGCCACATTTCAGGCTTCAAACATAAAGATATAAAACTGTATTTTTTTGTGAAGAATCAACAACAAGTGGGACACAATCATGAAATGATTTTTTTTAACAAATCAAAAACTGAAAAATTGGGCGTGCAAAATTATTCAGCCCCCTTAAGTTAATACTTTGTAGCGCCACCTTTTGCTGCGATTACAGCTGTAAGTCGCTTGGGGTATGTCTCTATCAGTTTTGCACATCGAGAGACTGAAATTTTTTCCCATTCCTCCTTGCAAAACAGCTCGAGCTCAGTGAGGTTGGATGGAGAGCATTTGTGAACAGCAGTTTTCAGTTCTTTCCACAGATTCTCGATTGGATTCAGGTCTGGACTTTGACTTGGCCATTCTAACACCTGGATATGTTTATTTTTGAACCATTCCATTGTAGATTTTGCTTTATGTTTTGGATCATTGTCTTGTTGGAAGACAAATCTCCGTCCCAGTCTCAGGTCTTTAGTAGACTCCATCAGGTTTTCTTCCAGAATGGTCCTGTATTTGGCTCCATCCATCTTCCCATCAATTTTAACCATCTTCCCTGTCCCTGCTGAAGAGAAGCAGGCCCAAACCATGATGCTGCCACCACCATGTTTGACAGTGGGGATGGTGTGTTCAGGGTGATGTGCTGTGTTGCTTTTACGCCAAACATAACGTTTTGCATTGTTGCCAAAAAGTTCAATTTTGGTTTCATCTGACCAGAGCACCTTCTTCCACATGTTTGGTGTGTCTCCCAGGTGGCTTGTGGCAAACTTTAAACAACACTTTTTATGGATATCTTTAAGAAATGGCTTTCTTCTTGCCACTCTTCCATAAAGGCCAGATTTGTGCAATATACGACTGATTGTTGTCCTATGGACAGAGTGTCCCACCTCAGCTGTAGATCTCCGCAGTTCATCCAGAGTGATCATGGGCCTCTTGGCTGCATCTCTGATCAGTCTTCTCCTTGTATGAGCTGAAAGTTTAGAGGGACGGCCAGGTCTTGGTAGATTTGCAGTGGTCTGATACTCCTTCCATTTCAATATTATCGCTTGCACAGTGCTCCTTGGGATGTTTAAAGCTTGGGAAATCTTTTTGTATCCAAATCCGGCTTTAAACTTCTTCACAACAGTATCTCGGACCTGCCTGGTGTGTTCCTTGTTCTTCATGATGCTCTCTGCGCTTTTAACGGACCTCTGAGACTATCACAGTGCAGGTGCATTTATACGGAGACTTGATTACACACAGGTGGATTGTATTTATCATCATTAGTCATTTAGGTCAACATTGGATCATTCAGAGATCCTCACTGAACTTCTGGAGAGAGTTTGCTGCACTGAAAGTAAAGGGGCTGAATAATTTTGCACGCCCAATTTTTCAGTTTTTGATTTGTTAAAAAAGTTTGAAATATCCAATAAATGTCGTTCCACTTCATGATTGTGTTGTTGATTCTTCACAAAAAATACAGTTTTATATCTTTATGTTTGAAGCCTGAAATGTGGCAAAAGGTCACAAAGTTCAAGGGGGCCGAATACTTTCGCAAGGCACTGTGTATATATATATACACGTGTATACATTTGACACACTCTAGGATGGTTTTCTATGAGTCTCAAAAAAACTCGGCCGAGCTCTGTGGTTCCGGTCTGCATTGCAGGGGAGAGGAAAGGTATTATGAGGTTGCACCGGGTGTGGGATTGACATTCTGTGTGGAGAGCTGAGGAGCGACCTCGATGATTCGTGGTTTGTCGATGATGCGGGCGGTGCGGTTGCCCTTCTCCACAATGCCGATGATCCAGGCCTGGTAGCCCTCGCCGTATTTAGGAGATTTGATCTCAGCACAGAAACGAGCTGCCTGCTCCCTGGGAAGACAGATCAACAGACCCCCTATAGATAGAGACAGAGATGGCTGATGAGTATGTGTGTGAAAGAGGTGAGAGAACCTAGACAGACAACAGGCCGACAAAAACACATGCACGGCCAGAGACACAAACATTCACACATACCTGATGTCTCGGGGCAGGTGCCGTGCATGAGTCCGAACATGTTCCCGCAGGCCTTGGACACAGCGGCCATCTTGGCGAGCACAGGGAGGTTGTGAATGACGAATGAGACCTCGCTACGCTGTTGCCGTGCCAATGTCTGGGCGTGGCCCAGAATCCCGAAGCCAGTGATGTCAGTGGCGGCGTGAGCGTTGAAGGTGTGCATCAGACCTGCAGCTGGAGAGATAAAAACAACAAATACATCAATATTCACATTACATTCATCCAAACAATGGTAGAAGTTACACAGGAGAGAAGGGGAAGAACAACTTGAGGACAGGTACTTGTTCTGTTGAGTCGGGCGGTGTGTGTACCTGTCCTGTTGAGCCGGGCCATGTTCATCATAGCTTCCTGATAGGCCAGCTCTACATCCTCCTGAGTCACCACCAGCTTGATCTTATTCCACTTGTCCGGCTGAGGGACAGACATATACACACGATTTTAGACCACTTTTGAGGCACGGCAATGACTGATAAAGCGCTGATTGGGTCCAGCTGTCCCTCCCATTGATATTTTTTGAGGGATACAGACGTCTCATTCATTACATTGACATTTTGGTGTTTAAGTTACAATACAGTAAATCAAAGGAGAGGTTTGTGTGTTGAGACTTACAATGTCCAGCCACTGGTGTACCGCCACAGCCACCTGAGTCCCAAGAGGTTTGGTGAGAATCAACACATCTCCTGGCACTGCGTTGTCTGGCCTGGAAGACATCATCACCATAGCTATCATTACTATCACAACACAGCACACAGCTCAAATGATCAAAGCAATTAGAGTTTAGAGGCTCAGAGAGAGATCTGAATAATAGTGAAATCCCCAAAAGAGTGAAAGACAGGAGGGCAGCTGTCTGTGAGGAGAGGGTTCTTACATGATGAACTCATTGGGTTGACAGACCGTGGTGGCCACCCCACCCAGGACCACCCAGGGGTTAAGAACAGTCTGTCCCCCCGTAACAGACGTGCCTGCTTCCTCCGACGCATCTTTGAACCCCTGGATGATCAGAGGCATCACCTTGTCCCGCTCCTGACAGGGACTCAGAGACAGGGGAGGGACTATTTAGTGGCTGGGTGCTACACATTGGTATATATATATATATATATATATATGTGTGTATGTGTGTGGCCATGCACCTTTTCTGACAGTTTGTTACTGATCCCCAGCAGCATCAACATGTTGTCACATTCCGTCACTCCCATTGCGTACAGGTCACTTAGAACATTGGCACACGCAATTCGCCCCTATAGACACAGACAGGAATAAAGAAGGCATTATTGACATGATTTACTGTAGATATGAATGAAGATAACACATACTCTGCTCAAGGTGAAAGAAACGACTCCAGTCCAAAGCTCTCAGTAACTACTCAATCTATACGATACTCACAGGACCTAAAGCATGTAAGGTATGCCTGAAAACATTAACACAAAGAGGGGTAGAGAATGAGAACCTACCATCATATAGGGGTCGTCCACTATGGGGTAGATGTAGTCTGTCGTCTGGACTAGAGAAAGGCCCCCATGCCTGAGGGGGATGACACAGGTGTCCATACCAATGCCTGCAAAGAACAGTTATTATTAAAACTGTCAAAGTTATCTGAAGAATGGATGTGAATAAAGTGTGTGTGTGTGTTCATACCAAGTCTGGGCATGACGGCTCCAAGGAACTGTTCATCCTCCTGATAGTGGTTCTCCTGCAGGGCTTCTAGAAGCTTCTGTAGCACATCCTGGGGTACCTATGGAATAACAAGCAGATTACCTCAGAACTACAAGTCAAGCTTAATCATCATCCTAATGTGTTGCATTTGTAGTGCTTTTCTCAAACTCACCAAACTTTACATTGTATAGTTATGAAAATAAAGTAAATGTCTGCTCATTGCTCCCAAACATGACTTACTGTTGACGCTAGAGACACAGCAAGGAAACTTTTGAAAGCAGCAAAGACTAAGTGGCCAATAACATTCTATTCACTGACATTATACCAGTAGCCGGTCTTCGATGTACCCTAATAACTCTGTTCACAGCGCCAGGGGTGTAGAGAAACCCACCTTGCAGCCCGTTCCTTTGAGCTCAGTGAAGCGTGTGAGTCTGAAGCTCTTGTCTAGCTCGTAGCTCTCTGGGTTAAACGACTCTCTGACAGACATGGCTGGAGACACTTTGGGACCTCAGTCAATAACCTGAGGACAGAAGATAGGGAGAAGGGGAGAGAGGGATGAGAAACATGGCTGGAGTAACACTGGACAGTCACCCCTGACAACATCTCTTCTCTGTTCAACCAATTAGCATCCAGGATCAGGATACAGCAAAAAAGGAGAGAAGGACCGAGGGATGAGTAAAGGAAAGAGGTTGTGAAACTTGAAATATTCTGTTTTGGTGTAACTACTACTAAACTGAAAAGGTAAAGGCATAGTGGATGCTTATGCAGACATTTGATGAGCACAATTTTGTACCTCAAAGTGCTATTAATGAAGATTAGGTTATATCTAAAAAAAAATGACAAAGTAAGTAAAAATACAAAAAACGAATCTAACTAAAAAAAGCTGTGCATGTATGTACAGTGCCTTGCAAAAATATTCACCCCCCTTGGCGTTTTTTCCTATTTTGTTGCATTACAACCTGTCATTTTAATGGATTTTTATTTGGATTTCATGTAATGGACATACACAAAATAGTTCAAATTGGTGAAGTGAAATGAAACAAATAACTTGTTTCAAAGAAAAAAAGAAAGAAAAAAAAGAAAAGTGGTGCATGCATTTGTATTCACCCCCTTTGCTATTAAGCCCCTAAATAAGACCTGGTGCAACCAATTACCTTCAGAAGTCATATCGTTAGTTAAACAAAGTCCACCTGTGTGCAATCTAAGTCTCACATGATCTCAGTATATATACACCTGTTCTGAAAGGCCCCAGAGTCTGCAACACCAAGCAAGCACCACTATGAAGACCAAGGAGCTCTCCAAACAGGTCAAGGACAAAGTTGTGGAGAGTACAGATCAGGGTTGAGTTATAAAAAAATATATATCTGAAACTGAACATCCCACGGAGCACCATTAAATCCATTGTTCAAAAATTTAAAGAAAATGGCACCACAACAAACCTGCCAAGAGAGGGCCACCCACCAAAACTCACAGACCAGGCAAGGAGGGCATTAATCAGAGAGGCAACAAAGAGACCAAAGATAACCTTGACAGAGCTGCAAAGCTCAACAGCGGAGATTGGAGTATCTGTCCATAGGACCACTTTAAGCCGTACACTCCACAGAGCTGGGCTTTACGGAAGAGTGGCCAGAAAAAAATAAGCAAACATGTTTGGTGTTCACCAAAAGGCATGTGGGAGACTCCCCAAACATATGGAAGAAGGTCCTCTGGTCAGATGAGACTAAAATGTCGCTTTTTGGCCATCAAGGAAAACACTGTCTGGCGCAAACCCAACACCTCTCATCACCCCGAGAACAACATCCCCACAGTGAAGCATGGTGGTGGCAGCATCATTTTTTTTCCATCGGCAGGGACTGGGAATCTGGCCAGAATGATGGATGGCACTAAATACAAGGAAATTCTTGAAGGAAACCTGTTTGTCTTCCAGAGATTTTAGACTGGGACGGAGGTTCACCTTCCAGAAGGACAATGACCCTAAGCATACTACTAAAGCAACACTCGAGTGGTTTAAGGGGAAACATTTAAATGTCTTGGAATGACCTAGTCAAAGCCCAGACTTAAATCCAATTGAGAATCTGTGGTATGACTTAAAAGATTGCTGTACACCAGCAGAACCCATCCAACTTGAAGAATGGGCAAAAATCAAAGTGGCTAGATGTGCCAAGCTTATAGAGACATACCCCAAGAAACTTGCAGATGTAGTTTGCTGCTAAAGGTGGCTCTACAAAGTATTGATTTTGGAGGTGTGAATAGTTATGCATGCTCAAGTTTTCCGTTTTCCATTTGTTTAACAAAAAATATGTTGCATCTTCAAAGTGTTAGGCATGTTGTGTAAATCAAATGATACAAACCCCCCAAAAATCCATTTTAATTCCAGGTTGTATGGCAACAAAATAGGAAAAATGCCATGGGGGATGAATACTTTCGCAAGCCACTATCTTTAAAGCTGAATCAGTTGATCAATGGCTTGAACTTGTTGCAAAATCCAATAAATCATAAATTAATCACTCAAAAAAAGGGAAAAGTTAATTTCTTAGATCAAATTAAATTGTATTTGTCAAATGCGCCAAATAGAAGTTGTAGACATGACAGTGAAATGCTTACTTACAAGCTCTTTACCAACGATGCAGTTAAATAAGCCATATACAATGATTACCAATACCATGTCAATGTGCAGGGATACATGGTAATTAAGGTAGATATGTACATGTAGACAGGGGTAAAGTGAATAGGCATCGGATAGATTGAAACTAGCAGCAGCGTATGTGTGTACATATGTGATAATGTGTGCGTTAGATTTTTTTATATGCGGGATAAGTCCATCCACACAAATTGTTCCGAAGATCATCTAAGAAACGAGAGCTAGTATTTGATTGTTCTAGTGAGCACAGGTGTGGTTTTCTGAGATAATCAATTAAAATCCCATCATGCTTTGGGCCATGTGTAAAAATGCCCAGTCGCCCATTATTTTGGCTACCATGGCAAGAAGAGGTCTGTCACTTTGAAAGAGAGGTCTCAAAGTAGCATAGGGGGCTTAAAGGTTGTGCGTCTCAGTCACCAGATCTAAACCCAATTGAACACTTATGGGAGATTCTAGAGCGGTACCAGAGACAGCGTTTTACGCCACCATCAACAAGACACCAAATTATGGAATTGTTCTAGGAAGAAAGGTGTCGCATCCCTCCAACAGAGTTTCAGACACTTGTAGAATCTATGCCAAGGCGCATTGAAGCTGTTCTAGTGGCTCGAGGTGGCGCAACACCCTATTAAGACACTATGTTGGTGTTTTCTTTATTTTGGCAGTTACCTGTAGTTTTGGCCAAATTCACAAGTCTTCCATTTATATCCTTTAACATAAACACCTGTTTACAGTGACAAGTACAGCCGAGAAAACACAGACTAAACGTGGTTTCACATTGAGCTATGTTTTCCTCTAGTTCTGCAGAGTATAAAAACTGTGCTTTTGTTGACCACTCACTGACATAACAACCAGAGACCAGTTTGCATTTATTTATTCACATATTTGTTTCACTTTGCTGTGACATATTAAAAGCAATGATTTATATATAAACCTTGATTTGCTGATTCTATGTATTGGCCAATAAGAGGCTTTGAAGCCACAAGTTAGCCATATTGGCACTCACCAGAAGAAGCAGTCCCTCCATAGGAATGAATGGAATTCTACAGTATTTCAATTAAATGTTTCAGGGACAAAATTACATGTATTTAAGTATTTTGTTGTTGTAGTGCAGACAGTAACATTGAAACTTTCAAAAAAGGTAGCTGTAAATGACAAATGTTTTTGTATATGTTTGTTTATTTTATGTTTAGCACACAAACTATGCATGAAGGTGTCTAAATACAATAAACAAATCTAGACATTAATACATGCATTTCTATAGCTTCCAAAATATATAATTTTTTTTAAACTTTGGGGGAGTGCCAAGATGGTGGATTCAAAACAGCGCCTCCTGTCAGTCATCTAGAATATACCATTGATGAGAAGCGTGGACGTTGGACATAGAATCAGACCTAACTAGTCGATCTGGTCTCGGGCAATTTCATGGCTAAATAAAACAAAAATAGAATACATTAAATATTAAACACAATCCCAGGCGTCACTGTGTGATCCTGTATTTTATCATGGCTCCGGATAAATTGTTGCGCTTGGGGTCCTAGTCAGTTTGGCTTCTGAAACAGTGCGAGGAGGATATGAAGTTGGGCTGGTGTGCACCGGCTCAAATTAAATCATGCACCAGACATTTTCAGCCAAATCAAATTCTGCAGTCAAAAGTTACCAATATTAATCAATTAGCTAACTACAGACATTAAAATAATCTGTTATCAATAATTGTGTGAGTTTTTCCTGTCTTGCAGCTGCATGCTTGTAGCCTGCCCAGAGAACTAACATTGGCTAAGTAATAGCCTGTTTGCTAATCAATGAGTTTAGCTAGCTGATGTGCTAACTATTAATCAAGTGGGACATCGTTTGTGTGACTAATCGAGCTTCATACAATAGTTAAAATGCGGATAAAACAAAACTGTATTATTAATCATTTAAATTAGCGAAACCAGAACGAAAACTAGCAGTTTATGGTTTCGAAGTAACCGGGAAAGCAGTGCATAAAAATGTCGGCGGTGGAAAAAATTAACCCCTTCTTGTACAGCGCCATGCGAGACGTGCTACAACAGACTTTGTAACAATAAAATAACGCCATACATGCAATTTGCACACAGTTTGTAATCATATGCTGCATTACATATATGTAAAATACCCCCCCTTTGCATTTATAGGGCTGAACCAGAGTTATATTCGTATAACATTTCCCCTTTAATTGCTCTCACCAGTTTATCCTTACCGGTTTTGCTTTAGCGGCGGGTCTCCAGAAACAAGAGAAGGGACAGTACCAGAATGCATTTGGAGTAAATCGGGTGTCCTTGAAGATAGCCTGACGAAAAATCTATTAACTTTTATTTTTTGTTTTACAACAGAATATATTTCATTTTATCGCGTTGGGAAATGCATAAAATAAATAGATGTACATGCATCAGATAATATCACAAGGTGAGGACCGTCATCACAACGGGGGAAATCTTGAGGTAAAAGCACGAGATCACAAAGGGTCCTTCGCAAGGAGACTGGCGCCTTTAACTCCCCTTTAAAGAACCGCAGAGTCTGGCAATAAAAAGTCAACAATGGATTGTACCTTTAATTTAGTCTTCCCTCCAATATGTTAGAGATCAGTATGCAATCACAAATGTTCTAATCAAGTTTATAGCGTTTACAATAGAAACAGTGCATGCATAATGTTATATGATTGTACATTTATTGTGAAATTAGCTCTGAATTCCAGGTTATATGTACAGTATCCGTTTTTATAAAATGTGTGGTTTTAACCACGTGGAAAGAGACTGATCATTTTCCTTTTAAATTAATGCCTGAATTAAAGGTTTGCATTAGCCGACTTGCTAAATGTAATTCTAATCAGCTCATACAATTATACACCTTATATGTCAGGACTAAGACACTGATAAAATGAAGGGGTACCATAGCATTGATACATCTGATAATAACTGGATAGACCTGACATGACAGACTGGTCTCATAGACTAGACGTAACATAGTAAACGTAAATCCGGGATGTTCAAATTGGTATATGTTACGTTTGGTGTGGTTACATAAGGAAGCATGTTACTTAATGAGGTACAAACAAAAGGACAGTGGTTGGATGGGTAGGCATATAATGTGAACGTCTAGCCAACCCAAAGGTTGTGTTCGAATCTCATCACAGAAAACTTTAGCATATTGAGCTAATTAGCAACTTTGCAACTCCTTACCATGTTAGCTAACCCTAACCCTTTAACTGAACTCCTAAGCCTAGCTAACATTAGCCAGCTCGCTAATTTTAGTGTTAGCCACCTCTAGCTAACGTTAGCCATAACAAATTGGAATTTGTAACATATTGTACATTTAGCAAATTTGTAACTTCCTACATTTGCAAATTCGTAACATGTCGTTCGAATTACAAATTTGTTAAAATAAAATATTATTTGTCACATACACATGGTTAGCAGATGTTAATGCGAGTGTAGCGAAATGCTTGTGCTTCTAGTTCCGACAATGCAGTAATAACCAACGAGTAATCTAGCTAACAATTCCAAAACTACTACCTTATACACACAAGTGTAAAGGGATAAATAATATGTACATAAATATATATGAATGAGTACTGGTACAGAGCGGCATAGGCAAGATGCAGTAGATGGTATCGAGTACAGTATATACATATGAGATGAGTATGTAAACAAAGTGGCATAGTTTAAAGTGGCTAGTGATACATGTATTACATAAAGATGCAGTAGATGATATAGAGTACAGTATATACGTATACATATGAGATAAATAATGTAGGGTATGTAAACATTATATTAAGTAGCATTGTTTAAAGTGGATAGTGATATATTTTACATCAATTCCCATTATTAAAGTGGCTGGAGTTGTGTTGGCAGCAGCCACTCAATGATAGTGGTGGCTGTTTAACAGTCTGATGGCCTTGAGATAGAAGCTGTTTTTCAGTCTCTCGGTCCCAGCTTTGATGCACCTGTATTGACCTCGCCTTCTGGATGATAGCGGGGTGAACAGGCAGTGGCTTGGGTGGTTGTTGTCCTTGATGATCTTTATGGCCTTCCTGTGACATCGGGTGGTGTAGGTGTCCTGGAGGGCAGGTAGTTTGCGTTGTGCAGACCTCACTACCCTCTGGAGAGCCTTACGGTTGTTGGCGGAGCAGTTGCCGTACCAGGCGGTGATACAGCCCGACAGGATGCTCTCGATTGTGCATCTGTAGAAGTTTGTGAGTGCTTTTGGTGACAAGCCAAATTTCTTCAGCCTCCTGAGGTTGAAGAGGCGCTGCTGCGCCTTCTTCACAATGCTGTCTGTGTGGGTGGACCAATTCAGTTTGTCTGTGATGTGTATGCCGAGGAACTTAAAACTTACTACCCTCTCCACTACTGTTCCATCGATGTGGATAGGGGGGTGTTCCCTCTGCTGTTTCCTGAAGTCCACAATCATCTCCTTAGTTTTGTTGACGTTGAGTGTGAGGTTATTTTCCTGACACTACACTCCGAGGGCCCTCACCTCCTCCTTGTAGGCCGTCTCGTCGTTGTTGGTAATCAAGCCTACCACTGTTGTGTCGTCCGCAAACTTGATGATTGAGTTGGAGGCGTGCGTGGCCACGCAGTCGTGGGTGAACGGGGAGTACAGGAGAGGGCTCAGAACGCACACTTGTGGGGCCCCAGTGTTGAGGATCAGCAGGGTGGAGATGTTGTTTCCTACACTCACCACCTGGGGGCGGCCCGTCAGGAAGTCCAGTACCCAGTTGCACAGGGCGGGGTCGAGACCCAGGGTCTCGAGCTTGATGACGAGCTTGGAGGGCACTATGGTGTTAATTGCCGAGATGTAGGTGATGAACAGCATTAGTAGTCTCTCAAAGCACTTCATAATGACGGAAGTGAGTGCTACGAGGCGGTAGTCGTTTAGCTCAGTTACCTTAGCTTTCTTGGGAACAGGAACAATGGTGGCCCTCTTGAAGCATGTGGGAACAGCAGACTGGGATTGGGATTGATGAATATGTCCGTAAACACACCAGCCAGCTGGTCTGCGCATGCTCTGAGGGCGCGGCTGGGGATGCTGTCTGGGCCTGCAGCCTTGCGAGGGTTAACACGTTTAAATGTTTTACTCACCTCGGCTGCAGTGAAGGAGAGTCCGCATGTTTTGGTTGCGGGCCGTGTCAGTGGCATTGTATTGTCCTCAAAGTGGGCAAAAAAGTTATTTAGTCTGCCTGGGAGCAAGGCATCCTGGTCCGTGATTGGGCTGGTTTTCTTTTTGTAATCCGTGATTGACTGTAGACCCTGCCACATACCTCTTGTGAGTTACATATCGTACAAATGTAATTCATAACATTTTGTAATGAAACAAGCAGGGAGCAGGTCTCGAACCCTCAACCTTCTGGCCCAAAATCCAGTGTGCCATCGACTGTGCCCCAAAAGCATGCTCAAGTGGCAGAGTCGATATTCGCGCTTATAAACCCAGGGTCGTTACACAACTCCCTCCTTTCAAAGTGCGCGTCCTCGTGCTAGCTTATGTCGTGGAGGATCGTTACAAAATTTAACACTTACAAGAACTTGTGAATTCAATATAGGCTTTTAATACAAACATATCAGAAGCCTAGATGGTCCGCGGAACACACACTTTTCCAGAGCACTGGCTCTGTTTTTATACACATACAACATATGAGTCCATCCCACATGCAAATGAAGTTACTTCCCTCAGTCCATCTGCCACCATTATATCCCAATCTGTGCATCCTGCTTGTTCACGCCCAATAATGCCCATATCTGCTTTCAGTCAAGTTATAATGGTGACAGGACCTCTTCATGTCCCAAAAATAATACATGCCCATCTTATCCTATGGGCCCCTTAAGTTTAGCTTGGTGTGTTCTTTGGTATGTCTGTCCTTATTAGGACTAGTAGACTATGTGTCTCTTCTCTTCATGTCCTAAAAATATATGCTAAAATGTCTATAGTCCATCCGTTGGTCATTTGGCTGACCCCCTCCTTTGTGTGTCCCTCTGACCTTGGTATGTCCAGCTGTCCTATGCTCTCATGGCCTTACTTTGGTTTCCTGTCCTATACAATAGACAATGCATTTTACCAGAATGGCAAATGCACTCTAAGTGTATCTTTCTCTTGTGGTACAGTATTATGTTTCTCCCTATATGTACATCTTGCTCCCACACTTACAACTCAACGTCTTATAGGAACATGCTCAATGGCCAAGCACAAGCACGTTCGTGGATGCAAGGTCACTTCTGACACCAATATAATGAAACCCAGGGTCGTTAGAATATTGTTCGACTTACATTCGTAACATATCATGTGAAATGGATGATGGGCATCCACAAATTAATACATACCATACGAAATGTAACATATATTGTAGCAAATTTGTGTGGGAAGCTCCAACCGGAACTCGAACCCGGGTCCAGTGATCCGTTATGCCAAGAGTCCCAAACCTCTTGATGAAGTCGCTAGGTGTTGTGTAAGGTCACTACATAATCCCCTTCCTCTGGGAGAGTGTGTCCCCATGCTTCTATATACTAAGTCCCTCACATGGACACGCCTTTCCAATGGCCCCACGGCCGCCATCCCACTTTTGACACCACTGTAGTAAATGTTTGGGGTAGCTCCAACCGGGATTCAAACCCGGTCCTGCGACTGTCAAGCCAACACCGTAACTGTTACGCCAAGAGTTATGAACTGCTTGACGCAGTCACTAGGTGTTGTGTTAAGGTCGCTACAATATTATACTAAATGGAGTGTCTTGGATTTACATACAGAATAATACGACATGCTCTGAGACCACATTGAATATGAGGGTTAAACCACGAGAACATAAACCATAATTTACAGTAGACAATTCCTAATTTCAAAATGTTTTCCCCTGTGAATAGAAAAGGGGAGAAGGCTTCCCAGCTGAAAAGTTATTTGCTGTGAAGAAACAGAATCATTAGATAATTTATTCAGGTATTGTCCGCATGTAGCTTGTTTCTGGTCACAGGTTCAGGAATGGCAAAAAAAAATCTAAACATTAATTTAAATGAACCCTACAAATAGCAGTGTTGGGTGATTTGGAAAGCCATAGTCAATCAATCAACAATATAATAATGCTCTTGGGAAAAATGTTAATCTTTAACGTACAATCTGTGGTACTATGCGATTAGAGAAGTTCATGATTCATGTGAGACATCACAGCACAGTAAAGAAATATATGGCGTGTGGAAATCAAAAGGGGGTGATCAATGGAGATATGTGAGATGGGCTGAGAGTAGCAGAGGGCTGGGTTTAAAAATCTAATGATGGTAATATTTATTACCGGCCGTGACACTGCTGTCAAGGCAACGGAAGGAGGGTGGGGAGATGGCGGAAAAGGAAATAAGGAAGAAAGAGGAGGATATTCTGAATAAACATGGAGTGGGGGACTACAGAGGCCTTCTGAAAGATCTGGTGAAGAATATGATGGACAAGAAAAAAGGAGAGATATGGATTATGCTTTGAGTGAATATGGAACGCAGGATCGCTCAGAACTTTTGGAAGAGCTTGAGGGGGAAATGGAACCTGATGAGAGTGAAGATGAATTAAATGTGGTGGCAGGTGCAGTGGTGACTTCTGAGAAGAAGTTGAGTGTAGAGGGAAGTAGTCATGTGAGGAAGGTGGGTGTCAAGTGTAAAAACAGCAATACCTGCTCCAGTAGTTCGGAGATGGAACTTGTTGAGAGTGAGGGTGAAGTACCTGCGGCGAGGACCACCAAATTCGGGACTTTTCCCAAGAATGATAATGATGATTTTACCACAGTGGGAGTGAGATTTGTAGAGAGAATGGATCCTTGCTTTTTGGTTGATCCATATGTGGTGTCAGTTTGGGTAAAGGAAAGGTTGGGGACTGTTGAGTTGGTGAAGGTAAATTGGACTCATGATTATTTGTTACGTTTCTTCCACCCAGAGGGAGCGGGCGCTCCAGATTACAAGATTAGGGACAAGAATTGTAACCTGCTTTGCTCTCCGGAGTGTGGTATCGGTGGAGAAAGTTGTGTGTGTTAGTTGTGGGGGTGATCATGGGGCTGGAGATCGGAGGTGTCCGGTGAAAGAAAGGCAGGTTGAGGTTGCCAGGGTTAGAGTACAGTAGTACAGAAAGTGTTGTATGCCGAAGCAGTGAAGAGAGTGGTAGAGGAAGATGGGTACAGGGTGAGGGATCCTGAGAGGATTCCTGTGAGTAGGCAGAGATCAAGAGAGTGATGGGAAGAATATGTGCTGCTTTTTCGACTCTCCCTCACTCTGTCTCTCTCTCTACTGCACCTGCTATCTCGACCTCAGAATCCTCAGTTATGAAAAGCCAACTGACATTTACCCCTGAGGTGCTGACCTGTTGCACCCTCTACAACCACTGTGATTATTATTTAAAAAAGGGAGTTAGCAATCAGTTGACAACAGATACTCAAAACAGACATATTTTTGCCTCTAAAAATAAAAGTTCAATACAAACATTTGTAAAATACGGAAAATTATTAATTTGATAATCCCCAATAAAACCATAACCATTGTATCAGATAGAACACTCTGACGGAGCTGATGTTAGACAAAAATCTGACAGAGTTGATGTTTTACAGAGTTGACAAAAATAGCATTTGTTGCTTTATGACTCTAAAACCTAATTAAAATGTAAGTGCATTCAAGACCCCTTGACTTTTCCACATTTTGTCACGTTACAGCCTTATTCTAAAATGGATTAAATAGTTTTGTTCCCCTCATCAATCTACACACAATACCCCACAATGACAAATCCAAAACAGGTTTTACATTTTTTAGCTAATTTATTAAAAAAAATAAAAAACAGAAATATCACAGTATTCAGACTCTTTACTCAGTACTTTGTTGAAGCACCTTTTGCAGTGATTACAGCCTTAAGTATTCTTGGGTATGACACTACAACCTTGGCACACCAGTTTTTGTTGAGTTTCTCCCATTCTTCTCTGCAGATCCTCTCAAGCTCTGACAGATTGTAATGGGGAGTGTCACTGCACAGCTATTTCCAGGTCTCTCCTGCATTGTCTTGGCTGTGGGCTTAAGGTCGTTGTCCTGTTTGAAGGTGAACCTTTGCCCCAGTTTGAGGTCCTGAGCGCTCGGCAGCAGGTTTTCATCAAGGATCTTTCTGTACTTTGCTCCGTTCATCTTTCCCTTGATACTGACTAGTCTCCCAGTCCCTGCCGCTGAAAAATATCCCCACAGCATGATGCTGCCACCACCATGCTTCACCGTAAGGATGGTGCCAGGTTTCCTCCAGACGTGAATCTTGGAATTCAAGCCAATGAGTTCAATCTTGGTTTCTTAACACCAGATAATCTTGTTTCTTATGGTCTGAGAGTTCTTTAGGTGCCTTTTGACAAACTCTAAGTGTTATGTGACTTTTACTGAGGAGTGGCTTCCATCTAGCTACTCTGATTGGTGGAGTGGTGCAGAGATGGTTGTCCTTCTGGAAGGTTCTCCCATCTCCACAGAGGAACGCTGGAACTCTGTCAGAGTGACCATTGGGTTCTAGGTCACCTTCCTGACTAAGGCCCTTCTCCCCCGATTGCTCAGTTTGGCCCGGTGGCCAGCTCTCGGAAGAGTCTTGGTGGTTACAAACTTCTTCCATTTAAGAATGATGGAGGCCACTGTGTTCTTAGGGAACTTCAATGCTGCAGAAATGTTTTGGTACCCTTCCCCAGATCTGTGCCTCGACACAATCCTGTCTTGGAGCTCTACGGATAATGGGCCGATGTCTCCTTGCTGTCCCCAGTCCACCTGGGCATGCTGCTGCTCCAGTTTCAAATGTTCTGATAGCGGCTATGGAACCCTGACCTGCTGTTTTGGACTCTCTCTCTACCGCACCTACTGTCTCTAACTCTGAATAATTGGCTATGAAAAGCCACCTGACATTTTCTCCCGAGGTGCTGACCTGTTGCACCCTCTACAACCACTGTGATTATTATTATCTGATCCTGCTGGTCATCTATGAATGTTTGAACATCTTGGCCATGTTCTGTTATAATCTCCACCTGGAACAGCCAGAAGAGGACTGGCTTGGTTCCTCTTTAGATTTCTTCCTAGGTTCTGGCCTTTCTAGGGAGTTTTTCCTAGCCACTGTGCTTCCACATCTGCATTGTTTGGGGTTTTAGGCTGGGTTTCTGTACAGCACTTTGTGACATTGGCTGAAATAAAATACATTTGATTAAATTCCTTCGACCCCATGGCTTGATTTTGTTCTGACATGCACTGTCAACTGTGGGACCTTATATAGACAGGTGTGTGCCTTTACAAATCATGTACAATCAATTAAATTTACCACAGGTGGACTCCAATTAAGTTTTAGAAACATCTAAAGGATGATCAATAGAAACAGGATGCACCTCTACAACTATATGTTAATAGTTGTTATTATTTTTACAATGTAGCTACTTCATCGTTCACATATAAGAATAACAAAAGACAGCCATTACTTCAAATTTACCACCCTTAGTCCTTTTTTAAAATGTATTTATTTTTCTATTTTATTTTTATTAACAACAAATCAATACAGGAAGTACATGTGGGAACACAAGTATATATGAATAATATACAATGGACAATTGGGCTAGGGGGTTCAATATCACCTTACACAAGGACCTTAAGGGACATACATACACTTATTATTCTAACAGCTTTTTTGTTAGTGTAAGATCTTAGTGTAAGATCTTCATAAATGTGTTCAATTACAAATCTACTGATGTCTACAGTTTTCTTACATGAATACAATGCCAAAAAAGATGCAACACTGTTTCTGGGTGGTCATTACAAAAGGAGCCATTTGAGTTGATGTTTTCCTTAAACTTCTTCATATAGTGGTTGGCAGGATAATATTTATGAATAATTTTAAAGGAAACTTCCTTAATTGTTTAACAAGTAGGTATGTGTGTGGCAACATCCAAACTTTTTTCCAACAGATATTATCAATAAATCCATTCCAATAAGGCATGACATGAGGTAATGACATGAGGTAGATAGATACAAACCTAGTTTCAGTAGGATGTTGTATCTGTCAGAGTCTAGGTGATGTGGGTAAGGCGGAGTCAGGCGCAGGACACAGAGATGAGTAATAATAGTAACTTTACTCAAAAATAATCTTCCAACAAGGAGAACGAAAATCCAGAATCACATAAACGAGACAACTGACAACAATAAACACGCACAAAACCATGATGGCTCCAGAGGGTTAAATAGGGAAATAATTAAATGAAATAAATAATTAAACGAAATATAATTAATATAATATAATTAATTAATATAATATAATAATTAATATAATATATTAATTAAATAATTAATCAAAATAAATACTAACGTAATGGGAACCAGGTCTGTACAATACAGACAAAACAAATGGAAAAAGAAATGTAGATCGGTGGAGGCTAGAAAGCTGGTGACGTCGACTGCCGAACGCCGCCCGAACAAGGAGAGGCACCAACTTCGACGGAAGTCGTGACAGTATTGCTCTGTTGTTGAATGGACCAAAAGAGAAACAAATCTTTCCTACTGATGAGTCAACAGGGTCAACAGAAGGTAGGCTCCGAGGGTCAGGTCTTGACACGTTCCTGAATAATAAAGCAACACCTGAGGGAATGGCATCTAAAACAATTGCAAAATATTTAGGTGTTATAGGGACCTTGTAATGTGATAATAATTCCTTATAACTGAGTAAAATACCCTCTGCATTTACCAGTTGGCTCACCAATAGGATATTATTTTGGAACCAATATTCTAAAAACAAAGAAGTATTTTTATACAATATATCCCGATTATTCCATATATAATATCTGTGTGGAGAAAAATTATGCTTATAAATGAAGGACCATGACAAGAAAACCTGCCGATGAAAAGTAAAAAGTTTCACTGGAACTTCAATATTATAATTGTAAACCAATATGAAGTTAAGGCCACCAAAAGTAGAGAAGACATGATGAGGAATAAAATTCCACATAGAAGTAGTGGGTCTTCTTAGGAATTGTTTTATCCAACTGATCTTAAAAGTATTATTTGAGGTAGTAAAGTCCAGAAAATTCAGCCCACCATTCTCATAAGTTTTCATTACAACAGTTGTCCTAATGTAATTGGGTACGGTTTCTCCACAGAAAGTTGAAAAGCATCTGGTCTATCTCCTTGCTTATTTTACTGTCAAATGTGTCATATGTTAGTCTAGAGATACCTTCAGCCTTGGTTATTAGGACGCTTCCTTTAAAAGATAAGTCCCTATGTAGCCATTGATTTAGCTTCTTCTGTTTTTTTTATTTTTAATAATAGGGTTAAAATTTAGTAAGCCTCTATACTTCTGATCCTTTGTAATGGTTCTGCCTAAATATGTAAGTACTTATTTTACTGGAATACCATAATATGAAGGTGTCACAATCTTTGACAGCCATGAGTTCATATTTACTAATGTTAAGATATAGACCAGAGGCTTTGGAAAAGGATTGTATCACATTGATCGATATGGGAATTTGGTTAGCATCTTTCAGAAAAAATGTAGTATTGTCAGGCTTATAATAATTTCTTTACCAGCTATGGAAATACCTTGTACAGGACTATTATTTAAAGAATTTGTAAGAAGTTGGGTGATTAATAAAAACAGGTATGGAGAGATAGGACAACCTTGCCTAATTCCTCTCTTTAACTCAAATCTAGTGCCATATTTCCATTTGATAGAGCTGTTACCATTTGTATAGAGGGTCTTAACAGCCTTACAGAAAAAATCCCCAAAGCCAAGTCTCTCAAGGGAGTGGAAGAGGAACTGATGCTCTACTGTGTCAAATGCTTTATAAAACTCTAAAAACAATATGAAGTTATCCTCGGTTATTAGGTCTGAGTAGTCAAGTATGCCTGGCCGGTTCCCCTCTTTCCACTGGGATTCTCTGCATCTAACTCTATTACAGGGGCTGAGTCACTGGCTTACTGGGGCTCTTTCATACCGTCCCTAGGAGGGGTGCGTCACTTGAGTGGGTTGAGTTACTGATGTGATCTTTCTGTCTGGGTTGGCGCCCCCCCTTGGGTTGTGCCGTGGCGGAGATCTTTGTGGGCTATACTCGGCCTTGTCTCAGGATGGTAAGTTGGTGGTTGAAGATATCCCTCTAGTGGTGTGGGGGCTGTGCTTTGGCAAAGTGGGTGGGGTTATATCCTTCCTGTTTGGCCCTGTCCGGGGGTGTCCTCGGATGGGGCCACAGTGTCTCCTGACCCCTCCTGTCTCAGCCTCCAGTATTTATGCTGCAGTAGTTTATGTGTCGGTGGGCTAGGGTCAGTTTGTTATATCTGGAGTACTTCTCCTGTCCTATTCGGTGTCCTGTGTGAATTTATGTGTGCTCTCTCTAATTCTCTCTTTCGCTCTTTCTTTCTCTCTCTCGGAGGACCTGAGCCCTAGGACCATGCCTCAGGACTACCTGACATGATGACTCCTTACTGTCCCCAGTCCACCTGGCCGTGCTGCTGCTCCAGTTTCAACTGTTCTGCCTTATTATTATTCGACCATGCTGGTCATTTATGAACATTTGAACATCTTGGCCATGTTCTGTTATAATCTCCACCCGGCACAGCCAGAAGAGGACTGGCCACCCCACATAGCCTGGTTCCTCTCTAGGTTTCTTCCTAGGTTTTGGCCTTTCTAGGGAGTTTTTCCTAGCCACCGTGCTTCTACACCTGCATTGCTTGCTGTTTGGGGTTTTAGGCTGGGTTTCTGTACAGCACTTTGAGATATCAACTGATGTACGAAGGGCTATATAAATACATTTTATTTGATTTGGGTTTAATACTAGTCTGACATTGTTAGAAATATGTCTGTTCCTCATGTAGCCAGACTGTGTTTCATCAATGATTGCATCCAGGACTTCTTTAATACTTTTTGCAAGTAGTAAGGCCCATATCTTATAGTCATTATTAATAAGACAAATTGGACGCCAGTTATCGATGAGCAGCACTTATTTTTTGGGCTTAGGTATCAGTGTTATTAACCCCTGACTCATTGTAGGAGGGAGAACATTGTTTTTAATACTCTCTAAAAAATACTTCAAATAGGAAGGGAGCTAATAAAAAAAATAATAATTTGTAAAATTATGATGTAATTCCATCAACTGCTGATGATTTATTGTTCTTTAGATGTTTGATAGACTCTATAATCTCTTAAAGTTTGATGGGTTCATCACACTGTTTAGATGCTATATCACTGATAGAGTGAACATTATTCAGTGAGTCAAAAATCATATCTGTGGATTCATAAGAGTACGTAGAGCTATTCAATTTTCTGTAAACATTGCTACGCCATGACGTGAATATTCACGTTGGAGGAAATCTTATTCACGTCCGGGTCAGATTGGGAAAAATGCTGGAAACAAACAGCTGATCCGGTCTACATATTTGAACTGTAAAGACTAATGAAATAACGACATATTTGATAATTAATATGGATTTCTTAAAAGCTGAAATCGTGAGGAAGAGAAAACTAATTGAAGACAAAGATCTTATTAATGTGAGTAGCTGCTAGCTAGTATGTTTACTAGTCAGCTAGATAATTGAGCTAGCTAGAGTTGCTTTAAGTTAGCTAGGCTAGGATAATTAGCTAGGTTGCTTGGCGTGGGCAGGTACATGAACGTTTAATTGAATTTTTACTCAAAATAGTAGCTAGCTAGCCAACGTTAGCTTAAAAGTACAAGTTGGGTGAGCCTGCGTCATGATAACATTAAGAGCTATAGGGCTCTGAGGTTAGCGGCATGCTTGCGCCAGCTAACTAGTTATCTTAGCTTATTTTCAAGAGCTCATCTACGTTAGTTAGCTAAGTATTATTTTTTACATTTTAAAATGTTGCATCTTATTGTTGGTATGCGGTGTCAATGATTCTATTCACAGGATTCAAAGAAATACTTCAAACGAGCCGATCTTGCCCGAAAAGAAGAAGATGAGTATTTCGAAAGATGTGGCTACAAGGTAATATCACAGCGTTTCTATTTTTTAAATTTAATTTAATTTTGTTTAACAGCGTTTCTAAATCTAGAGGCGAGACATCCAGGAAAACTTGCGAAGGAGACTAAAGAAAGGCGTATGCATGCTTCCCAGCCGAAACAGTTCGTACATATATTATGAATACAGTTTGGGACGTTTTAGACTTGACACTTTTTGTTGTTGTTGACTCAACCCGAAGTCTACGCTACTTCGTCGGTGATTGGTCAACAGTAGGGATTCTTCAGGGATGTCTTTGTCATTCAATGAGGGACTAATTTTCATGCCAATTGTTTTCATTCAGAAATCGTGCACCAAATGACTTAGAAGTACAATTGTGTGACTAAGGTTTTCTTTGGCAAAAACTCAATTAGTCATTAATTTACTTATCTTTGATTAATTCTGATTATTTTAAGGAAGTGTGTACTGGCCATGGTGTCTCAAAATGGACAAACAGTAGTATTTGAAAAATGAGGGGGGAAAGCACAAGGTCTTAAAGGAGTATGCAAGCACACTTGTTTGGTTTGCCTAGTTTACTTCAGCTAGCCTCCAGCCGAACTGAAGCATGCCTTTAGTAGACCATTCCGGGGTTTGGGATTTGAAGTAAAATAAATACTTTACCAGGTAAGTTGACTGAGAACACATTCTCATATTCATCAATGACCTGGAGAATAGTTATGGGGGGATGAATGAGCCGATTGGAAGCTGAGGATGATTAGGTGGCCATGATGGTATGAGGGCCAGATTGAGAATTTAGCCAGGACACCGGGGTTAACACCCCTACTCTGATAAATGCTATGGGAACTTTAGTGACCACAGAGAGTCAGGACACCTGTTAAATGTCCCATCTGAAAGACTGCACCCTACACAGGGCAATGTCCCCGATCACTGCCCTGGGCGTTGGGATATTGTAATTTTTTTAGACCAGAGGAAAGAGTGCCTCTTACTGGTCCCCCAACACCACTTCCAGCAGCATCTGGTCTCCCATCCAGGATCAACCCTGCTTAGCGTCAGAGGAAAGCCAGCATTGGGATGCAGGGTAATATCCTGCTGGATTAAGTCGATGAGAGAAGTGAAATTCTTCCTTAGTTATTCATTTTCTCAATCTAAATGTGAATATGTACAGTTCTAGGAACACAAATCCCTCTACTTTCATATCACATCAAAATGCACTTACTGTGCTGTTTTGAGACGGTTTTAAGTTGCAGTCGACAGTATTTTTCAGTGACAACGCGTTTGTGGCCGCCTGCTGTTTACACACAGGTGTTCAGAGACGCCGATGTAGTCCCTCGGTCTTGTCTGTTTTCCGTAAACAAGTGCTGTAACATGGAAATATGACCGTGTGGGAACCCTAACCCTACAAAAGTATCAGTTTTGTTTTTTGAAAATGTCTCACTGATAGAATAATAAAGACCTTATCTTTCATAAAACCATACTGCAAGCGATGCGTGGTAATGTTCAGACCGAGTGCCGGGGCTCTTAACAAAACTCCCCTGTACAGAAGACGCCTTCATCCAATGACTCTTATGTGTAATGTAATAGAACTGCAATTTATGATCAAAGGCTCATTTCCTGTTCTCTCTTATTCTCTCTCCCTTGTGCCCTTCATCTTACTCCTTGTTTCGAGATTCTCTTTTCCTCTCTGTCCGCCACCTTCTTCCATTCCCTTCCTATCTCTGCACTGTCTGTTCAATCTCCACTTTTTTTCTCCCCTCAGTGACTTGTTTTCAGAGTTACAGTGCAGCCTACGACTAGACCCCCTTACAGGGTTGTGTGGTGGTGTTTTTCTGATGTTGTATAGCCTGTGTTGACTGTGCTCTCTTCCCACCTTGTGAACGCTGCCCTGCAGGTTCAGAAAGAGGCACCTGAGAGACAGGTAGGGGATGATGGCACAGCAAAGGCAGGGAGCATGTCTCGAGGATGATTGACCGTAGGCAGTGGTGTGTCCCAAAAATCTTGCAAAGCTCCCCTTTCCACTGCTTCTTCCCTTCAATTGTACCTGTCTGCAAGGACTTGATAAGAGTTCAAAATATGGAGGAAATGTATCTAGCAGCAAGCTAGCTATATACAGTCCAAAAATAACCCATTACCTAGCTCTTTCCTCCAGGCTGCTTCAATGTTACCTGAATGTAAGCACAGTGTAAAAATATATTATGATTGCTCCACCCATCCTTCCAATAAGCTTAGAGCTTCAGTCATGTTGCTTAGACCTGTCCAATTTAAGTGGTGGATGTGTGGGTTGTATTCAGTCCCTTCACTGATCAGTTGTCTGGAAGGAGGGGGCAAGGAATGGAGAGTTGGGACATAGCCATGTTGAGCATGAGTTTAGGCTCTGTTGTCAGTTTATCCTTTTGCTTTTTAAAGTTTTGGGTTAATCAGGCTTTGCCTCTTATATTTCAAATGAGTTTGATATGGGCCTTTGTAGCAGAAACAACTTTGTTTTTCCCCATTTGTGTTTGCAGGTTTTGCCTTACTTTTGAGAATCGCTCATGTGTGGGGAGAACTGCATTTCAATTCAGCTGACTAATACAGCTCTAAATGTGCCTATAAAGTGGGTTTTAGCTTACAAATGCAGCACCTGCACCTGACTTGAATTCTTTGTGCATTTTGGGGGCTTTTGTGTTGTACTTTTTAAAATTATTTTGATTGTGCTCTTCCTAGAAACACAATCTTAAAGTGAAGAGATGCATGTGCTTCTAAAAGCATGACCCATCAGTAGGGTTGCACATTTTGGGGAATATTCAGAGGTGGAAACTTTCTGTGGGAATTAACAGGAATATATGGGAATTAACATTAATGCATTGAATATATTTACCATATCATATGGAGACAAACATAAACCTTCTATCTTATCATGTAGATATGATTCAATCCTAACAATAGAAATAAAAAACAATTAAAGTTACGCATTGAACTTTAATTAATTGATTTGACTCACATGGGGTAATTTCACTGAACAACAAAATGGAATGTTGAATGATCCCCAATGATCCGTCGCACCTACCCAAAAAAACATTTTCAACATACAACTGTAAAATAATCTTCCTCTCAGGCTTCTGTCTTCTCCCTGGACCTCTGTCCACCTCTTGAACATCAGACTCTGAGGCCTTATCTTCACTGTCACTTTCCAACCTTGGGAATGGCTTGTTGTCAGGCAAAAAAAAAAGCCTAAAATTTGGTGTGTGTGTGTTCCCAAACAAGGACTAGTTGCGGCTGTAGTTGGTGGGATTTGGAGGATCATGGAGGCAACAGGGGAAAGAGCCTCAGTCCCTTCCGCCAGGTGGCTGATAGGATACAGTTGAAGTCGGAAGTTTACATACACTTAGTTTGGAGTCATTAAAACTCATTTTTCAACCACTCCACAAATTTCTTGTTAACAAACTATAGTTTTGGCAAGTCTGTTAAGACATCTACTTTGTGGATGACACAAGTAAATTTTCCAACAATTGTTAACAGACTGATTATTTCGCTGTATCACAATTCCAGTTGGTCAGAAGTTTACAAACTGAGTTGACTGTGCCTTTTAAACAACTTGGAAAATTACATAAAATGATGTCATGCTTTAGAAGCTTCTGATAGGCTAATTGACATCATTTGAGTCAATTGGAGGTGTACCTGTGGATGTATTTCAAGGCCTAACTTCAAACACAGTGCCTCTTTGCTTGACATCATGGGGAAATCAAAAGAAACCAGCCAAGACCTCATAAAAAGTTGTAGCCCTCCACAACTCTGGTTCATCCTTGCGAGCAATTTCCAAACGCCTGAAGGTACCACATTCATCTGTACAAACACTAGTACGCAAGTATAAACACCATGGGACCACGCAGCCGTCATACCGCTCAGGAAGGAGACGCATTCTGTCTCCTAGAGATGAACGTACATTGGTGCGAAAAGGGGAAATCAATCCCAGAACAACAGCAAAGGACCTAGTGAAGATGCTGGAGGAAACCGGTACAAAAGTATCTATATCCACAGTAAAACGAGTCCTATATCGACATAACCTGAAAGGCCGCTCAGCAAGGAAGAAGCCACTGCTCCAAAACCGCCATAGGAAAGCCAGACTACGGTTTGCAACTGCACATGGAGACAAAGATCATACTTTTTGGAGAAATGTCCTCTGGTCTGACGAAACAAAAATAGAACTGTTTGGCCATAATGACCATCGTTATGTTTGGAGGAAAAAGGGGGAAGCTTGCAAGCCGAAGAACACCATCCCAACCGTGAAGCACGGGGGTGGCAGCATCATGTTGTGGGGGTGCTTTGCTGCAGGAGGGCCTTGTGCACTTCACAAAAAGATGGCATCATGAGGAAGAAGAATTATGTTGATATATTGAAGCAACATTTCAAGACATCAGTCAGGAAGTTAAAGCTTGGTCGCAAATGGGTCTTCCAAATGGACAATGACCTCAAGCATACTTCCAAGATTGTTGCAAAATTACTTAGGGACAACAAAGTCACGGTATTGGAGTGGCCATCACAAATCCCTGACCTCCATCATATATACATTTGTGGGCAGAACTGAAAAAGCGTGTGTGAGCAAGGAGGCCTACAAACCTGACTCAGTTACACCAGCTCTGTCAGGAGGAATGGGTCAAAATTCACCCAACTTATTGTGGGAAGCTTGTGGAAGGCTACCCAAAACGTTTGACCCAAGTTAAGCAATTTATAGGCAATGCTACCAAATACTAATTGAGTATGTGAACTTCTGACCCACTGGGAATGTGATGAAAGAAATAAAAGCTGAAATAAATAATTCTCTACTATTCTGACATTTTCACATTCTTAATAAAGTGGTGATCCTAACTGACCTAAGACAGGGAATTGTTACTAGGATTAAATGTCAGTAATTGTGAAACACTGAGTTTAAATGTATTTGGCTAAGGTGTATGCAAACTTCTGACTTCTGATTTCAACTGCATGTTGGCACAGCTGCCATATTGCATCTCCATCCCAAAGCCCTTGCTTGGAAGTGCCCTTGGCCAGACTGCCAAGAACTTTGCTCTCATCCAGGCCAAGGTGGTGAGACGACACTGTAGTGATGGCAACATAGGTCTTGTTGATCTCTACACCAGACAGGATACTCTTGCCAGCATTCTTGGGGTTCAACATGTACACTGTGGCGTGTATGGGCTTCTGGCAGAAGTCTTCACATTTTTTGATGTTTTTCAGAACTGCAGTTTCCTCTGCTTGGAGCAACAGTGAAGTGGGCAGCGCAGTATGGATTTCTTCTTACATATGCAAGCAGAGTTTGAATATCAGACATGATGGCATTGTCTCCCTCATTCCGTGCAATGGCTACTGCTATAGGTTTCCGGCTGTTTACCACTCTCTCCCAAAATACATCATCCAGAAAGATTCTCTTGATGGGGCTCTCCATATCGGCAGACTGTGATATGGCCATTTCTTGGAGAGCCTCCTTCCCCTCCAGGATACTGTCAAACATGATGACAACACCACCCCAACGGGTGTTGCTTGGCAACTTCAATGTGGTGTTCTTATTCTCTCTTTGCTTGATGAGGTAGATTGCTGCTATAACTTGATGACCCTTCACATACCTAACCATTTCCTTGGCTCTCTTGTAGTGTATCCATTGTTTTCAGTATCATGATGTCCTTGAGGAGCAGATTCAGTGCATGAGCAGCACAGCCAATGGGTGTGATGTGAGGGTAGGACTCCTCCACTTCAGACCAAGCAGCCTTCATGTTTGTAGCATTGTCACCAGTGCAAATACCTTCTGTGGTCCAAGTCATTGACTGACTTCAGCTCATCTGCAATGTAGAGACCGGTGTGTCTGTCCCTTGTCTGTGCTCTTGTAGAATACTGGTTGAGGGTTGGAGATGTAGTTAATTATTCCTTGCCCACGAACATTCGACCAACCATCAGAGATGATTGCAATAGTCTGCTTTATCTGATTTGCTTGATCTTCACTTGAACTCTGTTGAACTCTGCATACAGCACACTAGTAGATGAAGCATGTCTTGTTGGAGGGGTGTATCCTGGGTGAAGAACATTCAGAAATCTCTTCCAATACACATTGCCTGTGAGCATCAGAGGTGAACTAGTTGCATGCAAGGCATTCATCAGCATTTCTGACTACGCTCCTCCAATGAGTCAAAAACACTTCAAATTCCAGGAGAACCATGAGCTGTTGCTACTGATAAGGTGCCTGATTCATAATTTTCACCTCGAATAGAAGTAGAGGGACTTTTTTCAGGTTGTTTGTTGTGAACGCTGAGGGAACTTTATGCACTTGGCCAGATTCTGCATCTTTGTTGCATTCTTCACATATTTGCCACAGTATTTGCAAATGTACACAGCTTTTCATTCTACATTAGCTGTAGTGAAATGTCTTCATGTACAGATAAATAGTCAAGCAGTTAGATTAAACAACTCCTTTTGTAAGATGTTTTAAAGAGGTCTTAAAATAAAACATGTATGGAAACAGGTGAATTAACACTCCTCAGTTAGCAGGCTCAAGCAAGCTAAAACCCACATGGTAACAAAAACTAATCAGCCGAAATTAACAAGTTAGAAATGATTTAAACACACTTTGCTGTAGGCTACTATTTACTTATTAACATAAATCATGTCAGAAAATATATTCACCCCTCCCTGTATTGTAATCAAAACATACCAAAAAGCATGTAGTCCTTGGCTCGGACAGTACTAGTGTGGGCTCAATAGCATCTCATTTGTGTGCAAGATCTTGAGAATCACCTGAACATGTGATGGAAGAGTGCACTGTGCATGCAGAGGGTTGCAATTCCATTGAATTGGGAATAGTTTAACCAAAATATGCCACAAGACCTAGAATTGCCATGTGTATCCCACAAAGGTTCCCTGTTATAGGCAAACTTTTTTTAAATGAATCTAAGCAAAATTCCCGGGCTTAATTTCCCATGGAAAATTTCCGGATAGTTTCCGACCCTTTGCAACCCAACCCGACGTATATTTGAAAGATGAAATTGCTATGCAGTGGTTTAATAATTTAAAACATGATTTTTAACAGCCATGAATATGGTCTACATGCAACAGTGTTTTTCCTATGTTCATGCTGCTATGAAATGGTATGATGGATTTGTATACCAGCAGTCTTTCTGTTTACAGTATTGGTTTGCTTTGGAAGAGACTGCTGGTCCCAGGTGAGTCAGCAGCAATAGATAATGTCTCTGCATGACAGTACGGAGTGAGCACGCTCTACCTCTTCTGCTGGCATTTTCGCCGTTTGAGGATGATTATGATAAAACTTCACCAGCTGAGAGAGGAGGTTTCACTCTCGCCAAAATCTGTCCCAAATAAGCCCAATGCGTTTCTATGGGCTTATTATGGACCTACGCTTGTTGAATGCCTTCCTGCTAACTCCTATTGTTAGGACGGCGACATGAGCACCTTGTCATTATATATACAGATCTCTGGTGAGAGCCAATTGTATTGGAGACATCTGAGTTTAGCCACTAGAGCCCCACAGTGGAGGTGTCATAATACTTAGAAACCTAGCGGTCAAACAGGGAAATGGTTTGAATAATTTTTTTCCACTATTCATTTTTCTCATAGCGTTTATTTTAAGTTATTCTAAAATACCCTGTGTTTTGTGTATCCTTACCCTGACGTGACATTGAGAACCATGTAATTATTTATCAATATATTAGTCTTTACTCATTTAAAAATGCTAATTAGCATCAAAGTAGACATGCAAAACAACATCTTTGCAAGCTTCTGCATGTCATCTCTAGCTGATACCTTTTGCTAACAGGTATTGTGTCAATTTAAAACTTGCACAAGACAGTTCATAAAATTGTAAATGTAAGAGATGTTGCCAATTTATTCAGTACTACGTTTAGCTAATATTAGAATCTCTGGATTAATTTACCTTTGCCTTGATTTGGCAGTCTCGTCCAGATCATGGCATTTGTAGCTCTTTGCTAGCCTAATTAGCATTTTTGGAGGTAAATACAGGCGAATAGATAAGTCACATTGTCAAAAAAAGATTTACATGGTTATCAAAACCACATGCCAGGTTAAGCCTATATGAACAGCCCTTATTTTAAGTGTTCCTAAAATCCCCTTTGGGAAAAATGAATGGAACCTGTTTGAACGCTGGTTATTATGACTCATACTGTGGTACACTATAGCAGTGAAAGCAGGAAACTAACCCATGCCCCTCTCTCTCCCTTTTACCTCTGTGTTATCTCAAAGATGGAGAAGAAAGAGGAGAAAGCAGATCCCTCCACCTCGTCCAATAGCACTTTAGAGTTGGAGCTGACTGAGGAGAAGCTGCCAATGTCGCTCTCTCGGCAGGAGGTGAGTCAGCCAATCAGAGATGGTTTTTATTGTGTCAAGCCTCCTGGGTTCTGTTCAGTTGGTATGAACAGGGAGGAGACGTGCTCGTTTGTTTGTCCAGGTGATCCGGCGGCTGAGGGAGCGAGGGGAACCGGTGCGTCTGTTTGCAGAGTCAGACTACGAGGCCTTCCAGAGGCTCAGGAAGATTGAGATTCTCGCTCCGGAAGTCAACAAGGTAACATCCTGTCACTGTTATGAGGCAGGGTGGTGGTGCGAACTTGCTCTTTGTTTTTGTGGTGGGTTTTATATTGTTTTTGTAAGGTTAAAGAAGAGTTGGACACACTTTTAAACACTCACCTCTCATTGTCCCTGGTAGTGTTGTGTACATGCTAGCCCAGAACATTATACCTGACTTTTCAGGAACTGACAACCTGTGATGTAAAGATGATCACCTGTGTTACTGTGTATTCTCTGGGCAGGGTTTGAGGAACGACCTGAAGGCAGCCATGGATAAGATTGATGCACAGTACCTGAATGAGATCGTAGGGGGCACTGGGGAGCCGGGTGAGGTGGACACACAATTCGACCTAAGAGTGCACGAGGCAGACACAACCATCGAGGAGCTGGAGGTACACAGCGACTGGAGAGTCACTAAAGCCACTATATTTGTTCTTAACTCAGGGTTTAAGGGCCACATTTAAATCCACAATTGTAAATAAAAAAGTGCTGAATGTCCCTCTTCTACCACAGATCAAACAAAGTCCTATGTGTCAATGCATCACAAGAACGATGTATTCCCTTTGTCCTCTTGTTTGGTATTTGTTGTCCTACAGGCCCTGGGTAAATCTCTGGGAACGGGAGATGACAATGGGGACCAGGATGTCATCGACAAAGTCCTTAGGGTGAGACTGAGAGCGTTATGTTCAGCTTTTTGCTTCAGGGAGAGTTGTTTGCTAATTCAACAGTTGCTGATGTGATCTCTATCCAGTGTTGTAATTATTTATTGTAATGCTGCGATGGAGATGTAAAAAAAATATATAACGTTTGTGTGCTTAACATGGTTGTGTTATGGTCAGTAGTTTCTTGGCAGTTGTGGATATAGTTTGTTGTGGTCTGTAGTTCCTGCTGGGAGTCTGGGCGAAGGACCTGAACGGTCGAGAGGACCACGTGAAGCGCAGCGTCCAGGGCAAGCTGGCCAGCGCCACCCAGAAACAGACTGAGTCCTACCTCAAACCTCTATTCCGGAAACTACGCAAGAAGGTGTGTTCACCTCAGAACTGCCCCCTGTGAAATGAGTATGGTGGATATGGTCTTGTTTTATTGTCATTCTTTATGTTTTTTAGAGTTTGCCAGCAGACATCAAAGAATCAATCACAGACATCATTAAATTCATGCTGCAGAGAGAATATGTAAAGGTATTGAACTTGTTTTCTACCTGTTGTCACTTATCACTTATATTGGGTGTTTAGTATGATGTAACTAAACTAAGATTGGGCGGTTGTCCTTAAACTGTGCTTGTCTGTTCCAGGCGAACGATGCATACCTGCAGATGGCCATTGGTAATGCCCCCTGGCCCATCGGGGTGACCATGGTGGGCATCCACGCCCGTACGGGGCGAGAGAAGATCTTCTCCAAACACGTGGCCCACGTCCTCAACGACGAGACCCAGAGAAAATACATCCAGGTTAGGACCTCCGGGTTAACCTCTGAATATAACTTGGATCAAAGATGACCCCTAACCTCTGGTTTAACCCAAATAGAGTATCATAAGTAAGATAGCTGACTGCTCAGCCTTCTTGTGAACATATCTTAACGTCTGCTCTCTCTTCAACAGGGACTAAAAAGGTTGATGACTATCTGCCAGAAACACTTCTCCACAGACCCCTCAAAGTGCGTGGAGTACAATGCCCTGTAGTACACTGACTGTCTACACCTGTGGTTACCAAGCCTTGTCTTAGAGTCCTGGGGTGCGCAGGCTTTTGTTCCAACCTAGTGCTACAGCACCTAATTCAATTGACTATGGTCTTAGTGATCATAAAATACGTTGAATCAGGTGCGCTAGTGCTGGGTTGGAAGGAAAGCATACTTGTATACTTTGTAGTCTTACAGGATCAGGATTGGTATCCACTGGTTGGTTACACGTCTGGAAATCACAATAGCTGAGGAAGTCTCTGTACTTCTGTCTACATACCTGTCAATGGAGATCCAGCTGTTCATGTATATTTGGAGGCTCAATTTTTGCCACTGTTTACCGTTTTGGCTTTTTTTTTTATTTTTAGGGTGTACAGGTTACTCAAATGAACGATTTAAATATCCCTTCTAAGATTAGTCTTTCTCCAGTGTGCTAGTTCTATATCTTTGTAAGAATAGCCATGATGTGTAAGTTTTATTATGCAAAGCTTTGAAAAAAGAAGCTTTAAATTCAAGAATGAGAAAACAGCAGTTGAAACCTGTCAAAGTTTACATCTCTGAATGGTAAACTGTTCTTATTAATGCAATACATATTTCTAAATTCAGGGGGTGTTCGGTGTCAGTCCATTTATTCCTTTATTGAGAAGTAATATTATTTAGAGAATACATTTTGATGGAACTTTTAGATAACTGCAAATGTTCCCTAGCTTTATAATTTCCCAAAGCACAAGAAGATCATTTAAATGAGAAGCGTTCGCTATATAGCTGTAAAATTATTAATCTATAAACTCCAGAGGCCAACAGCAGAGCCAATGTTTATTATACACTTGTCTGTCTACACACCAACGCATTGCTGCAAATCTTTACGCGCTGACCAGACACTGCTGTGAATGTTGCCAAATAAATGTACACATGTTAACAAATGTTCGCGCACGTCTGCGTGGCCAGGCGCTAAAATGGAATTTGGTTCTATTTGTGAAGTTTAATGCCCTGCAAATCCTGCCTCTCCCATCTCATTTGTTTTTAGGAGCATATACCCATGTGATTGAAAGATGAATTGAGGTTCATACTCCAGTCAGTTGTGGTAATGCACCTTTAGTTGGTTGCCAATTGCTATATAAAATGTCAAAAGAAGAAAAACCTGAAGGAGAGATAACGAGAAACAAATTTGGTTGACTGTTAATCTGTGGATTAATTGTAGGAGTAGAGATCCTTGGGCATTTCAGGTAAAATAACAACTCAAATTTATATCCCAGGGCAAATTAGCTAACAGCTAGCTAAATTGCCGTACATGTTTAACGCTTTTCGACCAGTCCTCAAATTAATATAGTTGGTTCAGAGTTAGTTTTGATATTTCAACCTGCATGTCCTGATCGAATCTGGTGTGGGGGGGACAAAATTAATATGTTAGACCTTTGCGCCACTCGGCAGCAAATGTTAAAATAAAAAAGACAGTCGGACCTTCAAACTTCAATAACTCGCAAACGACCTCAGGTAAGACACTATGAAGGGGAAAAAAATATGTGCAACATTGCACAGGTCTTATTTGACACATTCCGAACCGAGTTTCGTACATCGCAATGGTGTAGGCAGCCTAGCGCACCGTCAATGCAACTAGTTAGGGTCCGTCAAAAAAGTGCATGATCACAATATTCAAAATATCAATACCTCTTCAACTGCTTGATTTAGCAACCTCATTTCAATTGTCCATTATTCCTAACATGGAGAGAAATGTTGCACACCCTTGGGTTTTCTCATAAAATTATTCATTTTATACATACAGAAGGGCAAAAAAGTATTTAGTCAGCCACCAATTGTGCAAGTTCTCCCACTTAAAAAGATGAGGCCTGTAATTTTCATCATAGGTACACTTCAGCTATGACAGACAAAATGAGAAGAAAAAAATCCAGAAAAATCACATTGTATGATTTGTAATTTATTTGCAAATTCTGGTGGAAAATAAGCATTTGGTCACCTACAAACAAGCAAGATTTCTGGCTCTCACTGACCTGTAACTTTAAGAGGCTCCTCTGTCCTCCACTCGTTACCTGTATTAATGGCACCTGTTTGAACTTGTTATCAGTATAAAATACACCTGTCCACAACCTCAAACAGTCACACTCCAAACTCCACTATGGCCAAGACCAAAGAGCTGTCAAAGGACACCAGAAACAAAATTGTAGACCTGCACCAGGCTGGGAAGACTGAATCTGCAAAAGGTAAGCAGCTTGGTTTGAAGAAATCAACTGTGGGAGCAATTATTAGGAAATGTAAGACATATAAGATCCCTGATAATCTCCCTCGATCTGGGGCTCCACGCAAGATCTCACCCCGTGGGGTCAAAATGATCACAAGAACGGTGAGCAAAAATCCCAGAACCACACGGGGGGACCTAGTGAATGACCTGCAGAGAGCTGGGACCAAAGTAACAAAGCCTACCAAAGCCTACACACTACGCCGCCAGGGACTCAAATCCTGCAGTGCCAGACGTGTCCCCCCTGCTTAAGCCAGTATATGTCCAGGCCCGTCTGAAGTTTGCTAGAGAGCATTTGGATGATCCAGAAGAAGATTGGGAGAATGCCATATGGTTAGATGAAACCAAAATATAACTTTTTGGTAAAAACTCAACTCGTCGTGTTTGGAGGACAAAGAATGCTGAGTTGCGTCCAAAGAACACCATACCTACTGTGAAGCATGGGGGTGGAAACATCATGCTTTGGGGCTGTTTTTCTGCAAAGGGACCAGGACGACTGATCCGTGTAAAGGAAAGAATGAATGGGGCCATGTATCGTGAGATTTTGAGCGAAAACCTCCTTCCATCAGCAAGGGCATTGAATATGAAATGTGGCTGAGTCTTTCAGCATGACAATGATCCCTAACACACCGCCCGGGCAATGAAGGAGTGGCTTCGTAAGAAGCATTTCAAGGTCCTGGAGTGGCCTAGCCAGTCTCCAGATCTCAACCCCATAGAAAATCTTGAGGGAGTTGAAAGTCAGTGTTGCCCAGCAACAGCCCCAAAACATCACTGCTCTAGAGGAGATATGCATGGAGGAATGGGCCAAAATATCAGCAACGGTGTGTGAAACCTTGTGAAGATTTACAGAAAACGTTTGACCTCTGTCATTGCCAACAAAGGGTATATAACAAAGTATTGAGATAAACTTGTTATTGACCAAATACTTATTTTCCACCATAATCTGCAAATAAATTCATAAAAAATCCTAGAATGTGATTTTCTGGATTTTTTTTCTCATTTTGTCTGTCATAGTTGAAGTGTACCTATGATAAATTACAGGCCTCATCTTTTTAAGTGGGAGAACTTGCACAATTGGTGGCTGACTAAATACTTTTTTTGCCCCACTGTACATGTATGTGTTCCAGTCAAAAGTTTGGACACACCTACTCATTCAAGGGTTTCTTAATTTTTACTATTTTCTACATTGTAGAATAATAGTGAAGACATTAAAAATATGAAATACACATATGGAAGCGGTGCTACAGGGAGACAGGACGGAGAGCTGATCGTCCTCGCAGTGGCAGACAATGTAACACCTGCACAGGATCGGTACATCCGAACATCAAACCTGCGGGACAGGTACAGGATGGCAACAACAACTGCCCGAGTTACACCAGGAACACACCAGGAACACACAATCCCTCCATCAGTGCTCAGACTGTCCCCAATAGGCTGAGAGAGGCTGGACAGTGGCTTGTTGTAAGGCAGGTCCTCAGCAGACACTACTGGCAACAACATCGCCTATGGGCACAAACCCACCGTTGCTTGACCAGACAGGACTGGCAAAAAGTGCTTTTCACTGATGAGTCACGGTTTTGTCTCACCAGGGGTGATGGTTGGATTCGCGTTTATCGTCGAAGGAATGAGCGTTACACCGTAGCCAGTACTCTGGAGCGGGATCGATTTGGTCGTGGAGGGTCCGTCATGGTCTGGGGCAATGTGTCACAGCATCATCGGACTGAGCTTGTTGTCATCGCAGGCAATCTCAATGCTCTGCGTTACAAGGAAGACATCCTCCTCCCTCATGTGGTACCCTTCCTGCAGGCTCATCCTGCCATGACCCTCCAGCATGACAATGCAACCAGCCATACTGCTCGTTCTATGCATGATTTCCTGCAAGACAGGACTGTCAGTGTTCTGCCATGGCCAGCAAAGAACCCAGATCTCAATCCCATTGAGCATGTCTGGGACCTGTTGGATCAGAGGGTGAGGGCTAGGGCCATTCCCCCCAGAAATGTCCGGGAACTTGCAGGTACTTCCGGCGCCGACAGAGATGGCCGCCTCGCTTCGCGTTCCTAGGAAACTATGCAGTATTTTGTTTTTTTTACGTGTTATTTCTTACATTGGTACCCCAGGTAATCTTAGGTTTCATTACATACAGACGGGAAAAACTACTGACTATAAGAGCAACGTCAACTCACCATCATTATGACCAGGAATATGACTTTCGCGAAGCGGATCCTGTGTTCTGCCTTCCACCCAGGACAACGGAATGGATCCCAGCCGGCGACCCAAAACATCGACGTTGTAATGGAGGCAAACGAAGCAGTCTTCTGGTCAGGCTCCAGAGACGGGCACATCGCGCGCCACTCCCTACCATACTACTCGCCAATGTCCAGTCTCTTGACAACAAGGTTGATGAAATCCGAGCAAGGGTAGCATTCCAGAGAGACAGAGACTGTAACGTTCTTTGCTTCACGGAAACATGGCTCACTCGAGAGACGCTAACGGAGTCGGTGCAGCCAGCTGGTTTCTTCACACATCGCGCCGACAGAAACAAACATCTTTCTGGTAAGAAGATATGATATGCCTTATGATTAACGAGACGTGGTGTGATCATAACAACATACAGGAACTCAAGTCCTTCTGTTCACCTGACTTAGAATTCCTCACAATCAAATGTCGACCACATTATCTACCAAGGAAATTCTCTTCGATTATAATCACAGCCGTATATATTCCCCCCCAAGCAGACATGTCGATGGCCCTGAACGAACTTGATTTGACTTTGCAAACTGGAAACCACATATCCTGAGGCTGCATTCATTGTAGCTGGGGATTTTAACAAGACTAATCTGAAAACAAGACTCCATTAATTGTATCAGCATATCGATTGCTCAACCAGGGCTGGTAAAACCCTGGATCATTTGTTATTCTAACTTCCGCGAAGCATATAAGGCCCTCCCCCGCCCTCCTTTCGGAAAAGCTGACCACGACTCCATTTTGTTGCTCCCTGCCTACAGACAGAAACTAAAACAAGAAGCTCCCGCGCTCAGGTCTGTTCAACGCTGGTGAAAACCAATCTGATTCCATGCTTCAAGACTGCTTCGATCACGTGGATTGGGATATGTTCCGCATTGCTTCCAACAACAACATTGATGAATACGCTGATTCGGTGAGCGAGTTCATTAGAAAGTGCATTGACAATGTCGTTCCCATAGCAACGATTAAAACATTCCCAAACCAGAAACCGTGGATTGATGGCAGCATTCGTGTGAAACTGAAAGCGGGAACCACTGCTTTTAACCAGGGCAAGGTGACCGGAAACCTGACCGAATGCAAACAGTGTAGCTATTCCCTCCGCAAGGCAATCAAACAAGCTAAGCGTCAGTATAGAGACAAAGTAGAATCACAATTCAACGGCTCAGATACAAGTATGTGGCAGGGTCTACAGTCAATCACTGATTACAAAAAGAAAACCAGCCCTGTCACGGACCAGGATGTCTTGCTCCCAGACAGACTAAATAACTTTTTTGCCCACTTTGAGGACAATACAGTGCCACTGACACGACCCACAACCAAAACCTGCCGACTCTCCTTCACTGCAGCCGACTTGAGTAAAACATTTAAACGTGTTAACCCTCGCAAGGCTGCAGGCCCAGACGGCATCCCCAGCCGCGTCCTCAGAGCATGCGCAGACCAGCTGGCTGGTGTGTTTACGGACATATTCAATCAATCCTTATCCCAGTCTGCTGTTCCCACATGCTTCAAGAGGGCCACCATTGTCCCTGTTCCCAAGAAAGCTAAGGTATCTGAGCTAAACGACTGCCTCGTAGCACTCACTTCCGTCATCATGAATTGCTTTGAGAGACGAGTCAACAACCATATCACCTCCACCCTACCTGACACCCTAGACCCACTCCAATTTGTTTACCGCCCAAATAGGTCCACAGACGACGCAATCGCAACCACACTGCCCTAACCCATCTGGACAAGAGGAATACCTATGTGAGAATGCTGTTCATCGACTATAGCTCAGCATTTAACACCATAGTACCCTCCAAACTCGTCATCAAGTTCGAGACCCTGGGACTCGACCCCGCACTGTGCAACTGGGTACTGGACTTCCTGACGGGACGCCCCCAGGTGGTGAGGGTAGGTAACAACATCTCCACCCCGCTGATCCTCAACACTGGGGTCCCACAAGGGTGCGTTCTGAGCCCTCTCCTGTACTCCCTGTTCCCCCATGGCTGCGTGGCCATGCACGCCTCCAACTCAATCATCAAGTTTGCTGACGACTACAGTGGTAGGCTTGATTACCAACAACGACGAGACGGCCTACAGGGAGGAGGTGAGGGCACTCAGAGTGTGGTGTCAGGAAAATAACCTCACACTCAAAGTCAACAAAACAAAGGAGATGATCGTGTACTTCAGGAAACAGCAGAGGGAGCCTCCCCCCTATCCACATACAGTAGTGGAGAGGGTAGTAAGTTAAGTTCCTCGGCGTACACATCACAGACAAACTGAATTGGTCCACCCACACAGACAGCATCGTGAAGAAGGCGCAGCAGTGCCTCTTCAACCTCAGGAGGCTGAAGAAATTTGGCTTGTCACCAAAAGCACTCACAAACTTCTACAGATGCACAATCGAGAGCATCCTGTCGGGCTGTATCACCGCCTGGTACGGCAACTGCTCCGCCCACAACCGTAAGGCTCTCCAGAGGGTAGTGAGGTCTGCACAACGCATCACCGGGGGCAAACTACCTGCCCTCCAGGACACCTACACCACCCGATGTCACAGGAAGGCCATAAAGATCATCAAGGACAACAACCACCCGAGCCACTGCCTGTTCACCCCGCTATCATCCAGAAGGCGAGGTCAGTACAGGTGCATCAAAGCTGGGACCGAGAGACTGAAAAACAGCCTCTATCTCAAGGCCATCAGACTGTTAAACAGCCACCACTAACATTGAGTGGCAGCTGCCAACACACTGACTCAACTCCAGCCACTTTAATAATGGGAATTGATGGAAATTATATCACTAGCCACTTTAAACAATGCTACTTAATATAATGTTTACATACCCTACATTACTCATCTCATATGTATATGTATATACTGTACTCTATAATCTACTGCATCTTTATGTAATAGATGTATCACTAGCCACTATAAACTATGCCACTTTGTTTACATACCCTACATTACTCATCGCATATGTATATACTGTACTCGATACCATCTTCTGCATCTTGCCTATGCCGTTCTGTACCATCACTCATTCATATATCTCTATGTACATATTCTTTATCCCTTTACACTTGTGTGTATAAGGTAGTAGTTTTGGAATTGTTAGGTTAGATTACTCGTTGGTTATTACTGCATTGTCGGAACTAGAAGCACAAGCATTTCGCTACACTTGCATTAACATCTGCTAACCATGTGTATGTGACAAATACATTTGATTTGATTTGAGGCGTCTTGGTGGAAGAGTGGGGTAACATCTCACAGTAAGAACGGGCAAATCTGGTGCAGTCCATGAGGAGGAGATGAACTGCAGTACTTTATGCAGCTGGTGGCCACACCAGACACTGACTGTTACTTTTGATTTTGACCCCCCCGTTGTTCAGGGACACATTATTCCATTTCTTTTAGTCACATGTCCGTGGAAATTGTTCAGTTTATGTCTCAGTTGTTGAATCTTATGTTCATACAAATATTTACACGTTACGTTTGCTGAAAATAAACGCAGTTGACAGTGAGAGGACTTTTCTTTTTTTGCTGTGTGTGTTTGTGTGTATGTATATATATATATATATATATACTGTATATATAAGAGAGTGTGTGTGTTCAATTGTAAAATCACTTACAATATAATAGCTCTTTGATGACATGACCTAGGCACCTCAAACCAACTTCATATTGTTGACAGGATAGGGACACACATTGCACAGCATTTGGTTTTCCCCAAAAGCACTTACATGAGTTTATATAAATATTTTAAACTTTATAATTTCTATAGCTCTTCAACCACATGACTTAGCAACTACAGTTCAACTTGAATTTCTTCCTTACATAGAGAGTTTGTTGCACAGCATTTGGCTTTTTAATAAAATGATTCAATTACTCCTTGACCATGTGACCTAAACACTTCAAAAAAACATTGAAATGTTCACAAAGTAGGAACACATCGCACACCCTTTGGAGTTCTGAAAAAGGGTTACATTTATTTTACCTTAATTTATTCCTTACATAAAGAGTTAGGTTGCACAGCCTTTGTTTTCTTCCCACAAAATTATTCCAATATTATTTTTTGACCATATTACTCCAGTGCTAGCCTCTCTACACTGGCTTCCTGTTAAAGCTAGGGCTGATTTCAAGTTTTTACTGTTAACATACAAATCATTGCATGGACTCGCTCCTACTTATCTCTCTGATTTGGTCCTGTCGTACATAAAGTACCTACACGTAGGGGCTGTGGCAGTCATACATTTTTGTCAGCCAGTGATTGTCAAGCAAATAACTGCCTGTCTCAAGGTAATTGACCATTAATTAACATAAACACTTATCTCCTGGTTTTCACGCGTAGTCTACAAGCCACTGATGCTGACATTCGGAACATCTACATTTACAAAAAATTATATAGCCTATACTATCACAATAAATCTATTATTTTAGATGGGTCTAAAGAAACATCATATGAAGAAAATGTCATTTATTTCAGAAGAACAGAATAGTTGTCCTTGTGTTAGGCCCTGATCTGGCTCTGCCATATGGCTGTGGGCTACACTAGTTAGTTTAGTAGACAAGATTTGTTTTGAATTCCATGGCATTATTTTATACTATAAAGAATACAATTGAACATAGCTGAAGAAACACCTACTTTTGTACCTGTTTCCTCCAGCATCTTCACAAGGTCCTTTGCTGTTGTTCTGGGATTGATTTGCACTTTTCGTAACAAAGTACGTTCATCTCTAGGAAACAGAACGTGTCTCCTTCCTGGTTTGATGGCTGTGTGGTCCCATAGTGTTTATACTTGCGTACTATTGTTTGTACAGATGAATGTGGTACCTTCAGGCATTTGGAATCAGACTTGTGGTCTACAATTTTTTTTCTGAGGTCTTGGGTGATTTCTTTAGATTTTCCCATGATGTCAAGCAAAGAGGCTCTGAGTTTGAAGGTAGGCCTTGAAATACATCCACAGGCACACCTCCAATTGACTCAAATTATGTCAATTAGCCAATTATCAGAAGCTTCTAAAGCCATGACATAATTTTCTGGAATTTTCCAAGCTGTTTAAAGGCACAGTCAACTTAGTGTATGTAAACTTCTGACCCACTGGAATTGTAATACAGTTAATTACAAGTGAAATAATCTGTCTGTTCACAATTTTTGTAAAAACTACTTGTGGCATGCACTAACTAAACCAACTTGCCAAAACTATAGTTTGTTAACAATACATTTGTTGAGTGGTTGAAAAACAAGTTTTAATTAAAATTTTAATAAGTTTTAAGTGTATGTAAACTTCCGACTTCAACTGTATATTCTTAATTTAGAGTTGTTTATGCAACTTTAGTTGAGATACAAACATTGGGCTGGATTTTTAATAGATTCTAAGGCTGCATGATATGACTAATGATGCATGAAAGGCATGAGCTCTGCTTTGTTTTTTTTGTACAGGCTGCTCACACTTTATCAGTCTCTCATTTACAATTTGGCAAACACTTGATAATGCCTTCAATTTCCCAGTGGCATTCCCTTTGTGTGGCCGTATTTCCTCCTAAAAAAACATGCCTTTTGCGGGTAGTGGCCGTTGTGCCCTTTTGGCTGATTATAATAATTATAATTCCCTTCTCCTGGCTGTGTGCGCCGAAGTATATCTCACTCACATGGCTCTCTCAGATAGCTCAATTCTTATTAGCCGATGCCCGTCAAGTGATCGGGTTCTTCTCACAAGCTACAGTTGAAGACAGACACATCAGGGATGCAACTACACGAGTCCTTATTGAATAACGAGGCTGAAGAGCTGTCCAAGAGCTTATTGAATAACGAAGAGCTGTCCACATTTACTTCCATCAGCCAACAAGATGAGTAGGGCTAATGAACAGCAAAAGCACTAGCCTATGTCAATCTACTACCACCCATATTTATAAAGTTGACTTAATCTGTGCGAGAAATAAAAATTCCAAACATAGTCTGGGACAGTTATGGGATGCGATAGATCTCAAATAATACAACCACCAGCATCAAAAAAATGTTTTAAAGCAATGAGGCTGACGCAACAGATCAGAACGTTTAGCTTACAATGTTGATAAACTATTAGGCTATTTCTTCACATTATCAGAATAGCAATGCACACACGGCAGTAGGCTATAAACTACACGTGACTGTTCCAAAATGCAATCAATTAGCGGGAAAACACCATTCTCAAAAGTGACTGCAAATGGTATTATGCATGTCATGCTTTTATTATAAAGGTGCATTTTTATGGTGAAAATGATCTTCCTTCAACTTGAAACTCTACACCCTTTGTAAAGCGGATTAATGTGCTTAATTTTAAGAAGTTACTTGACCATTAGTTGTGATACAATCCTTATCAAAACATATAGGCCTATGGGAAGCCTAGTTACCGTGACTAATCAGTCACATGGAATTTGACTGCAGTCATGACTCCTGACTGCAGGTGTGGCGGTAATACGGTCATCGTAACAGTCCTACCAACAGGTACTCTGCTGTCACAAGATGCAGGCCTCTTTATTGTCCCTATAATTTCAAAGGAAACAGCTTTCGGCAGAGATTTTATGGAGTGGTCTGCCAATCCATGTGAGGGAAGTAGACTCGATGTCAACCGTTAAGTATTTTCTGAAGACTCATCTAATTTCAGTAGGTCCTATGATTGAGTGTAGTGTGGCCCAGGGGTGCGACGGTGAACAGCAAGGCACTGGCGAGAGGAACCACCCTTGTTGTGTCTACCTGGCTGGCTCCCCACTCTCTCCTGGGATCCTCTGCCTCTGACCCTTTTACGGAGGACGAGTCACTGGCATGCTCACGCTCTCTCAGGGTGCATCACGTCATGCCAGGCTCTGTTCACTATACTCGACTCCCTTGGGTGGGTCGAGTCACTGACGTAATCTTCCTGTCCGGTTTTGCACCCCCTAGTGCTTGTATGGTGGGGAAAATCTTTCTGGGCTATACTTGACCTTGTCTCATTACATTTACATTTAAGTCATTTAGCAGACGCTCTTATCCAGAGCGACTTACAAATTGGTGCATTCACCTTATGACATCTCATGGCATCTCATGGTAGTAAGTTAGTGGTCTGTTGTTTTCCCTTGATTGGTGTGGGGGCTGTGCTTTGTCAGAGTGGGTGGTATTTATCCTGCCTGATTGGCCCTGTCCGGGAGTAATTTTGGACGGGGCCACAGTGTTGCCCAACCTCAGTCCCCGTATCTATGCTGTAATATCCTATGTGCCGAGGGGCTAGGGTCAGTCTGTCCTCCTCTATCTCTATTTCTCCACACACACACACACACACACACACACACACACACACACACACACACACACACACACACACACACAGACACACACACACACACACACACACACAGACACACAGACACACAGACACACACACACACACACACACACACACACACACACACACACACACACACACACACACAGACACACACACACACACACACACAGACACACAGACACACACACACACACACACACACAGACACACACACACACACACACACACAGATTGATTTTTATCTTATTGTTCTCATTCCAAGTGGAACCCTCTGCAAAGGTTTCTTACACATGTGGTTCCCTTATGAGGCCAAGCAGAAGTAGACTATACATTCTACTTAGTAGCTTTTTTCCTAGGAGTGTACAACAGTAATCCACTCTCATTTGCCATTCAGTTCCTGTGATGTGTTGCTGGAATTATGTAATTTATCATAGTTTGTCAAATGTTTTTTTTATTGAATATTTAAATCCAATTTCTAGTGGTATATTTATCTTTCAAGTCCCTGCAGGGTAGGATGCCGTCCAAGAAGTCGCCCAGCCCTGAGAGGGTGGAGAGGAGCATCTGATTGTTCACAGTGTCGAAGGCAGCGGATAGATCTAGGAGGATGAGAACAGAGGAGATAGTCATCTTTGGCAGTGGGGAGAGCCTTCATGACACAGAGGAGAGTAGTCTCAGTTGATTGACCCGTCTTGAAGCCCGACTGGTTAGGCTGAAGCCGATTGTTCTGAGAGAGATGGTGAGAGAGTTGGTCAGAGACAGAACGCTCAAGTCTTTTGGAAAGAAAAGAAAGACGGGATAATAGGCTGTTATTTTTCACATCAGAGGGGTTGAATGTTGGGTTCTTGGTGAGGGGACATTTGCAGTCAGAGGGGATGCAGAGTGGTGGTCAGGGATCAGTTGATGAGGGAAGTGAGGAATGAGAAAAGGTCTCCAGAGATGGTCTTGAGAAGGGAGGAGGGGATGGGGTTGAGTGAGCAGGTTGTCAGATAGCTGGGCCTCATGAGTCGCAGGATTTCATCTGGAGAGAGAGGGGAGAAAGAGGTCAAAGTGTAGGGTAGTTCTGTGTGAGTGGGACCAGTGGACTCAATAGGCTGAGTGAATGAGGAGCCTAAGTCGTTGACAAAGTTGTCAGCAGAGAGAGAGGGGGTGGGGTATTAATTTCAAGTTGTATGTGCACAAGTACAGTGAAATGCCTTTCTTGCATGCTCCAAACCCAACAATGTAGGGATGAATATCAATGTAGTACTAAAAATAACATAAGGTAGAACAAAAACACACAAAATTAAATAAGAAAAACACACGGTAAGAAGCTATGTGCAGGGTCAGTTCTAATACCATATTTACAATGTGGCAGGGACATTGGAGTGATAGAGGTAGATATACATTTACATTTAAGTCATTTAGCAGACGCTCTTATCCAGAGCGACTTACAAATTGGTGCATTCACCTTATGACATCCAGTGGAACAGTAGTGCATCTAAATCTTTTAAGGGGGGGGGGGTGAGAGGGATTACTTTATCCTATCCTAGATATGTATATGTGACTAGGCATCAGGATATGTGATAAACAGATTAGCACCTGTGTAAATGATGATTGAATGTGAGTGTGTGTCCATGGGTGTAGAGTCTATATAAATGTTTATGCATGTTATGTCTGAGATGGCGTGTGAGTGTGTGTAGAGTCCTATGAGTGTGCATAGAGACAGTACAAAAATAATAAAATACAAGGGTCAACTCAGATAGTCCATGTTAGGTATTTAGCAGTCTTATGGCTTGGGGATAGAAGCTGCTCAGGAGCCTGATGGTGTCGGACTTGCTGCTGTCTATGGCTTGAGTGTCTGGAGGTAGAAGAGTTTCCTAGGGTTAGAGGCAGAAGCTTGACATTTACAAGCTGGAACAGTTTCCTAGGGTTAGAGGCAGAAGCTTGACATTTACAAGCTGGAACAGTTTCCTAGGGTTAGAGGCTTGACATTTACAAGCTGGAACAGTTTCCTAGGGTTAGAGGCTTGACATTTACAAGCTGGAACAGTTTCCTAGTGTTAGAGGCAGAAGCTTGACATTTACAAGCTGGAACAGTTTCCTAGGGTTAGAGGCAGAAGCTTGACATTACATTTACATTTTTACATTTAAGTCATTTAGCAGACGCTCTTATCCAGAGTGACTTACAAATTGGTGCATTCACCTTATGACCTCCAGTGGAACAGTAGTGCATCTAAATATTTTCAGGGGGAGGGGGGGTGAGAGGGATTACTTTATCCTATCCTAGGTATTCCTTAAAGAGGTGGGGTTTCAGGTGTCTCCGGAAGGTGGTGATTGACTCCGCTGTCCTGGCGTCGTGAGGGAGTTTGTTCCACCATTGGGGGGCCAGAGCAGCGAACAGTTTTGACTGGGCTGAGCGGGAACTGTACTTCCTCAGTGGTAGGGAGGCGAGCAGGCCAGAGGTGGATGAACGCAGTGCCCTTGTTTGGGTGTAGGGCCTGATCAGAGCCTGGAGGTACTGAGGTGCCGTTCCCCTCACAGCTCCGTAGGCAAGCACCATGGTCTTGTAGCGGATGCGAGCTTCAACTGGAAGCCAGTGGAGGGAGCGGAGGAGCGGGGTGACGTGAGAGAACTTGGGAAGGTTGAACACCAGACGGGCTGCGGCGTTCTGGATGAGTTGTAGGGGTTTAATGGCACAGGCAGGGAGCCCAGCCAACAGCGAGTTGCAGTAATCCAGACGGGAGATGACAAGTGCCTGGATTAGGACCTGCGCCGCTTCCTGTGTGAGGCAGGGTCGTACTCTGCGGATGTTGTAGAGCATGAACCTACAGGAACGGGCCACCGCCTTGATGTTAGTTGAGAACGACAGGGTGTTGTCCAGGATCACGCCAAGGTTCTTAGCGCTCTGGGAGGAGGACACAATGGAGTTGTCAACCGTGATGGCGAGATCATGGAACGGGCAGTCCTTCCCGGGAGGAAGAGCAGCTCCGTCTTGCCGAGGTTCAGCTTGAGGTGGTGATCCGTCATCCACACGGATATGTCTGCCAGACATGCAGAGATGCGATTCGCCACCTGGTCATCAGAAGGGGGAAAGGAGAAGATTAATTGTGTGTCGTCTGCATAGCAATGATAGGAGAGACCATGTGAGGTTATGACAGAGCCAAGTGACTTGGTGTATAGCGAGAATAGGAGAGGGCCTAGAACAGAGCCCTGGGGGACACCAGTGGTGAGAGCACGTGGTGTGGAGACGGATTCTCGCCACGCCACCTGGTAGGAGCGACCTGTCAGGTAGGACGCAATCCAAGCGTGGGCCGCGCCGGAGATGCCCAACTCGGAGAGGGTGGAGAGGAGGATCTGATGGTTCACAGTATCGAAGGCAGCCGATAGGTCTAGAAGGATGAGAGCAGAGGAGAGAGAGTTAGCTTTAGCAGTGCGGAGCGCCTCCGTGATACAGAGAAGAGCAGTCTCAGTTGAATGACTAGTCTTGAAACCTGACTGATTTGGATCAAGAAGGTCATTCTGAGAGAGATAGCGGGAGAGCTGGCCAAGGACGGCACGTTCAAGAGTTTTGGAGAGAAAAGAAAGAAGGGATACTGGTCTGTAGTTGTTGACATCGGAGGGATCGAGTGTAGGTTTTTTCAGAAGGGGTGCAACTCTCGCTCTCTTGAAGACGGAAGGGACGTAGCCAGCGGTCAGGGATGAGTTGATGAGCGAGGTGAGGTAAGGGAGGAGGTCTCCGGAAATGGTCTGGAGAAGAGAGGAGGGGATAGGGTCAAGCGGGCAGGTTGTAGGGCGGCCGGCCGTCACAAGACGCGAGATTTCATCTGGAGAGAGAGGGGAGAAAGAGGTCAGAGCACAGGGTAGGGCAGTGTGAGCAGAACCAGCGGTGTCGTTTGACTTAGCAAACGAGGATCGGATGTCGTCGACCTTCTTTTCAAAATGGTTGACGAAGTCATCTGCAGAGAGGGAGGAGGGGGAGGGGGAGGAGGATTCAGGAGGGAGGAGAAGGTTGCAAAGAGCTTCCTAGGGTTAGAGGCAGATGCTTGGAATTTAGAGTGGTAGAAAGTGGCTTTAGCAGCAGAGAGAGAAGAGGAAAATGTAGAGAGGAGGGAGTGAAAGGATGTCAGGTCCGCAGGGAGGCGAGTTTTCCTCCATTTCCGCTCGGCTGCCCGGAGCCCTGTTCTGTGAGCTCGCAATGAGTCGTCGAGCCACGGAGCGGGAGGGGAGGACCGAGCCGGCCTGGAGGATAGGGGACATAGAGAGTCAAAGGATGCAGAAAGGGAGGAGAGGAGGGTTGAGGAGGCAGAATCAGGAGATAGGTTGGAGAAGGTTTGAGCAGAGGGAAGAGATGATAGGATGGAAGAGGAGAGAGTAGCGGGGGAGAGAGAGCGAAGGTTGGGACGGCGCGATACCATCCGAGTAGGGGCAGTGTGGGAAGTGTTGGATGAGAGCGAGAGGGAAAAGGATACAAGGTAGTGGTCGGAGACTTGGAGGAGTTGCAACGAGGTTAGTGGAAGAACAGCATCTAGTAAAGATGAGGTTGAGCGTATTTCCTGCCTTGTGAGTAGGGGGAAGGTGAGAGGGTGAGGTCAAAAGAGGAGAGGAGTGGAAAGAAGGAGGCAGAGAGGAATGAGTCAAAGGTAGGCGTGGGGAGGTTAAAGTCGCCCAGAACTGTGAGAGGTGAGCCGTCCTCAGGAAAGGAGCTTATCAAGGCATCAAGCTCATTGATGAACTCTCCGAGGGAACCTGGAGGGCGATAAATGATAAGGATGTTAAGCTTGAAAGGGCTGGTAACTGTGACAGCATGGAATTCAAAGGAGGCGATAGACAGATGGGTAAGGGGAGAAAGAGAGAATGACCACTTGGGAGAGATGAGGATCCCGGTGCCACCACCCCGCTGACCAGAAGCTCTCGGGGTGTGCGAGAACACGTGGGCAGACGAAGAGAGAGCAGTAGGAGTAGCAGTGTTGTCTGTGGTGATCCATGTTTCCGTCAGTGCCAAGAAGTCGAGGGACTGGAGGGAGACATAGGCGGAGATGAACTCTGCCTTGTTGGCCGCAGATCGGCAGTTCCAGAGGCTACCGGAGACCTGGAACTCCACGTGGGTCGTGCGCGCTGGGACCACCAGATTAGGTGGCGCGGCCACGCGGTGTGGAGCGTTTGTATGGTCTGTGCAGAGAGGAGAGAACAGGGATAGACAGACACATAGTTGACAGGCTACACAAGAGGCTACGCTAATGCAAAGGAGATTGGAATGACAAGTGGACTACACGTCACGAGTGTTCAGAGAGTTAAGCTTACGTAGCAAGAATCTTATTGACTAAAATGATTAAAATGATACAGTACTGCTGAAGTAGGCTAGCTGGCAGAGGCTGCGTTGTTGACTAAGTAGGCTAGTTGGCATTGGCTGCGTTGTTGACACTACACTAATCAAGTCGTTCCGTTGAGTGTAATAGTTTCTACTGTGCTGCTATTCGGGGCTAGCTGGCTAGCTAGCAGTGTTGATTACGTTACGTTGCGTTAAAAGAACGACAATAGCTGGCTAACTAACCTAGGAAATCGCTCTAGACTACACAATTATCTTTGATACAAAGACGGCTATGTAGCTAGCTATGTAGCTAGCTACGATCAAACAAATCAAGCCGTTGTACTGTAATGAAATGAAATGAAAAATGTGATACTACCTGTGGAGCGAAGCGAAATGCGACCGGATTGTTGAGTGCAGAAGTTCTGTTCGGTAGACGTTGGCTAGCTGTTGGCTAGCTAGCAGAGTCTCCTATGTTAAGGACGACATAAAACTACACACTCTAAACTACACAATTATCTTGGGTACGAAGACAGCAAAGACAACTATGTAGCTAGCTAACACTACACTAATCAAGTCGTTCAGTTGAGTGTAATAGTTGTGCTGCTAATCGGTAGACGGTGGACTAGCTAACGGTGGACGTTAGCTAGCTGGCTAGCTGCAGGGCAGTGTAGACTGCGTTAGGACGACGAAATACGATAATTACGCAATTATCTATGATACAAAGACGGCTGTGTAGCTAGCTAAGAAGAAATTGATAAGATTAGACAAATCAAACCGTTGTACTATAATGAAATGTAATGAAATGTAATGAAATGTAATACTACCTGCGGACCGAGTGCAGATGCGACCGCTCGCTCCAACCCGGAAATTTACAAGCTGGAACAGTTTCCTAGGGTTAGAGGCTTGACATTTACAAGCTGGAACAGTTTCCCAGGGTTAGGGGCAGAAGCTTGACATTTACAAGCTGGAACAGTTTCCTAGGGTTAGGGGCAGAAGCTTGACATTTACAAGCTGGAACAGTTTCCTAGTGTTAGAGGCTTGACATTTACAAGCTGGAACAGTTTCCTAGGGTTAGAGGCAGAAGCTTGACATTTACAAGCTGGAACAGTTTCCTAGTGTTAGAGGCAGGAGCTTGACATTTACAAGCTGGAACAGTTTCCTAGTGTTAGGGGCAGAAGCTTGGCATTTACAAGCTGGAACAGTTTCCTAGGGTTAGAGGCTTGACATTTACAAGCTGGAACAGTTTCCCAGGGTTAGGGGCAGAAGCTTGACATTTACAAGCTGGAACAGTTTCCTAGGGTTAGGGGCAGAAGCTTGACATTTACAAGCTGGAACAGTTTCCTAGTGTTAGAGGCTTGACATTTACAAGCTGGAACAGTTTCCTAGGGTTAGATGCAGAAGCTTGGCATTTACAAGCTGGAACAGTTTCCTAGGGTTAGAGGCAGAAGCTTGACATTTACACGCTGGAACAGTTTCCTAGGGTTAGAAGCTTGACATTTACAAGCTGGAACAGTTTCCTAGTGTTAGAGGCAGAAGCTTGGCATTTACAAGCTGGAACAGTTTCCTAGGGTTAGAGGCTTGACATTTACAAGCTGGAACAGTTTCCTAGGGTTAGAGGCTTGACATTTACAAGCTGGAACAGTTTCCTAGGGTTAGAGGCAGACGCTTGCCATTTACAAGCTGGAACAGTTTCCTAGGGTTAGGGGCAGAAGCTTGGCATTTACAAGCTGGAACAGTTTCCTAGGGTTAGAGGCTTGACATTTACAAGCTGGAACAGTTTCCTAGGGTTAGAGGCAGAAGCTTGGCATTTACAAGCTGGAACAGTTTCCTAGGGTTAGAGGCAGAAGCTTGACATTTACAAGCTGGAACAGTTTCCTAGGGTTAGAGGCTTGACATTTACAAGCTGGAACAGTTTCCTAGGGTTAGAGGCAGAAGCTTGACATTTACAAGCTGGAACAGTTTCCTAGGGTTAGAGGCTTGACATTTACAAGCTGGAACAGTTTCCTAGGGTTAGAGGCAGAAGCTTGACATTTACAAGCTGGAACAGTTTCCTAGGGTTAGAGGCAGAAGCTTGACATTTACAAGCTGGAACAGTTTCCTAGGGTTAGGGGCAGAAGCTTGACATTTACAAGCTGGAACAGTTTCCTAGGGTTAGGGCAGAAGCTTGACATTTACAAGCTGGAACAGTTTCCTAGGGTTAGAGGCAGAAGCTTGACATTTACAAGCTGGAACAGTTTCCTAGGGTTAGAAGCTTGACATTTACAAGCTGGAACAGTTTCCTAGGGTTAGAGGCAGAAGCTTGACATTTACAAGCTGGAACAGTTTCCTAGGGTTAGGGGCAGAAGCTTGACATTTACAAGCTGGAACAGTTTCCTAGGGTTAGGGCAGAAGCTTGGCATTTACAAGCTGGAACAGTTTCCTAGGGTTAGAGGCTTGACATTTACAAGCTGGAACAGTTTCCTAGGGTTAGGGGCAGAAGCTTGACATTTACAAGCTGGAACAGTTTCCTAGGGTTAGGGGCAGAAGCTTGACATTTACAAGCTGGAACCGTTTCCTAGTGTTAGAGGCTTGACATTTACAAGCTGGAACAGTTTCCTAGGGTTAGAGGCAGAAGCTTGGCATTTACAAGCTGGAACAGTTTCCTAGGGTTAGAGGCTTGACATTTACAAGCTGGAACAGTTTCCTAGGGTTAGAGGCTTGACATTTACAAGCTGGAACAGTTTCCTAGGGTTAGAGGCAGAAGCTTGCCATTTACAAGCTGGAACAGTTTCCTAGGGTTAGGGGCAGAAGCTTGGCATTTACAAGCTGGAACAGTTTCCTAGTGTTAGAGGCAGAAGCTTGGCATTTACAAGCTGGAACAGTTTCCTAGGGTTAGAGGCTTGACATTTACAAGCTGGAACAGTTTCCTAGGGTTAGAGGCAGAAGCTTGACATTTACAAGCTGGAACAGTTTCCTAGGGTTAGGGGCAGAAGCGTGACATTTACAAGCTGGAACAGTTTCCTAGGGTTAGAGGCTTGGCATTTACAAGCTGGAACAGTTTCCTAGGGTTAGAGGCTTGACATTTACAAGCTGGAACAGTTTCCCAGGGTTAGGGGCAGAAGCTTGACATTTACAAGCTGGAACAGTTTCCTAGGGTTAGGGGCAGAAGCTTGACATTTACAAGCTGGAACAGTTTCCTAGTGTTAGAGGCTTGACATTTACAAGCTGGAACAGTTTCCTAGGGTTAGAGGCAGAAGCTTGACATTTACAAGCTGGAACAGTTTCCTAGTGTTAGAGGCAGGAGCTTGACATTTACAAGCTGGAACAGTTTCCTAGTGTTAGGGGCAGAAGCTTGGCATTTACAAGCTGGAACAGTTTCCTAGGGTTAGAGGCTTGACATTTACAAGCTGGAACAGTTTCCCAGGGTTAGGGGCAGAAGCTTGACATTTACAAGCTGGAACAGTTTCCTAGGGTTAGGGGCAGAAGCTTGACATTTACAAGCTGGAACAGTTTCCTAGTGTTAGAGGCTTGACATTTACAAGCTGGAACAGTTTCCTAGGGTTAGATGCAGAAGCTTGGCATTTACAAGCTGGAACAGTTTCCTAGGGTTAGAGGCAGAAGCTTGACATTTACACGCTGGAACAGTTTCCTAGGGTTAGAAGCTTGACATTTACAAGCTGGAACAGTTTCCTAGTGTTAGAGGCAGAAGCTTGGCATTTACAAGCTGGAACAGTTTCCTAGGGTTAGAGGCTTGACATTTACAAGCTGGAACAGTTTCCTAGGGTTAGAGGCTTGACATTTACAAGCTGGAACAGTTTCCTAGGGTTAGAGGCAGACGCTTGCCATTTACAAGCTGGAACAGTTTCCTAGGGTTAGGGGCAGAAGCTTGGCATTTACAAGCTGGAACAGTTTCCTAGGGTTAGAGGCTTGACATTTACAAGCTGGAACAGTTTCCTAGGGTTAGAGGCAGAAGCTTGGCATTTACAAGCTGGAACAGTTTCCTAGGGTTAGAGGCAGAAGCTTGACATTTACAAGCTGGAACAGTTTCCTAGGGTTAGAGGCTTGACATTTACAAGCTGGAACAGTTTCCTAGGGTTAGAGGCAGAAGCTTGACATTTACAAGCTGGAACAGTTTCCTAGGGTTAGAGGCTTGACATTTACAAGCTGGAACAGTTTCCTAGGGTTAGAGGCAGAAGCTTGACATTTACAAGCTGGAACAGTTTCCTAGGGTTAGAGGCAGAAGCTTGACATTTACAAGCTGGAACAGTTTCCTAGGGTTAGGGGCAGAAGCTTGACATTTACAAGCTGGAACAGTTTCCTAGGGTTAGGGGCAGAAGCTTGACATTTACAAGCTGGAACAGTTTCCTAGGGTTAGAGGCAGAAGCTTGACATTTACAAGCTGGAACAGTTTCCTAGGGTTAGAAGCTTGACATTTACAAGCTGGAACAGTTTCCTAGGGTTAGAGGCAGAAGCTTGACATTTACAAGCTGGAACAGTTTCCTAGGGTTAGGGGCAGAAGCTTGACATTTACAAGCTGGAACAGTTTCCTAGGGTTAGGGGCAGAAGCTTGGCATTTACAAGCTGGAACAGTTTCCTAGGGTTAGAGGCTTGACATTTACAAGCTGGAACAGTTTCCTAGGGTTAGGGGCAGAAGCTTGACATTTACAAGCTGGAACAGTTTCCTAGAGTTAGGGGCAGAAGCTTGACATTTACAAGCTGGAACAGTTTCCTAGTGTTAGAGGCTTGACATTTACAAGCTGGAACAGTTTCCTAGGGTTAGAGGCAGAAGCTTGGCATTTACAAGCTGGAACAGTTTCCTAGGGTTAGAGGCTTGACATTTACAAGCTGGAACAGTTTCCTAGGGTTAGAGGCTTGACATTTACAAGCTGGAACAGTTTCCTAGGGTTAGAGGCAGAAGCTTGCCATTTACAAGCTGGAACAGTTTCCTAGGGTTAGGGGCAGAAGCTTGGCATTTACAAGCTGGAATAGTTTCCTAGTGTTAGAGGCAGAAGCTTGGCATTTACAAGCTGGAACAGTTTCCTAGGGTTAGAGGCTTGACATTTACAAGCTGGAACAGTTTCCTAGGGTTAGAGGCAGAAGCTTGACATTTACAAGCTGGAACAGTTTCCTAGGGTTAGGGGCAGAAGCGTGACATTTACAAGCTGGAACAGTTTCCTAGGGTTAGAGGCTTGGCATTTACAAGCTGGAACAGTTTCCTAGGGTTAGAGGCTTGACATTTACAAGCTGGAACAGTTTCCTAGGGTTAGGGGCAGAAGCTTGACATTTACAAGCTGGAACAGTTTCCTAGGGTTAGAGGCTTGACATTTACAAGCTGGAACAGTTTCCTAGGGTTAGAGGCAGAAGCTTGACATTTACAAGCTGGAACAGTTTCCTAGGGTTAGAGGCAGAAGCTTGACATTTACAAGCTGGAACAGTTTCCTAGTGTTAGAGGCAGAAGCTTGACATTTACAAGCTGGAACAGTTTCCTAGGGTTAGAGGCTTGACATTTACAAGCTGGTACAGTTTCCTAGGGTTAGGGGCAGAAGCTTGACATTTACAAGCTGGAACAGTTTCCTAGGGTTAGAGGCAGAAGCTTGACATTTACAAGCTGGAACAGTTTCCTAGGGTTAGAAGCTTGACATTTACAAGCTGGAACAGTTTCCTAGTGTTAGAGGCAGAAGCTTGGCATTTACAAGCTGGAACAGTTTCCTAGGGTTAGAGGCTTGACATTTACAAGCTGGAACAGTTTCCCAGGGTTAGAGGCTTGACATTTACAAGCTGGAACAGTTTCCTAGGGTTAGAGGCAGAAGCTTGACATTTACAAGCTGGAACAGTTTCCTAGGGTTAGAGGCTTGACATTTACAAGCTGGAAGAGTTTCCTAGGGTTAGAGGCTTGACATTTACAAGCTGGAACAGTTTCCTAGGGTTAGAGGCAGAAGCTTGGCATTTACACGCTGGAACAGTTTCCTAGTGTTAGAGGCAGAAGCTTGGCATTTACAAGCTGGAACAGTTTCCTAGGGTTAGAGGCTTGACATTTACAAGCTGGAACAGTTTCCTAGGGTTAGAGGCTTGACATTTACAAGCTGGAACAGTTTCCGAGGGTTAGAGGCTTGACATTTACAAGCTGGAACAGTTTCCTAGGGTTAGAGGCAGAAGCTTGACATTTACAAGCTGGAACAGTTTCCTAGGGTTAGGGGCAGAAGCTTGACATTTACAAGCTGGAACAGTTTCCTAGGGTTAGAGGCTTGACATTTACAAGCTGGAACAGTTTCCTAGGGTTAGAGGCAGAAGCTTGGCATTTACAAGCTGGAACAGTTTCCTAGGGTTAGAGGCAGAAGGTTGACATTTACAAGCTGGAACAGTTTCCTAGGGTTAGGGGCAGAAGCTTGGCATTTACAAGCTGGAACAGTTTCCTAGGGTTAGAGGCTTGACATTTACAAGCTGGAACAGTTTCCGAGGGTTAGAGGCTTGACATTTACAAGCTGGAACAGTTTCCTAGGGTTAGGGGCAGAAGCTTGACATTTACAAGCTGGAACAGTTTCCTAGGGTTAGGGGCAGAAGCTTGACATTTACAAGCTGGAACAGTTTCCTAGGGTTAGAGGCAGAAGCTTGACATTTACAAGCTGGAACAGTTTCCTAGGGTTAGAAGCTTGACATTTACAAGCTGGAACAGTTTCCTAGGGTTAGAGGCAGAAGCTTGACATTTACAAGCTGGAACAGTTTCCTAGGGTTAGGGGCAGAAGCTTGACATTTACAAGCTGGAACAGTTTCCTAGGGTTAGGGGCAGAAGCTTGGCATTTACAAGCTGGAACAGTTTCCTAGGGTTAGAGGCTTGACATTTACAAGCTGGAACAGTTTCCTAGGGTTAGGGGCAGAAGCTTGACATTTACAAGCTGGAACAGTTTCCTAGGGTTAGGGCAGAAGCTTGACATTTACAAGCTGGAACAGTTTCCTAGTGTTAGAGGCTTGACATTTACAAGCTGGAACAGTTTCCTAGGGTTAGAGGCAGAAGCTTGGCATTTACAAGCTGGAACAGTTTCCTAGGGTTAGAGGCTTGACATTTACAAGCTGGAACAGTTTCCTAGGGTTAGAGGCTTGACATTTACAAGCTGGAACAGTTTCCTAGGGTTAGAGGCAGAAGCTTGCCATTTACAAGCTGGAACAGTTTCCTAGGGTTAGGGGCAGAAGCTTGGCATTTACAAGCTGGAACAGTTTCCTAGGGTTAGAGGCAGAAGCTTGGCATTTACAAGCTGGAACAGTTTCCTAGGGTTAGAGGCTTGACATTTACAAGCTGGAACAGACATTTACAAGCTGGAACAGTTTCCTAGGGTTAGAGGCAGAAGCTTGACATTTACAAGCTGGAACAGTTTCCTAGGGTTAGAGGCTTGGCATTTACAAGCTGGAACAGTTTCCTAGGGTTAGAGGCTTGACATTTACAAGCTGGAACAGTTTCCTAGGGTTAGGGGCAGAAGCTTGACATTTACAAGCTGGAACAGTTTCCTAGGGTTAGAGGCTTGACATTTACAAGCTGGAACAGTTTCCTAGGGTTAGAGGCAGAAGCTTGACATTTACAAGCTGGAACAGTTTCCTAGGGTTAGAGGCAGAAGCTTGACATTTACAAGCTGGAACAGTTTCCTAGTGTTAGAGGCAGAAGCTTGACATTTACAAGCTGGAACAGTTTCCTAGGGTTAGAGGCTTGACATTTACAAGCTGGTACAGTTTCCTAGGGTTAGGGCAGAAGCTTGACATTTACAAGCTGGAACAGTTTCCTAGGGTTAGAGGCAGAAGCTTGACATTTACAAGCTGGAACAGTTTCCTAGGGTTAGAAGCTTGACATTTACAAGCTGGAACAGTTTCCTAGTGTTAGAGGCAGAAGCTTGGCATTTACAAGCTGGAACAGTTTCCTAGGGTTAGAGGCTTGACATTTACAAGCTGGAACAGTTTCCCAGGGTTAGAGGCTTGACATTTACAAGCTGGAACAGTTTCCTATGGTTAGAGGCAGAAGCTTGACATTTACAAGCTGGAACAGTTTCCTAGGGTTAGAGGCTTGACATTTACAAGCTGGAAGAGTTTCCTAGGGTTAGAGGCTTGACATTTACAAGCTGGAACAGTTTCCTAGGGTTAGAGGCAGAAGCTTGGCATTTACACGCTGGAACAGTTTCCTAGTGTTAGAGGCAGAAGCTTGGCATTTACAAGCTGGAACAGTTTCCTAGGGTTAGAGGCTTGACATTTACAAGCTGGAACAGTTTCCTAGGGTTAGAGGCTTGACATTTACAAGCTGGAACAGTTTCCTAGGGTTAGAGGCAGAAGCTTGCCATTTACAAGCTGGAACAGTTTCCTAGGGTTAGGGGCAGAAGCTTGGCATTTACAAGCTGGAACAGTTTCCTAGGGTTAGAGGCTTGACATTTACAAGCTGGAACAGTTTCCTAGGGTTAGAGGCAGAAGCTTGGCATTTACAAACTGGAACAGTTTCCTAGGGTTAGAGGCAGAAGCTTGACATTTACAAGCTGGAACAGTTTCCTAGGGTTAGGGGCAGAAGCTTGGCATTTACAAGCTGGAACAGTTTCCTAGGGTTAGAGGCTTGACATTTACAAGCTGGAACAGTTTCCGAGGGTTAGAGGCTTGACATTTACAAGCTGGAACAGTTTCCTAGGGTTAGGGGCAGAAGCTTGACATTTACAAGCTGGAACAGTTTCCTAGGGTTAGGGGCAGAAGCTTGACATTTACAAGCTGGAACAGTTTCCTAGGGTTAGAGGCAGAAGCTTGACATTTACAAGCTGGAACAGTTTCCTAGGGTTAGAAGCTTGACATTTACAAGCTGGAACAGTTTCCTAGGGTTAGAGGCAGAAGCTTGACATTTACAAGCTGGAACAGTTTCCTAGGGTTAGGGGCAGAAGCTTGACATTTACAAGCTGGAACAGTTTCCTAGGGTTAGGGGCAGAAGCTTGGCATTTACAAGCTGGAACAGTTTCCTAGGGTTAGAGGCTTGACATTTACAAGCTGGAACAGTTTCCTAGGGTTAGGGGCAGAAGCTTGACATTTACAAGCTGGAACAGTTTCCTAGGGTTAGGGGCAGAAGCTTGACATTTACAAGCTGGAACAGTTTCCTAGGGTTAGAGGCTTGACATTTACAAGCTGGAACAGTTTCCGAGGGTTAGAGGCTTGACATTTACAAGCTGGAACAGTTTCCTAGGGTTAGAGGCAGAAGCTTGACATTTACAAGCTGGAACAGTTTCCTAGGGTTAGGGGCAGAAGCTTGACATTTACAAGCTGGAACAGTTTCCTAGGGTTAGAGGCTTGACATTTACAAGCTGGAACAGTTTCCTAGGGTTAGAGGCAGAAGCTTGGCATTTACAAGCTGGAACAGTTTCCTAGGGTTAGAGGCAGAAGGTTGACATTTACAAGCTGGAACAGTTTCCTAGGGTTAGGGGCAGAAGCTTGGCATTTACAAGCTGGAACAGTTTCCTAGGGTTAGAGGCTTGACATTTACAAGCTGGAACAGTTTCCGAGGGTTAGAGGCTTGACATTTACAAGCTGGAACAGTTTCCTAGGGTTAGGGGCAGAAGCTTGACATTTACAAGCTGGAACAGTTTCCTAGGGTTAGGGGCAGAAGCTTGACATTTACAAGCTGGAACAGTTTCCTAGGGTTAGAGGCAGAAGCTTGACATTTACAAGCTGGAACAGTTTCCTAGGGTTAGAAGCTTGACATTTACAAGCTGGAACAGTTTCCTAGGGTTAGAGGCAGAAGCTTGACATTTACAAGCTGGAACAGTTTCCTAGGGTTAGGGGCAGAAGCTTGACATTTACAAGCTGGAACAGTTTCCTAGGGTTAGGGGCAGAAGCTTGGCATTTACAAGCTGGAACAGTTTCCTAGGGTTAGAGGCTTGACATTTACAAGCTGGAACAGTTTCCTAGGGTTAGGGGCAGAAGCTTGACATTTACAAGCTGGAACAGTTTCCTAGGGTTAGGGGCAGAAGCTTGACATTTACAAGCTGGAACAGTTTCCTAGTGTTAGAGGCTTGACATTTACAAGCTGGAACAGTTTCCTAGGGTTAGAGGCAGAAGCTTGGCATTTACAAGCTGGAACAGTTTCCTAGGGTTAGAGGCTTGACATTTACAAGCTGGAACAGTTTCCTAGGGTTAGAGGCTTGACATTTACAAGCTGGAACAGTTTCCTAGGGTTAGAGGCAGAAGCTTGCCATTTACAAGCTGGAACAGTTTCCTAGGGTTAGGGGCAGAAGCTTGGCATTTACAAGCTGGAACAGTTTCCTAGGGTTAGAGGCAGAAGCTTGGCATTTACAAGCTGGAACAGTTTCCTAGGGTTAGAGGCTTGACATTTACAAGCTGGAACAGTTTCCTAGGGTTAGAGGCAGAAGCTTGACATTTACAAGCTGGAACAGTTTCCTAGGGTTAGGGGCAGAAGCGTGACATTTACAAGCTGGAACAGTTTCCTAGGGTTAGAGGCTTGGCATTTACAAGCTGGAACAGTTTCCTAGGGTTAGAGGCTTGACATTTACAAGCTGGAACAGTTTCCTAGGGTTAGGGGCAGAAGCTTGACATTTACAAGCTGGAACAGTTTCCTAGGGTTAGAGGCTTGACATTTACAAGCTGGAACAGTTTCCTAGGGTTAGAGGCAGAAGCTTGACATTTACAAGCTGGAACAGTTTCCTAGGGTTAGAGGCAGAAGCTTGACATTTACAAGCTGGAACAGTTTCCTAGTGTTAGAGGCAGAAGCTTGACATTTACAAGCTGGAACAGTTTCCTAGGGTTAGAGGCTTGACATTTACAAGCTGGTACAGTTTCCTAGGGTTAGGGGCAGAAGCTTGACATTTACAAGCTGGAACAGTTTCCTAGGGTTAGAGGCAGAAGCTTGACATTTACAAGCTGGAACAGTTTCCTAGGGTTAGAAGCTTGACATTTACAAGCTGGAACAGTTTCCTAGTGTTAGAGGCAGAAGCTTGGCATTTACAAGCTGGAACAGTTTCCTAGGGTTAGAGGCTTGACATTTACAAGCTGGAACAGTTTCCCAGGGTTAGAGGCTTGACATTTACAAGCTGGAACAGTTTCCTATGGTTAGAGGCAGAAGCTTGACATTTACAAGCTGGAACAGTTTCCTAGGGTTAGAGGCTTGACATTTACAAGCTGGAAGAGTTTCCTAGGGTTAGAGGCTTGACATTTACAAGCTGGAACAGTTTCCTAGGGTTAGAGGCAGAAGCTTGGCATTTACACGCTGGAACAGTTTCCTAGTGTTAGAGGCAGAAGCTTGGCATTTACAAGCTGGAACAGTTTCCTAGGGTTAGAGGCTTGACATTTACAAGCTGGAACAGTTTCCTAGGGTTAGAGGCTTGACATTTACAAGCTGGAACAGTTTCCTAGCGTTAGAGGCAGAAGCTTGCCATTTACAAGCTGGAACAGTTTCCTAGGGTTAGGGGCAGAAGCTTGGCATTTACAAGCTGGAACAGTTTCCTAGGGTTAGAGGCTTGACATTTACAAGCTGGAACAGTTTCCTAGGGTTAGAGGCAGAAGCTTGGCATTTACAAACTGGAACAGTTTCCTAGGGTTAGAGGCAGAAGCTTGACATTTACAAGCTGGAACAGTTTCCTAGGGTTAGGGGCAGAAGCTTGGCATTTACAAGCTGGAACAGTTTCCTAGGGTTAGAGGCTTGACATTTACAAGCTGGAACAGTTTCCGAGGGTTAGAGGCTTGACATTTACAAGCTGGAACAGTTTCCTAGGGTTAGGGGCAGAAGCTTGACATTTACAAGCTGGAACAGTTTCCTAGGGTTAGGGGCAGAAGCTTGACATTTACAAGCTGGAACAGTTTCCTAGGGTTAGAGGCAGAAGCTTGACATTTACAAGCTGGAACAGTTTCCTAGGGTTAGAAGCTTGACATTTACAAGCTGGAACAGTTTCCTAGGGTTAGAGGCAGAAGCTTGACATTTACAAGCTGGAACAGTTTCCTAGGGTTAGGGGCAGAAGCTTGACATTTACAAGCTGGAACAGTTTCCTAGGGTTAGGGGCAGAAGCTTGGCATTTACAAGCTGGAACAGTTTCCTAGGGTTAGAGGCTTGACATTTACAAGCTGGAACAGTTTCCTAGGGTTAGGGGCAGAAGCTTGACATTTACAAGCTGGAACAGTTTCCTAGGGTTAGGGGCAGAAGCTTGACATTTACAAGCTGGAACAGTTTCCTAGTGTTAGAGGCTTGACATTTACAAGCTGGAACAGTTTCCTAGGGTTAGAGGCAGAAGCTTGGCATTTACAAGCTGGAACAGTTTCCTAGGGTTAGAGGCTTGACATTTACAAGCTGGAACAGTTTCCTAGGGTTAGAGGCTTGACATTTACAAGCTGGAACAGTTTCCTAGGGTTAGAGGCAGAAGCTTGCCATTTACAAGCTGGAACAGTTTCCTAGGGTTAGGGGCAGAAGCTTGGCATTTACAAGCTGGAACAGTTTCCTAGGGTTAGAGGCAGAAGCTTGGCATTTACAAGCTGGAACAGTTTCCTAGGGTTAGAGGCTTGACATTTACAAGCTGGAACAGTTTCCTAGGGTTAGAGGCAGAAGCTTGACATTTACAAGCTGGAACAGTTTCCTAGGGTTAGGGGCAGAAGCGTGACATTTACAAGCTGGAACAGTTTCCTAGGGTTAGAGGCTTGGCATTTACAAGCTGGAACAGTTTCCTAGGGTTAGAGGCTTGACATTTACAAGCTGGAACAGTTTCCTAGGGTTAGGGGCAGAAGCTTGACATTTACAAGCTGGAACAGTTTCCTAGGGTTAGAGGCTTGACATTTACAAGCTGGAACAGTTTCCTAGGGTTAGAGGCAGAAGCTTGACATTTACAAGCTGGAACAGTTTCCTAGGGTTAGAGGCAGAAGCTTGACATTTACAAGCTGGAACAGTTTCCTAGTGTTAGAGGCAGAAGCTTGGCATTTACAAGCTGGAACAGTTTCCTAGGGTTAGAGGCTTGACATTTACAAGCTGGAACAGTTTCCCAGGGTTAGAGGCTTGACATTTACAAGCTGGAACAGTTTCCTATGGTTAGAGGCAGAAGCTTGACATTTACAAGCTGGAACAGTTTCCTAGGGTTAGAGGCTTGACATTTACAAGCTGGAAGAGTTTCCTAGGGTTAGAGGCTTGACATTTACAAGCTGGAACAGTTTCCTAGGGTTAGAGGCAGAAGCTTGGCATTTACACGCTGGAACAGTTTCCTAGTGTTTGAGGCAGAAGCTTGGCATTTACAAGCTGGAACAGTTTCCTAGGGTTAGAGGCTTGACATTTACAAGCTGGAACAGTTTCCTAGGGTTAGAGGCTTGACATTTACAAGCTGGAACAGTTTCCTAGGGTTAGAGGCAGAAGCTTGCCATTTACAAGCTGGAACAGTTTCCTAGGGTTAGGGGCAGAAGCTTGGCATTTACAAGCTGGAACAGTTTCCTAGGGTTAGAGGCTTGACATTTACAAGCTGGAACAGTTTCCTAGGGTTAGAGGCAGAAGCTTGGCATTTACAAACTGGAACAGTTTCCTAGGGTTAGAGGCAGAAGCTTGACATTTACAAGCTGGAACAGTTTCCTAGGGTTAGGGGCAGAAGCTTGGCATTTACAAGCTGGAACAGTTTCCTAGGGTTAGAGGCTTGACATTTACAAGCTGGAACAGTTTCCGAGGGTTAGAGGCTTGACATTTACAAGCTGGAACAGTTTCCTAGGGTTAGAGGCAGAAGCTTGACATTTACAAGCTGGAACAGTTTCCTAGGGTTAGGGGCAGAAGCTTGACATTTACAAGCTGGAACAGTTTCCTAGGGTTAGAGGCTTGACATTTACAAGCTGGAACAGTTTCCTAGGGTTAGAGGCAGAAGCTTGGCATTTACAAGCTGGAACAGTTTCCTAGGGTTAGAGGCAGAAGGTTGACATTTACAAGCTGGAACAGTTTCCTAGGGTTAGGGGCAGAAGCTTGGCATTTACAAGCTGGAACAGTTTCCTAGGGTTAGAGGCTTGACATTTACAAGCTGGAACAGTTTCCGAGGGTTAGAGGCTTGACATTTACAAGCTGGAACAGTTTCCTAGTGTTAGAGGCTTGACATTTACAAGCTGGAACAGTTTCCTATGGTTAGAGGCAGAAGCTTGGCATTTACACGCTGGAACAGTTTCCTAGGGTTAGAGGCAGAAGCTTGGCATTTACAAGCTGGAACAGTTTCCTAGGGTTAGAGGCAGAAGCTTGGCATTTACAAGCTGGAACAGTTTCCTAGGGTTAGAGGCAGAAGCTTGACATTTACAAGCTGGAACAGTTTCCTAGGGTTAGGGGCAGAAGCTTGGCATTTACAAGCTGGAACAGTTTCCTAGGGTTAGAGGCTTGACATTTACAAGCTGGAACAGTTTCCGAGGGTTAGAGGCTTGACATTTACAAGCTGGAACAGTTTCCTAGGGTTAGAGGCAGAAGCTTGACATTTACAAGCTGGAACAGTTTCCTAGGGTTAGGGGCAGAAGCTTGACATTTACAAGCTGGAACAGTTTCCTAGGGTTAGGGGCAGAAGCTTGACATTTACAAGCTGGAACAGTTTCCTAGGGTTAGGGGCAGAAGCTTGACATTTACAAGCTGGAACAGTTTCCTAGGGTTAGAGGCAGAAGCTTGACATTTACAAGCTGGAACAGTTTCCTAGGGTTAGAAGCTTGACATTTACAAGCTGGAACAGTTTCCTAGGGTTAGGGGCAGAAGCTTGACATTTACAAGCTGGAACAGTTTCCTAGGGTTAGGGGCAGAAGCTTGGCATTTACAAGCTGGAACAGTTTCCTAGGGTTAGAGGCTTGACATTTACAAGCTGGAACAGTTTCCTAGGGTTAGAGGCTTGACATTTACAAGCTGGAACAGTTTCCTAGGGTTAGGGGCAGAAGCTTGGCATTTACAAGCTGGAACAGTTTCCTAGGGTTAGAGGCAGAAGCTTGGCATTTACAAGCTGGAACAGTTTCCTAGGGTTAGAGGCTTGACATTTACAAGCTGGAACAGTTTCCTAGGGTTAGAGGCAGAAGCTTGACATTTACAAGCTGGAACAGTTTCCTAGGGTTAGGGGCAGAAGCGTGACATTTACAAGCTGGAACAGTTTCCTAGGGTTAGAGGCTTGGCATTTACAAGCTGGAACAGTTTCCTAGGGTTAGAGGCTTGACATTTACAAGCTGGAACAGTTTCCTAGGGTTAGGGGCAGAAGCTTGACATTTACAAGCTGGAACAGTTTCCTAGGGTTAGAGGCTTGACATTTACAAGCTGGAACAGTTTCCTAGGGTTAGAGGCAGAAGCTTGACATTTACAAGCTGGAACAGTTTCCTAGGGTTAGAGGCAGAAGCTTGACATTTACAAGCTGGAACAGTTTCCTAGTGTTAGAGGCAGAAGCTTGACATTTACAAGCTGGAACAGTTTCCTAGGGTTAGAGGCTTGACATTTACAAGCTGGTACAGTTTCCTAGGGTTAGGGGCAGAAGCTTGACATTTACAAGCTGGAACAGTTTCCGAGGGTTAGAGGCTTGACATTTACAAGCTGGAACAGTTTCCTAGGGTTAGAGGCAGAAGCTTGACATTTACAAGCTGGAACAGTTTCCTAGGGTTAGGGGCAGAAGCTTGACATTTACAAGCTGGAACAGTTTCCTAGGGTTAGGGGCAGAAGCTTGACATTTACAAGCTGGAACAGTTTCCTAGGGTTAGGGGCAGAAGCTTGACATTTACAAGCTGGAACAGTTTCCTAGGGTTAGAGGCAGAAGCTTGACATTTACAAGCTGGAACAGTTTCCTAGGGTTAGAAGCTTGACATTTACAAGCTGGAACAGTTTCCTAGGGTTAGGGGCAGAAGCTTGACATTTACAAGCTGGAACAGTTTCCTAGGGTTAGGGGCAGAAGCTTGGCATTTACAAGCTGGAACAGTTTCCTAGGGTTAGAGGCTTGACATTTACAAGCTGGAACAGTTTCCTAGGGTTAGAGGCTTGACATTTACAAGCTGGAACAGTTTCCTAGGGTTAGGGGCAGAAGCTTGGCATTTACAAGCTGGAACAGTTTCCTAGGGTTAGAGGCAGAAGCTTGGCATTTACAAGCTGGAACAGTTTCCTAGGGTTAGAGGCTTGACATTTACAAGCTGGAACAGTTTCCTAGGGTTAGAGGCAGAAGCTTGACATTTACAAGCTGGAACAGTTTCCTAGGGTTAGGGGCAGAAGCGTGACATTTACAAGCTGGAACAGTTTCCTAGGGTTAGAGGCTTGGCATTTACAAGCTGGAACAGTTTCCTAGGGTTAGAGGCTTGACATTTACAAGCTGGAACAGTTTCCTAGGTTAGGGGCAGAAGCTTGACATTTACAAGCTGGAACAGTTTCCTAGGGTTAGAGGCTTGACATTTACAAGCTGGAACAGTTTCCTAGGGTTAGAGGCAGAAGCTTGACATTTACAAGCTGGAACAGTTTCCTAGGGTTAGAGGCAGAAGCTTGACATTTACAAGCTGGAACAGTTTCCTAGTGTTAGAGGCAGAAGCTTGACATTTACAAGCTGGAACAGTTTCCTAGGGTTAGAGGCTTGACATTTACAAGCTGGTACAGTTTCCTAGGGTTAGGGGCAGAAGCTTGACATTTACAAGCTGGAACAGTTTCCTAGGGTTAGAGGCAGAAGCTTGACATTTACAAGCTGGAACAGTTTCCTAGGGTTAGAAGCTTGACATTTACAAGCTGGAACAGTTTCCTAGTGTTAGAGGCAGAAGCTTGGCATTTACAAGCTGGAACAGTTTCCTAGGGTTAGAGGCTTGACATTTACAAGCTGGAACAGTTTCCTAGGGTTAGAGGCTTGACATTTACAAGCTGGAACAGTTTCCTAGGGTTAGAGGCAGAAGCTTGACATTTACAAGCTGGAACAGTTTCCTAGGGTTAGAGGCTTGACATTTACAAGCTGGAACAGTTTCCTATGGTTAGGGGCAGAGGCTTGACATTTACAAGCTGGAACAGTTTCCTAGGGTTAGAGGCAGAAGCTTGAAATTTACAAGCTGGAACAGTTTCCTAGGGTTAGAGGCTTGACATTTACAAGCTGGAACAGTTTCCTAGGGTTAGAGGCAGAAGCTTGACATGTACAAGCTGGAACAGTTTCCTAGGGTTAGGGGCAGAAGCTTGACATTTACAAGCTGGAACAGTTTCCTAGGGTTAGAGGCTTGACATTTACAAGCTGGAACAGTTTCCTAGGGTTAGGGGCAGAAGCTTGACATTTACAAGCTGGAACAGTTTCCTAGGGTTAGAGGCTTGACATTTACAAGCTGGAACAGTTTCCTAGGGTTAGAAGCTTGACATTTACAAGCTGGAACAGTTTCCTATGGTTATAGGCTTGACATTTACAAGCTGGAACAGTTTCCTAGGGTTAGGGGCAGAAGCTTGGCATTTACAAGCTGGAACAGTTTCCTAGGGTTAGGGGCAGAAGCTTGACATTTACAAGCTGGAACAGTTTCCTAGGGTTAGAGGCAGAAGCTTGACATTTACAAGCTGGAACAGTTTCCTAGGGTTAGAGGCTTGACATTTACAAGCTGGAACAGTTTCCTATGGTTAGGGGCAGAAGCTTGACATTTACAAGCTGGAACAGTTTCCTAGGGTTAGAGGCAGAAGCTTGAAATTTACAAGCTGGAACAGTTTCCTAGGGTTAGAGGCTTGACATTTACAAGCTGGAACAGTTTCCTAGGGTTAGAGGCAGAAGCTTGACATTTACAAGCTGGAACAGTTTCCTAGGGTTAGGGGCAGAAGCTTGACATTTACAAGCTGGAACAGTTTCCTAGGGTTAGAGGCTTGACATTTACAAGCTGGAACAGTTTCCTAGGGTTAGGGGCAGAAGCTTGACATTTACAAGCTGGAACAGTTTCCTAGGGTTAGAGGCAGAAGCTTGACATTTACAAGCTGGAACAGTTTCCTAGGGTTAGAGGATTGACATTTACAAGCTGGAACAGTTTTCTAGGGTTAGAGGCAGAAGCTTGACATTTACAAGCTGGAACAGTTTCCTAGTGTTAGAGGCAGAAGCTTGACATTTACAAGCTGGAACAGTTTCCTAGGGTTAGAGGCTTGACATTTACAAGCTGGAACAGTTTCCTATGGTTAGAGGCAGAAGCTTGACATTTACAAGCTGGAACAGTTTCCTAGGGTTAGGGGCAGATGCTTGACATTTACAAGCTGGAACAGTTTCCTAGGGTTAGAGGCAGAAGCTTGACATTTACAAGCTGGAACAGTTTCCTAGGGTTAGAGGCTTGACATTTACAAGCTGGAACAGTTTCCTAGGGTTAGAGGCTTGACATTTACAAGCTAGAACAGTTTCCTAGGGTTAGAGGCAGAAGCTTGACATTTACAAGCTGGAACAGTTTCCTAGGGTTAGAGGCTTGACATTTACAAGCTGGAACAGTTTCCTAGGGTTAGAGGCTTGACATTTACAAGCTGGAACAGTTTCCTAGGGTTAGAGGCTTGACATTTACAAGCTGGAACAGTTTCCTAGGGTTAGAGGCTTGACATTTACAAGCTGGAACAGTTTCCTAGGGTTAGAGGCTTGACATTTACAAGCTGGAACAGTGTCCTAGGGTTAGGGGCAGAAGCTTGGCATTTACAAGCTGGAACAGTTTCCTAGGGTTAGGGGCAGAAGCTTGACATTTACAAGCTGGAACAGTTTCCCAGGGTTAGAGGCAGAAGCTTGACATTTACAAGCTGGAACAGTTTCCTAGGGTTAGAGGCTTGACATTTACAAGCTGGAACAGTTTCCTAGGGTTAGAGGCAGAAGCTTGACATTTACAAGCTGGAACAGTTTCCTAGGGTTAGAGGCAGAAGCTTGACATTTACAAGCTGGAACAGTTTCCTAGTGTTAGAGGCAGAAGCTTGATATTTACAAGCTGGAACAGTTTCCTAGGGTTAGAGGCTTGACATTTACAAGCTGGAACAGTTTCCTATGGTTAGAGGCAGAAGCTTGACATTTACAAGCTGGAACAGTTTCCTAGGGTTAGGGGCAGAAGCTTGACATTTACAAGCTGGAACAGTTTCCTAGGGTTAGAGGCAGAAGCTTGACATTTACAAGCTGGAACAGTTTCCTAGGGTTAGAGGCTTGACATTTACAAGCTGGAACAGTTTCCTAGGGTTAGAGGCTTGACATTTACAAGCTGGAACAGTTTCCTAGGGTTAGGGGCAGAAGCTTGACATTTACAAGCTGGAACAGTTTCCTAGGGTTAGGGGCAGAAGCTTGACATTTACAAGCTGGAACAGTTTCCTAGGGTTAGAGGCAGAAGCTTGACATTTACAAGCTGGAACAGTTTCCTAGGGTTAGAGGCTTGACATTTACAAGCTGGAACAGTTTCCTATGGTTAGGGGCAGAAGCTTGACATTTACAAGCTGGAACAGTTTCCTAGGGTTAGAGGCAGAAGCTTGAAATTTACAAGCTGGAACAGTTTCCTAGTGTTAGAGGCTTGACATTTACAAGCTGGAACAGTTTCCTAGGGTTAGAGGCAGAAGCTTGACATTTACAAGCTGGAACAGTTTCCTAGGGTTAGGGGCAGAAGCTTGACATTTACAAGCTGGAACAGTTTCCTAGGGTTAGAGGCAGAAGCTTGACATTTACAAGCTGGAACAGTTTCCTAGGGTTAGAGGCTTGACATTTACAAGCTGGAACAGTTTCCTAGGGTTAGGGGCAGAAGCTTGACATTTACAAGCTGGAACAGTTTCCTAGGGTTAGAGGCTTGACATTTACAAGCTGGAACAGTTTCCTAGGGTTAGAAGCTTGACATTTACAAGCTGGAACAGTTTCCTAGGGTTAGAGGCTTGACATTTACAAGCTGGAACAGTTTCCTAGAGTTAGGGGCAGAAGCTTGACATTTACAAGCTGGAACAGTTTCCTAGGGTTAGAAGCTTGACATTTACAAGCTGGAACAGTTTCCTAGGGTTAGGGGCAGAGGCTTTACATTTACAAGCTGGAACAGTTTCCTAGGGTTAGGGGCAGAAGCTTGGCATTTACAAGCTGGAACAGTTTCCTAGGGTTAGGGGCAGAAGCTTGACATTTACAAGCTGGAACAGTTTCCTAGGGTTAGGGGCAGAAGCTTGACATTTACAAGCTGGAACAGTTTCCTATGGTTAGGGGCAGAGGCTTTACATTTACAAGCTGGAACAGTTTCCTAGGGTTAGGGGCAGAAGCTTGACATTTACAAGCTGGAACAGTTTCCTATGGTTAGGGGCAGAAGCTTGACATTTACAAGCTGGAACAGTTTCCTAGGGTTAGAGGCTTGACATTTACAAGCTGGAACAGTTTCCTAGGGTTAGGGGCAGAAGCTTGACATTTACAAGCTGGAACAGTTTCCTAGGGTTAGAGGCTTGACATTTACAAGCTGGAACAGTTTCCTAGGGTTAGAAGCTTGACATTTACAAGCTGGAACAGTTTCCTAGGGTTAGAGGCTTGACATTTACAAGCTGGAACAGTTTCCTAGAGTTAGGGGCAGAAGCTTGACATTTACAAGCTGGAACAGTTTCCTAGGGTTAGAAGCTTGACATTTACAAGCTGGAACAGTTTCCTAGGGTTAGGGGCAGAGGCTTTACATTTACAAGCTGGAACAGTTTCCTAGGGTTAGGGGCAGAAGCTTGGCATTTACAAGCTGGAACAGTTTCCTAGGGTTAGGGGCAGAAGCTTGACATTTACAAGCTGGAACAGTTTCCTAGGGTTAGGGGCAGAAGCTTGACATTTACAAGCTGGAACAGTTTCCTAGGGTTAGGGGCAGAGGCTTTACATTTACAAGCTGGAACAGTTTCCTAGGGTTAGGGGCAGAAGCTTGACATTTACAAGCTGGAACAGTTTCCTATGGTTAGGGGCAGAAGCTTGACATTTACAAGCTGGAACAGTTTCCTAGGGTTAGAGGCTTGACATTTACAAGCTGGAACAGTTTCCTAGGGTTAGGGGCAGAAGCTTGACATTTACAAGCTGGAAAAGTTTCCTCGGGTTAGAGGCAGAAGCTTGACATTTACAGTGATAGAAAGTGGCTTTAGCAGCAGATACAGAAGAAGAGAAAGTCGAAAGGAGGGAGTGAAAGGATATGTCCCTCTAGGAAGTTTAGTTTTCCTCCATTTTCAATCAGCTGCCTGCAGCCCTGTTCAGTTAGAAGGGTTGCCACCAAGGGGAGGTATAGAAAACACACATCATTGACAAAGCTACAAAAGAGCAACATGAGATTTAAAATAACTAGGTAAGACACTCAAGTGAGAGAGTGGTGTGGTGGAGCCCTCCTCTCTTTCCTTCCCTGGCAGAACCGTTTTTGTTTCGGCGACCGCCTTAATTTGACCCTTTAATCCTGGCGTATGTGTCAACAATCATCTGCCAGTTATAAGCAGTCAGCAGCTCACACACCTAGTAGGCCCCTGGGAAGACAGACAGCACTTAAAGTAGATGGCCCTAGCTAGCAAAAATACAGTACTAGACAACAGATTAAGACAAGAATTATACTTCTCACTCCTGGAGATATCAGGAGTCCTCTAGCTATAGCGAGGGATTGGAGATATATTTAGAAACTGGAGGTAGACATGGTCATTGGTGATCATCAGCAGTGTCTGGAAACATGGAATAAAGTATGAAATAAATATTCAGAACAAATTGGTAATAAAAGTGATAGACTTGTAAAATAAGCAAGGGCTTCTATTAAAGAGTTATAGACCATTCACATAAGACACACAAAAAATGCATATATTGCATATCACTGTGTGGAGAAAGCAAAGGAGGTCTTCTTTGACTTCAGAAAGAAGGCTGATTTTGATACCTCAGTTGACCCTCAATTGAGAACAGGTAGAGAGGTTCAGCAGTTTCAATTACTTGGGGACTATCAGAGAGAAGCCTCAACATCAAGCTGAGGAAGGTAGTCAGTATCAAATCCAATTTTATTGGATATTTGTCAGATGTTATTGCGGGTGTAGCGAAATGCTTGTGTTTCTAGCTCCAACAGTGCAGTAGTATCTAAAAATTTACAACAATACACACAAATCTAAAAGTAAAAGAATGGAATTAAGAAATATATGAATATTAGGACGAGCAATGTCGGAGTGGCATTCACTAAAATACAGTAGAATAGAATACAGTATATACAGTACTAGTCAAGTTTGGACACGCCTACTCATTCAAGGGTTTTTCTTTCTTTTTTCTTTTTTTCCGCATTGTAGAATAATATTGAAGACGTCAAAACTATGAAATAACACCAAAAAAGTGTTCTTCAAAGTGGCCACACTTTTCCTTGTAAGTTCTTGAAACGTTCGCATTGACTGACTTTCATGTCTTAAAGTAATGATGCACTGTCATTTCCTTTTGCATATTTGAGCTGCTCTTGCCATAATATGGACTTGGTATTTTACCAAATAGGGATATCTTCTGTATACCAACCCTACCTTGTAACAACACAACTGATTGGTTCAAACTCAAATTCCACACCTGTTAAGTGAAATGCATGCCAGGTGACTACCTCATGTAGCTGGTTTAGAGGATGCCAAGAGTGTTCAAAGCTGGCATCAAGGCAAAAGGTGGCTACTTTGAAGAATCTCAAATATAAAATGTATTTTGAATTGTTTAACACTTGTTTTTGGTTACTACATGATTCCAAACGTGTTATTTTCATAATTTTGATGTCTTCAGTATTATTCTACAATGTAGAAAATTTTAAAAAATTAAGAGAAACCCTGGAATGAGTAGGTGTGTCCAAACTTTTCACTGGTACTGTACATTTGAGATGAGTAAAGTAGTATGCAAACATTATTAAAGTGACGAGTGTTCCATTATTAAAGTGGCCAGTGATTTGGGGTGGCAGGTAGCCTAGTGGTTAGAGCTTTGTGCCAGTAACCAAAAGGTTGCTAGATTGAACCCCCGAGCTGACAAGATAAAAATCTGTTGTTTGGCCCCTGAACAAGGCAGTTAACCCACTGTTCCTAGGCTGTCATTATAAATAAGAATTTGTTCTGAACTGACTTTCCTAGTTAAATAAAATAAAAATGCTATGTCCATGTATAGGCAGCGGCCTCTAAGGTCCAGGGTTGAGTAACCAGGTGGTAGCTGGCTAGTAATGACTATTTAACTGTTGTGTCGTTGGAAAACATGATGATTGAGTTGGAGGCGTGCATGGCCACGCATTCATGGGTGAACAGGGAGTACAGGAGGGGGCTGAGCACACGCCCTTGTGGGGCCCCTGTGTTGAGGATCAGAGAAGTGGAAGTGTTTCATATCTTCACCACCTGGGGGCGGCCCGTCAGCGGGGTTCAGACCCAGGGCCACAAGCTTAATGATGAGCTTAGAGGGTACTATGGCATTGAATGCTGATCTATAGTCAATGAACAGCATTCTTATGTAGGTATTCTTCTTGCCCAGATGGGATAGGGCAGAGCGATGGCGACCTCATCACTGTGGATCTATTCGGACATTAAGCAAATTGAAGTGGGTCTAGGGTGTCAGGTAAGGTAGAGGTTATATGATCCTTAACTATCCTCTCAAAGCACTTTATGATGACAGAAGTGAGTGCTACGTGGCGATAGTCATTTAGTGCAGTTACCTTTGCTTTCTTGGGTACAGGAACAATGGTGGACATCTTGAAGAAAGTGGGGACAGCAGACTGGAATAGGGAGAGTTCTTATATGTCCTTAAACACTCCAGCCAGCTGGTCTGCGCATGCTCTGAGGACGCAGCTAGGGATGCTGTCTGGGCCGGCAGCCTTGCGCGGGTTAACACGCTTCAATGCATTACTCAAGTTGGCCACGGAGAACTAGAGCCCACAGTCCTTGGGAGCAGGCCGTGTTGGTGGCACTGTGTTATCCTCAAAGCGGGCGAAAAAGGTGTTTTAGCTAATCCGGGAGCAAGATGTCGGTGTCCGTGACGTGGCTGGTTATCCCTTTGTAATCCGTGATTACATACGTCTTGTGTTTGAGCCGTTGAATTGCGTCTCCACTTTGTCTCTGTACTGAAGTTATGCCTATTTTATTGCCTTACGGATGGAATAACGACACTGTTTGTATTCAACCATATTCTTAGTCACCTTGCCATGGTTAAATTCGGTGGTTTGCGCTTTCAGTTTTAGGTCAATGCTGCCTTCTATCCACGGTTTCAAATCAAATCAAATTTATTTATATAGCCCTTCGTACATCAGCTGATATCTCAAAGTGCTGTACAGAAACCCAGCCTAAAACCCCAAACAGCAAGCAATGCAGGTGTAGAAGCATTTGATTTGATTTGATTTGATATCCACGGTTTCTGGTTTGGTAGGTTTTAATAGTCACAGTGGGAACAACATTTGATGGTGAGGTTTTCTAGGTTAGGTGAGCAAAATAATTTGAGTTTCTGTATGTTATCACAATCACACCATGAGTAGATAATCATGAAACATACACCACCGCCTTTCTTCTTCCCGGAGAGTTCTTTATTCCTGTCTGCGCAACGTACTGAGAACCCAGCTGGCTGTATGGACAGGGACAGTATATCCCAAGAGAGCCATGATTCCGTGAAACAGAGTATGTTACAGTCCCTGATGTCTTTTTGGAAGGAGATCCTCGCCCTGAGCTCGTCTACGTTATTGTCCAGAGATTTAACATTAGCAAGTAATATACTCGGAAGTGGTGGATGGTGTGCACGCCTCCTGAGACGGACTAGAAGTCCACTCCGAATACCTCTTCTCCGTCTTGGAGCAGCTTCTGGGATAAGTTCAATTGCCCTGGGGGTTACGAACAAAGAATCCAATTCCAATTAGTCATATCTCCGTTTACTCACTTACTTATGGCGCTGCCTATTCCTGATGATTCGTTTTTCAAATCATATGAGCAATAAATATTTTGCTTTATCTGGGATGCTAAACCAGACAAGATAAAGCATGCCTATCTAAAAATGAATATGAATTGGGTGGGTTGAGATTATTAAATATAAAAGCACTAAACCTCTCTAAAAGCTTCACTTATCCAAAAGTTTTACTTGAACCCTAAATGGTTCTCAATTAGATTACTAAGAAAAGCTTATCCATTGTTTAAAAATTGTATTTTTTCCTTTGTGCAGATTGCCATGTCTCATTTTTGAATAATTGAAAATTATACTTTTTCAAAGTATCTATCTTTTTCAAACAAGCATTGCAGAGCTGGCTACAATTTCACCCCCCTGAAAAGATAGAACAAATATTATGGTTGAACTCAAATGTGCTGGTTGATAAAATACCTGTATTTATGGTTAAGATGTTTGAAAGGGTATTTTGCTGCAGGTGGCAGCGGGAGGAGGTACTGTAGGGAACTGCTCTGTCTGCCCAATATAAAGGACCAAAACTGGAGGAATAAAAATAGCATAAATAGGAAAGTATAACAGTTTCATTTGAGGACCAGGATATTGACAGCTGTGCCATACAGATTGCAAAATAGTTGGGAAGAGATTTTTGATGTACCGATTCCATGGTATAGTGTGTGTGAGTTGATATATAAAACGACACAAGATTCAAGACTTCGTGCTTTTCAGCTAAAATTATTATATAGAATTCTTTCCACCAACAAAATGTTGATATTTTGGGGCGTACAATCATCGCAGTTCTGCAGATTTTATTGTGAGGATACAGAATGAATCAATAGACCATTTATTTTGGTATTGCCCTCAGGTAACCTGTTTCTGGTCTCAGGTTCAGGAATGATTGAAATGCATAACATTAATCTAAAATTGACCCTAGAAATGTTAGGAGATCTGGAGAGACCGGGTCATTCAAGTACTAATATACTAATACTCTTGGTAAAAGTATTTATCTTCAACTCACAATCTGTAGATTCTATTCGATTAGATTGAAATTGTATGTTAAACATCACAGCATAAAATATATGTTGCGTAGAAATCCAAAGAGGATGGCCAGCGGAGATAGGTGGGATGGGCTGAGGGAAGCCGAGCATTTGGATGTGTAATTGGAGAGTGGAATTGCTGGGCGGGAGATAGAATGACAGGAAAAATAAAAAGTCAAAGAATTTAGTCAAAATAAAACAAAAATGACACTGCAGGGTCTTGGAGGGCTGGTGGCCTGGCGGTTGGGAGCTTGGGCCGGTGGTTCGTGTCCCCATTTTTGACCTTGTTGGAGATCTGTCGACGTGCCCTTGAGCAGAGCGTTGACCCTGGTTGCTTCTGTGTGTCTCTCTGGATGGGAGTCTGTTAGATAACTAATGTGATGTCGTTGTTGAATGGCTTCACTGCAACTATATTATATGTTTTAAATATTCAATAAAAATCTATCCTTGTGGGGACCTGAAATCCCAAATGTCCCCACAAGGATAGAAAAACAGGAACACACACACAGTGAGGCTAGGATACTGTATACACACTTCCATGGCCCCTGTGTGTGTGTTTCGGGGTGGGGGTTGTACTTTTTTTTAATCATGTTTTTTTAAATGATTGTTTTTACAGGGTCCAGCGGTAGAGAACAGTCTCACCTGTACCCAGCTCTGTGCCCATGAAGAGTGACCGGTCTATGGGAATACCAATAAGGTTCACAATGGTAGACTCGTAATTACAGAAAGAGGACATTCACAATGAAGCAAAGAGGTAGGCGGGACACAGAAAACAACACATAGACAAAATGATACTCATCGCCATGTGAGAGGAAGTGCTACTTTTCGCTCACAAAGATTTGTTTATGCTCCGCTCTTCCATTTTGTGGAATGAAAGCATTTTCATCAAGGACCTCTCTGTTCTTTGGTCCGTTGATTTTTCCCTGGATCCTGACTAGTCTCCCAGTCCCCGTCGCTGAAAAACATCCCCACAGCATTTTTATTTTTAACCTTTATTTAACCAGGCAAGTCAGTTAAAAACAAATTCTTATTTTCAATGATGGCTTAGGAACAGTGGGTTAACTGCCTGTTCAGGGGCAGAATGACAGGTTTGTACCTTGTCAACTCAGGGATTTGAACTTGCAACCTTCCGGTTACTAGTCCAACACTCTAACCACTAGGCTACCCTGCCACACCAAGCATGATGCTTTCACTACTATGCTTCACCATATTTTATTATTATTTGACTAGGCAAGTTAGTTAAAGAACAAATTCTTATTTACAATGACTGCCTACCCCAGCCAAACCCTAACCCGGACAACGCCTGGCCACTTTACCATAAAGGCCTGATTGGTAGAGTGCTGCAGAGATGGTTGTCCTTCTGAAGGTTCTCCCATCTCCACAGAGGAACTCTGGAGCTCTGTCAGAGTGACCATCGGGTTCTTGGTCATCTCCCTGACCAAGGCCCTTCTCCCCCGATTGCTCTGTTTGGCCGGGCGGCCAGCTCTAAGAAGACTATTGGTTGTTCCAAACTTCCTCCATTTAAGAATGATGGAGGCCACTGTGTTCTTGGGGACCGTCAATGCTGCAGAAATGTTTTGGTACCCTTCCCCAGATCTGTGCCTCGACACAATCCTTTCTCGAAGCTCTACGGACAATTCCTTCTACCTCATTGCTTGGTTTTTGCTCTGACATGCACTGTCAACTGTGGAACCTTACATAGACAGGTGTGTGCCTTTCCAAATCATGTCCAGTCAATTGAATTTACCACAGGTGGACTCCAATCAATTTGTAGAAACATTTCAAGGATGATCAATTGGAACAGGATGCACCTGAGCTCAATTTAGAGTCTCATAGCAAAGGGTCTGAATACATATGTAAATATGGTGTTTCTGTTTTCGATTATTAATACATTTGCAAAAAAGTCTAAAAAGCTGTTTTCGCTTTGTCATTATGAGGTATTGTGTGTAGATATGATGAGGATAAAAATGTATTTAATCCATTTTAGAATAAGGCTGGAACGTAACACAATGTGGAAGAAGGGAAAGGGTCTGAATACTTTCCGAAGGCACTGTAGCTCCATTCTTGTGTATTATTTTATTCCTCTAGTGATTCTATTTTATTTGAAACTCTGCATTGTTGGGAATGGCTCGTAAGCAAACATTTCACGGTTAAGTCTACACAGTTGTAATCGGTGCATGTGACAAATAAAATGTAATTTGATTTTGAGTTGCGTACATACAGTAGGTTTGTGGTGTTAAAACCGAATATGTAGTTATGTAGAATTGTAGGTTTTCAAGTCATCACAACCTAAATGCACCTGTACAGAGCCCCTCTTTGTCAAAACATCAAGTTAGTTAGCTTGCTGTTACATTAGATTTGTGTCTATGGCAACAATAGTGTTTTCTTTTCTTTTTGCAGACTATCATGCTGTAGTGTTACAGAGATTGGTTGTGGTGCTCTCGCTTCAGCTCTGAGCTTAATACAGTATGTATTGTAATTCACTGATTTATATAGTGTATACCATTTCTGAATGTACATATTGATTATTAAGGATGTATTTGTTTCATTATTGACTAGATAACATGATTTTTATGAAATTATTGGCACCTCACAAACCCTTCTACTGTACATTCTCAAGCTTAATTTTGGGTCATCAATGTTCATGCAGTTTGGGCTTAATTTCAATCATTGGAAAAACATGTATAAATGTATCTACAAACAGGTGTGTGCTTTTGACCTATTAGGAGCTGTATGCTCAATCCAGCAGTTCCATGTAACCATAAATTACAAATACAGATTTTCTGTAAAAATATATATATATATATTCTAAACATTCTCCTAAATACTTTAAAGGCCCAATGCAAACATATTTTTATATCAATATCAAATCCCTTCTGGGTTACAATGAAGTACCTTACTGTATTAGATTCCATTAAAATGGGCAACAATAGCATACATTCAGATATTACATACATTTCTAAGACAGGACACTACTAGGTGTGATGGCAGTTGAGATGTTTGAATAGACCAGAAGAGGGCAGCAGTTACAACACAAGTCTGTTTGTGCTTTCATTCCAGTCTATGGTATTCAGGGTTTATAACATTTAAAAACTGTTCCAAAGATTTGCAATTTAGTTTACTGTGAACTGTTTCACTTGATTGTCAACATTGTTTCATGGTTGAATTGTGGCTGGAAATGCTTGCCCCATCAGTACAGTATGCCAGCACAAAAACATCCTGTGGTGTTCGCATTAGCATCCAATAGCCCCCGTGATATGCAACTTTTCAGGGAAGTAAGGAACAAATATACTCAGGCAGTTAGGAAAGCTAAGGCCAGCTTTTTCAAGCAGAGATTTGCATCCTGTAGCACAAACTAAAAAAAGTTATGGGACACTGTTAAGTCCATGGAGAATAAGAGCACCTCCTCCCAAATGCCCACTGCACTGAGGCTAGGAAACACTGTCACCACCGATAAATCTGTGATAATTGAGAATTTCAATAAGCATTTTTCTACGGCTGGCCATGCTTTCCACCTGGCTACCCCTACCCCGATCAACAGCCCTCCACCCCCCACAGCAACTCGCCCAAGCCTCCCCACTTCTCCTTCACCCAAATCCAGATAGCTGATGTTCTGAAAGAGCTGCAAAATCTGGACTCCTACAAATCAGCAGGGCTAGACAATCTGGAACCTCTCTTTCTAAAATGATCTGCCGAAATCGTTGCAACCCCTATTACTAGCCTGTTCAACCTCACTTTTATATCGTCTGAGATTCCAATAGATTGGAAAGCTGCCGCGGTCATCCCCCTCTTCAAAGGGGGAGACACTAGACCCAAACTGCTACAGACCTATATCTATTATACCCTGCCTTTCTAAGGTCTTCGAAAGCCAAGTTAACAAACAGATCACTGACCATTTCGAATCGCACCGTACCTTCTCCACTATGCAATATGGTTTCAGAGCTGGTCATGGGTGCAACTCAGCCACGCTCAAGGTCCTAAATGATATCATAACCTCCATCGATAAGAGACATTACTGTGCAGCCGTATTCATCGACCTGGCCAAGGCTTTTGACTCTGTCAATCACAACATTCTTATTGGCAGACTCAACAGCCTTGGTTTCTCAAATGATTGCCTCGCCTGGTTCAGCAACTACTTCTCTGATAGAGTTTAGTGTGTAAAATCGGAGGGCCTGTTGGCCGGACCTCTGGCAGTCTCTATGGGGGTGCCACAGGGTTCAATTCTCGGGCCGATTCTCTTCTCTGTATACATCAATGATGTTGCTCTTGCTGCTGGTGATTCTCTGATCCACCTCTACGCAGACGACACCATTCTGTATACCTCTGGCCCTTCTTGGACACTGTGTTAACAAACCTCCAGACGAGCTTCAATACCATACAACTCTCCTTCCGTGGCCTCCAACTGCTCTTAAATACAAGTAAAACTAAATGCATGCTCTTCAACCAATCGCTTCCCGCACCTGCCCGCCCGTCCAGCATCACTTGTCACGGTTCATGAATCCACTGCCTCCTTCTCTCTTTCTCTTTCTCTCTCTCTCTCTCTCTCTCTCTCTCTCTCTCTCTCTCTCTCTCTCCCGTGTTTGTGTGGGCGTGGTTCCCAATCTCGGCCTGATTGTCTGCGCCAGCTGGAATCACTTATCTTCCCTTTATATGTTCTGTAACCAGTGTTTCTTGTTGTCAGATCGTTGTTACTTCCCTGAGGTTGTGTCGTGTGTCCGTGCTCATCTCTCGCCGCCCTTGTGTGGATTATATGCTGTGCTCCTTCCTACCCATCCGGACACTCTCCCCTGGATTTCTCAGCACGCTATCATAGGAGGATGCGCCCTAGTCCCTGGGTCGGATTCCGTCTGAGTACAGTCTGTCTGTCCTGTTGCTGCTGTAAACTGTATTCATTAAACCATCGTTGCTTGCATCTTCCATCCGCCTCTGTATTGTTACATCACTACTCTGGACAGTTCTGACTTAGAATATGTGGACAAATACAAATACCTAGGTGTCTGGTTAGACTGTAAACTCTCCTTCCAGACTCACATTAAACAACTCCAATCCAAAATTAAATCTAGAATCGGCTTCCTATTTCACAACAAAGCATCCTTCACTCATGCTGCCAAACATACCCTCGTAAAACTGACCATCCTACCGATCCTCAACTTCGGCGATGTCATTTAAAAAATAGCCTCCAACACTCTACTCAACAAATTGGATGCAGTCTATCACAGTGCCATCCGTTTTGTCACCAAAGCCCCATATACTACCCACCACTGCGACCTGTACGCTCTCGTTGGCTGTCCCTCGCTTCATACTTGTCGCCAAACCCACTGGCTCCAGGTCATCTACAAGTCTCTGCTAGGTAAAGCCCCACCTCGTCTCAGCTCACTGGTCACCATAGCAGCACCCACCCGTAGCATAGGCTTCAGCAGGTATATCTCACTGGTCACCCCCAAAGCCAATTCTTCCTTTGGCCGCCTCTCCTTCCAGTTCTCTGCTGCCAATGACTGGAACGAACTGCAAAAATCACTAAAGCTGGAGACTCATATCTCCCTCACTAGTTTAAGCACCAGCTGTCAGAGCAGCTCACAGATCACTGCACCTGTACACAGCCCATCTGTAAATAGCCCATCCAATCTACCTCATCCCCATACTGTATTTATTTATTTATCCTGCTCCTTTGCACCTCAGTATGTCTACTTGCAAATTCATCTTCTGCACATTCTACCACTCCAGTGTTTAATTGCTATATTGTAATTACTTCGCTACCATGGCCTATTTATTGCCTTACCTCCCTTATCCTACCTCATTTGCACACAATGTATATAGACTTTTCTACTGTATTATTGATTGTATGTTTGTTTATTACATGTGTAACTCTGTTGTTGTATGTGTCGAACTGCTTTGCTTTATCTTGGCCAGGTCGCAGCTGCAAATGAGAACTTGTTCTCAACTAGCCTACCTGGTTAAATAAAGGTGAATTAAAATAAATGTTTAAAAATGGTGTGTCACTCAATAGTTTCCAAACTAGGAGTGTGGTAGTCCAGTTTACCTTATCATCTGTACTTAAAAGACATCAGTGAGATCTGTTATCTGCCTGATTTATGTTATTCTATAAATAATCCGCATTGGTTATTAATCCTTCACATGATATGACAAGCCTGTCTTGATGTGTGAAGGAACAGCAGGAGGATGTGTAACAGAATAGACACCGATCTGCTTAAGGTCAGCTTGATGGTGTCTTTTTTTCTGCTGGGATCCATCTCCTAATAAATGGTTCAGCTGACTATATAGCATGGTCCAATCATTATTTGAAACAAGTAGGATTTGGTTCCAGATAGCCTACCAGTTTTGTTGGATTCTTTGATCTTAAAACTAAAGAAAGTATTAATGATATAACACATAGATGAAAGTATCATACATTCTGCTATATTACGTGTGGAATATGCTTTCTGTTACTATACAATTGAGGGACAAATAGGCCAACAATGGTTAGCATTGATTTGTGAAACATTTTCACTGGCTATGTACTGGTAACTGCCAAAATAAAGGAAACACCAACATAAAATGTCTTAATATGGCTTTGGGCCTCCCCGAGTTGACAGAACAGCGTCAATGTACCTTGTCATAGATTCAACAAGTGTCTGGAACTTTATTGGAGGGATTTGACACCATTCATCCACAGGAAATTCCATAATTTGGTGTTTTGTTGGAAAACGCTGTCTCTGGCACCGCTCCAGAATTTCCCATAAGTGTTCAATTGGGTTTAGATCTGATGGCTGAGACTGCCATAGAATATGGTTTACATAGTTTTCATGCTCATCAAACCATTCAATGACCACTTGAGAGACCACAAATGATTCACCAAAAGTTGAAGGTGATCACACAGAATGGCTGTTAATTGCCACTTACCTTGCCCTCTAAGTGGTTGACAGAACCTAAACCATGCCAATAAAATGCACCCCACACCATAACAGAGCTGCCAGATCCCTCATTTCGTCAAGTGTTTCCTTTATTTTGGAAGTTACCTCTGTGTGTAACCATACAGCGATGCATAGAATACAGCAACCGTATTATATTGAGTTACCATGGTAACTTCATCTGTTCCTTTCTGTTATTAGTCTGTTCTCCTGCTGTAAGAACACACACCACTGTTCTACTGTATGTCTCTGCTCTGGCTAAATCACACATTACTGCTCTATGACTGTTCTACAACTGCTATGTTTTATGTATTTGTGTTCATAGGGGTTCATAGTATCTCTATTCCTTTTATGTGTCCTTCAGATTAAGAAAGCTCTCCTTCACAGCTTGCTGGCTTCAGTCCAACCCAACCCCTTTGTCCCACTGCCAACATTGATTCTCAGTTTTACTAGGATTCAAGGTCATTACTTCATATTGCCATGAAAAGCATTTGCACTTATTTTCATCTCAACAATGACCCTCCCTATGAGCATTATCAAAGCACAGAAGGTTGTTTTGGTTCTGTTATATCTAAAAGCCAGAGCAGAGAGAAGCTTAGCGGGAATACTTTACTCTGGCTGACCGGGCCTAGCACAGACCACCCTGAATTTGAAATGGATAGACAAATCTTGTGTAAATGTTCTTCTGGGCCCCCCTCCCTTTCTACCTTCTATGGTAGATGATAGAAATAATCTTGTTTTAGAATATGAAAAACAAATATTGATACTCACTCCCTGTTTGATGAGACACTTATTCTGAAAAGATTTCAGGAGGCTTTGCTTTGTGTGAGTTAACGAAAGCTGGCCATGCAAGCTCCTGACCCATATGAGGACCTCAACTATCTCCCTCCCCCGTCCCTCTGGTGCCCTGACCCGCCATCGCGTGCTGAAGCACTGAGCATTCTGGCACCATCCATGTCCTTCATACTCTACCAAAGGGTTTTAACTTGGTGGTATGCATCCATGACTGGAAGTTACTTTTTCGCAGCAGATTAGGATAATTTACACAACAGGTTAGGATAATTAGGTTAAGTTCGGAAAAGGTTTAGGGTCAGCTAAAATCCTCTTCTTACCTGCTATGAAAAGTCACTTTGGGTCATAGGTGTACTCCATCTAGTCACAACCAATGATATGTATACATAAATCATTGGTCACAACCCTATGAAAGGGACTCCTCATTTGTTGACAACATTCTCAAACAAGAAGCACTGGGGACAAGCAAAACAGAAGAGTGAAATTAACTCTGATTTTCTTCTGATTCACATGTTCTTTGGATTGACATTTATTATAGGCCTACTCTATGCGTTTCTAGTCATGGCATCATGTCAACAAATTACATGTTGGTTTTCATTGCGTGCTACAGCTGAGTGGGGAAGGCAGAGTTGGGGATGTCTGATTGTTGACAGGCTGAATAAAGGAAGGTAGAGCAAGAGAGGGAGATAGGAGTGTTGGTATTGGGGACTAGGGGACAGTGGGTCAGGGTGCATGTTAATGTCTCTGCTCTCAATAGACTGAGCCTGACAGAACAGACACCAGGGCTAGATCAAATAAAATACAATTCTATTGGTCACATACACGTGATTAGCAGATGTCATTGCGGGTGTAGCAAAATGCTTGTGCTTCTAGCTCCGACAGTGCAATAATATCTAACAAATAATATCTAACAAATTACACAACATACACCCAATACACACAAATCTAAGTAGGAATGAATTAAGACTATATACAGATGAAGTTGTAAGTTTACATACACCTTAGCCAAATACATTTAAACTCAGTTTTTCACAATTCCTGACATTTAATCCTAGTAAAAATTCCCTGTCTTAGGTCAGTTAGGATCACCACTTTATTTTAAGAATGTGAAATGTCAGAATAATAGAGAATGATTCATTTCAGCTTTTATTTTTTTCTTCACTTTCCCAGTGGGTCAGAAGATAACATACACTCAATTAGTATTTAGTAGCATTGCCTTTAAATTGTTTAACTTGGGTCACTGTTTCAGGTAGCCTTTCACAAGCTTCCCACAATATGTTGGGTGAATTTTGGCCCATTCTTCCTGACATAGCTGGTTCACAAATGTTCTATAGGATTGAGGTCAGGGCTTTGTGATGGCCACTCCAATACCTTGACTTTGTTGTCCTTAAGCCATTTTGCCACAACTTTGGAAGTATGTTGGGGTCATTGTCCATTTGCTACCATCTTTAACTTCCTGACTGATGGCTTTAACTTCCTGAGATGTTGCTTCAATATATCCACATAATTTCCCTCCCTCATGATGCCAAGTATTTTGTGAAGTGCACCTGTCCCTCCTGCAGCAAAGCAACCCCACAACACAATGCTGCCACCCCCGTGCTTTACGGATGTGATGGTGTTCTTTGGCTTGCAAGTGTCACCCCTTTTTCCTCCAAACACAATAATGGTCATTATGGCCAAACAGTTCTATTTTTGTTTCATGAGACCAGAGGACATTTCTCCAAAAAGTTGGATCTTGTCCCCATGTGCAGTTGCAAACCGTAGTCTGGCTTTCTTATGGCGGTTTTAGAGCAGGGGCTTCTTCCTTGCTGAGCGGCCTTTCAGGTTATGTCGATATAGGACTTGTTTTACTGCGGATATAGATACTTTTGTACATAGTTTGGCCCCGGTAATGCGTTGGGCATACCGCACCACCCTCTGGAGAGCCTTGCGGTTGCGAGCGGTGCAGTTGCCGTACCAGGCGGTGATACAGCCGACAGGATGCTTTCAATTGTGCATCTGTAAAAGTGTGAGGGTTTTAGCTAACAAGCCAAATTGCTTTAGCCTCCTGAGGTTGAAGAGACTGTCTGTGTGGGTGGTCTATTTCAGTTTGTCAGTGAGGTGTACACCAAGGAATTTGAAGCTTTCCACCTTCTCCACCTTATCCACTGCAGTCCCATCGATGTAGATAAGGGGGTGCACCCTCTGCTGTTCCCTGAAGTCCACAATCAGCTCCTTTGTTTTGTTGACATTGAGTGAAAGGTTGTTTTCCAGGCACCACACTTCCAGAGCAGTTGGTAATGAAGTCTACTTTTTATTTTACTAGGAATAAATTCTTATTTTCAATGATGGCCTAGGAACATTGGGTTAACTGCCTTGTTCAGGGGAAGAACAACAGATATTTAATTTGTCAGCTCGGGGATTCAATCTTGCAACCTTTCGGTTACAAGTCCAACGCTCTAACCACTAGGCTACCCTGCCGCTGTCATACTACCTTTGTGTTGTCTGCAAACTTGATGATTGATGTGGAGGCGTGCATGGCTACGCATTCATGGGTGAACAGGGAGTACAGGTGGAGGGCTGAGCACACGCCCTTGTGGGGTCCCAGTGTTGAGGATCAGCGGGGTGGAGGTGATATTTCCTACCTTCACCACCTGGGGGCGGCCCATCAGGATGTCCAGCACCTAGTTGCACAGGGCAGGGTTCAGACCCAGGGCTTAATGATGAGCCTAGAGGGTGCCATGGTGTTGAATGCTGAGCTATAGTCAATAACAGCATTCCTACATAGGTATTCCTCTTGTCCAATTGGGATAGGGCAGTGTGCAGAGTGATGGCGATTGCATCGTCTGTGGATCTATTAGGGTGGTTAGAAAATATAAGTGGCTCTAGGGCGGCAGGTAGGGTGTAGGTGATATGATCCTTGACTAGTCTCTCAAAGCACTTCATGATGACAGAGGTGAGCGCTACTGGGCGATAGTCACTAAATTCAGTTACCTTTGCCTTCTTGGGTACAGGAACAATGGTGGCCATCTTGAAGCATGTGGGACAGCAGATTGGGATAGGGAAAGAATGAATATGTCCGTAAACACACCAGCCAGCTGGTCTGCGCATGCTCTGAGGATGCGGCTAGGGATGCCGTCTGAGCCGGCAGCCTTGCGAGGGTTAACACGTTTAAATGACTTACTCACGTCGGCGATAGCCAAATCGGCATATTCTGAGGGAATGTGCACGGTGGAGACTTGGTCTGGACTCTCCACCGTTGTAGCACCGATGGAAACTCCTACACACCTGCCTGAGCACTCCTCCGACCACCCCTGTAGAGCCCTCTGTTGCCATGAAATCCTGGGGTTGTGACGGGCCAACCAGGGGATCCCCAACACCACCGGAAACGCAGGAGAATCAATGAGGAAGAGACTAATGCTCTCCTCATGACCCTCCTGTGTAACCATACCCAGTGGAGCCGTGGCATCCCTGACTAGTCCTGACCCTAATGGTCGGCTATCTAAGGCGTGCACTGGGAAGGATTTGTCAAGCTGAACAAGGGGAATCCTTAACCTGTTCGCTAAACCGCGGTCAATAAAATTCCCCGCCGCGCCTGAGTCTACTAGCGCCTTATGCCGGGAAAGAGGGGAAAATTCAGGAAAAACAATCCATACATACATGTGACCAACAGGGGGTTCTGGGTGAGCCTGGTGCCGACTCACCTGAGGTGTCCGGGCAGTGCTCGGCCTGGCGTCTCGACTCCCGGGGGGACCCCCCCAGCACTGGTCTGCAGTGTGCCCTCTGCGACCACAGCTAGCACAGGAAAGGCCCCCTCCTCCGGTCGCCCTCGCTACAGCACCTCCTAGCTCCATGGGTGTTGGAGTGGTGGAGCTGGGGGATAGAACTGACAGAACCCGATCTGGACGTCCGCGGGTCGCCAGCAAGTTGTCCAACCGAATGGACATGTCGATCAATTGGTCCAAGGACAAGGTAGTGTCTCTACAGGCCAGCTCCCTACGGACGTCCTCACGCAAACTACACCTATAGTGATCGATCAAGGCCCTGTTGTTTCATCCCGCGCCAGCGGCCAAGGTCCGGAATTCTAGAGCAAAGTCCTGAGCACTCCTCTTCTCCTGCATCAGATGGAACAGCTGTTCACCCGCCGCTCGACCCTCAGGTGGGTGATCGAACACGGCCCGAAAGCGGCGGGTGAACTCTGGGTAGTGGTCCCTCGCCGAGTCAGTATCGTTCCATACCGCGTTGGCCCACTCCAGGGCTTTACCTGCGAGGCAGGAGACGAGGGCGTTCACGCTCTCACCCCCCGAAGGAGCCGGATGAACAGTCGCCAGGTATAGGTCCATCTGGAGTAAGAAGCCCTGGCACCCGGCCGCCGTCCCATCGTACTCCCTCGGGAGGGCGAGTCGAATCCCACTGTGCTCAGGCAATGAAGGAGAGGGTAGTGGTACTGGTTGGGGTGTGGCTGATAACGGTGTGGGAAGGCCACCTCTCTCCCATCTCTCCATCTTCGCCATGACCTGATCCATGGCGGTCCCCAGCCGGTGTAACACTGCCTTGTGGTGTTGAACTCGCTCCTCCATGGACCCTGGGAGCGCATCTGACTCTGCTGACTCCATATTTATTGGTGCAGAATTCTGTGATAAAGTGCGTCTCGGTGAGAGGTGTAGGAGTCAGGCGCAGGAGAGCAGGGATTTTTTTGAGAAGCGTGTTTAATGTAGAGGAGTGAGTGTAATGAGTGAGTGAGTGAGTGAGTGAGTGAGCTGGCAGTGTAAGGGAGATTCACTCAGTGTTAATAACACATTCATAATCCTCACCCCTTATGGCTGGCTTAGCTTCATATCCCTGGGTAATTGCATACATTAGCATGTCATTATTTTGTTTTTGTTATTCTTAAAGATGTTTAATACTGCAGAAAATACTGAGGTTGGAGGGGAGCATCTCTGTTCTGTTATTTTGTGTGATTCCAGAAATGTAATATGAATTGTGTGTGTATTAATTTAAATGTATCTTAATCTAATAAGGCTGGTTAGTTCAGAACCAATTTTGAAATGTTGACTTGGCCAAAGGGAAGAGACCGAGGTGAATGGCACATGCTGTTTGTTGAATTCACTTCTTTGTCAATAAGCTGTTTCTGTTGGTTTCTGAAAAGCGAGAGAGACAAAGAGAGCACAGACAAAGACTTTATAAGGTGGTCATTACAGAATCAGGATATTTCATCCCATCATTCTGTGTTCCTAGGTGACTGCTAATCACGTCACGCTTTCCTGGAACTATCTGCTCTACGGGCCGTCGGCCCGTCTGCCTGTCTTTAATTAGAGCCTTATTTCTCTTTTGATCAGGCCCCCGGCAGGAAGCACGTTGCCAAGCAGGCGCCTCACCAGAGGTGGAAACCAATTACCTGTTATGAGAGATATACGCACGCACACACTCTTATATGCACACAAACGAATGCACATGCACACACACACATGCAAGCAGTTTGTGTGTTTGTACTCACATGTCTGTGAGTCTGCATGCTGATATTCATGGTCCTCTGTAGCTCAGTTGGTATAGCATGATGTTTGCAACCGCCAGGATAGTGGGTTCTATTCCCGAGACCACCCATACTGTATGTAAAATGTATGCATGCATGACTGTAAGTTGCTTTGGGTAAAAGCATCTGCTGAATGGTATATTCAGTGTATTTAATACACTGTGAACAGGTTTCTGTGAGCTCTCATGCTCTTACAGGCCCATTACTGCACTGTCTACATGAACACATACAGACTGCTCTGCTATATTACATCTAACGCTCATAACCAATCCCTATACACCACTCTACCTCTCCTCCACATAAACACAATGTATTGCCTCTTTATGCAGGGTAGCCTAGTGGTTAGAGCATTGGACTAGTAACCGCAAGGTTGTAAGTTCAAATCCCCGAGCTGACAAGGTACAAAATCTGTCGTTCTGCCCCTGAACAGGCAGTTAACCCACTGTTCCTAGGCCGTCATTGAAAATAAGAATTTGTTCTTAACTGACTTGCCTAGTAAAATTAAATATTATTAACAGCCACTGTGAATGAATGTCAGTTCTCTCCTCTATTACAGTATGTTTACCAATCTTCCGCTCCTATAGCACAACCCTATACCTCTGTCCTCTGAAAAACCATGTATTACCTCTTTACCTCTATTCTACTAACAACTCATGTGACAAATTAATGTCTGTTCCTCAGCTCTCAGTGCTCAAAATGATCATTTTATTGGCCAGGTCCGGATGGCTTTAAACGTCAGAACAATAGGCTACACAGGCTAATCAGGACGTTGGGTTTGATGGATTAGGCCGTTCAGGAATAAGTCAACGCTGTGGGAGCCTCTGCAGAGAGGGATAAATAGAAATGGTGTTTTATTGACGTAGAGTGAAACATGAAGGAGAGGAGAGCATATTCACTTCACTGACACTTCATTTAGCAGTAATATAATAGACACATGATTTGTTTTATTTTAGAAGGAATGTATTGAATATAAAGTAGCATTAAATCCAGAGAAAGAGGGAAGTAGACAGAGAGGTAGGGAGAGAGAGAGACTGTATTTGCTGTGTTTTGTGTGATAATTTATCTTGAGCTCTTTCAGTTTCGGCTGTATCATTTCTATTTATTTCCACATAGCAACAGCTCTTCCCAGGCCTTGACAGAAACCATCTCCATGGTAAATACTCTACAGCATGCATTCTAGGAGCATAGCAGGGAGGAGAGGACGTGGGAAGAGAGGAGATGCAGGCTTACAGCGCCCTTCCATTTCTCAAGCCAAGCCACTGAAACACAACTGCTGTAGTCTATTAGCTCTCTGTATACAGTACTCTAATTCACCACTACACTGATGTACTGTATACTGAGCCTGAGAAAAGCAATCATATTTTATTAAGCTGTTTAGTGAGGTATGCCTTTAATATGCCTGATTCCTTTCCATATACAGTACCACTCAAAAGTTTGGATACACCTACTCATTCAAGGGTTTTTCTTTATTTTGGATATTTTCCACATTGTAGAATAATAGTGAAGACATCAAAACTATGAAACAATACATATGGAATCATGTAGTAACCAAAAAAGTGTTAAACAAATGAAAATATATTTTATATTGAGATTATTCTAAGTAGCCCCCCTTTGCCTTGATGACAGCTTTGCACCCTCTTGACATTCTCTCAACCAGCTTCAATGCATTTCAGGTGTGCCTTGTTAAACGTTAATTGTTGAATTTCTTTCCATCTTAATGCGTTTGAACCAATCAGTTGTGGTGTGACGAGGTAGGGGTGGTATACAGAAGATAGCCCTCTTTTGGTAAAAGAGCAGGTCCATATTATGGCAAGAACAGCTCAAAAGAGAAATTACAGTGCATCATTACTTTAAAACCTCGTTGGGCTAGACGTGCCGCTAGCAACCCACCACAACAACATCCGGTTGTAATGCAGTGCGTCCTGGTGGCAGGGAAGCCATGTGCAGGTGAATGAACTTGGTAAAAACGGAGCTGTTTAATAAACATCCCAAAAAACCTCCGAAAACCAAAGTATTCAAAAATAACATAATAGGGTGCAAAACCCACCGCACACCAGAACAAATAACACACCTACATACAACAAACAATCTCTGACAAGGACGTGAGGGAAAACAGAGGGTTAAATACACAACATGTAATGAATGGGATTGGAACCAGGTGTGCAGGAAGACAAGACAAAACCAATGGAAAATGAAAAATTGATTAATGATGGCTAGAAGGTCGGTGACGTCGACCGCCGAACACCACCCGAACAAGGAGAGGGACCGACTTCAGTGGAAGTTGTGACACCGGTGAAATTGCAGAGCGCAAAATTCAAATGACAGAAATAGTAATATTTAACATTCATGAAAATACAAGTGTCATGTTTCAGAAAAAAAGCTTAACGTCTTGTTAATCCAGCCGCTGTGTCAGATTACAAAAAGGCTTTACGGCGAAATCGCACCATGCGATTATCTGAGGACAGCGCCCAGCTAACAAAAGCAAAAAAAAAACATTTTCCAACCGGGCAGGTGCGCCACGAAAGTCAGAAATAGCGATAAAATAAATGCCTTACCTTTGAAGATCTTGTTATGTTGGCACTCCAAAAGGTCCCAGCTACATCACAAATTGTCCTTTTGTTCGATAAAGTCCTTCTTTATACCCCCAAAAACTCAGTTTAGCTGGTTTTCCTCCTTCAAAATGCATACAAAATGAATCCCAAACGTTACCTATAAACTTCACCAAACAAGTCAAAGAATGTTTATAATCAAACCTCAGGTACCCTAATACGTAAATAAACGATACAATTTAAGACGGAGAATCGTTATTGTCTTTACCCGGAGATAAACAGCAAAGTACGCGCTCTTATCCATGCGCGTGAAAACACTACAGCCAAAATGGGAGCCACTTAGAAAAACTACAAATTCTAGCTCATTTTTCAAAAAACAAGCCTGAAACTCTTTCTAAGGACTGCTGACATCTAGTGGAAGCCTTAGGAACTGCAATCTGGGAGGTTTTCCCTTCATATTAAAAATGACAGCCATTGGAATCAGTGGTGGGCTGAAATTCTTTTTTTTCTGGATGGTTTGTCCTCGGGTTTTCGCCTGCCATATCAGTTCTGTTATACTCACAGACATTATTTTAACACTTTTTAGAGTGTTTTCTATCCAAATCTACCAATTATATGCATATCCTAGCCTCCTGGGCCTGAATAACAGGCAGTTTACTTTGGGCACCTCAGTCATCCAAACTTCTGAATACTGCCCCCTAGCCTTAAGAGATGAAGGTTGGTCAATCCGGATAATTTCAAGAACTTTGAAAGTTTTCAAGTGCAGTCGGAAAAACCATCAAGCTCTATAATGAAATTGGCTTTCATGAGGACCGCAACAGGAAAGGAAGGCCCAGAGTTACCTCTGCTTCGGAGGATAAGTTCATTAGAGTTACCAGCCTAAGAAATTGCAGCCCAAATAAACGCTTCACAGATTTCAAGTAACAGACACATCTCAACATCAATTGTTCAGATGAGACTGCATGAATCAGACCTTCATGTTCTAATTGCTGCAAAGAAACCAATACTAAAGGACACCAATAACAAGAAGAGACTTGCTTGGGCCAAGAAACACGAGCAATGGACATTATACCGATGGAAATCTGTCCTTTGGTCTGATGAGTCCAAATTTTAGATTTTTGGTTCCAACCGCTGTGTAATTGTGAGACGCAGAGTAGGTGAATGGATCATCTCCGAATGTGTGGTTCCCACCATGAAGCATGGAGGAGGTGTGATGGTGTTGGGGTGTTTTGCTGGTGACACTGTCTTGATTCTTTTAGAATTCAAGGCACACTTAACCAGCATGGCTACCACAACATTTTGCAGCGATACGCCATCACATCTGGTGTGGGAATATCATGTGTTTTTCAACAGGACAATGATCTAGGCTGTGCAAGGGCTTTTTGACAAAGGAGTGTGAGGGTGTGCTGCATCAGATGACCTGGCCTCCACAATCACCAGACCTCAACCCAATTGAGATGGTTTGGGATGAGTTGGACCACAGAGTGAAGGAAAAGCAGCCAACAAGTTCTCAGCATATGTGGGAACTCCTTCATGACTGTTGGAAAAGCATTCCAGGTTAAGCTGGATGCCAAGAGTGTGCAAAGCTGTCATCAAGGCAACGAGTGGCTTCTTTGAGGAATTTAAAATATATTTGTTTAACATTTTTTGCTTACTACATGATTCCATATTTGTTATTTGATAGTTGTAATGTCTTCACTATTATTATACAATGTAGAAAATAGTAAAAATAAAGAAAAACCCTTGAATGAGTAGGTGTGTCCAAGCTTTTGACTGGTACTGTATGTAGAGTCTAGTACAGTTTTATTTGTGTGTGTGTGTGTGTGTGTGTGTGTGTGTGTGTGTGTGTGTGTGTGTGTGTGTGTGTGTGTGTGTGTGTGTGTGTGTGTGTGTGTGTGTGTGTGTGTGTGTGTGTGTGTGTGGACGTGTGTGTATGTACGTGTTTAACTATTCTTGTGCAGACTTCTGTTCCCCACAAGAATAGTAAACAAACACGTTTGACCAACTGGGGACATTTTGTTGGTCCCCACTAGGTCAAATGCTATTTCTAGGGGGTTTAAGGTTAAGGTTAGAATTGGGTTTAGGGTTAGTTTTATGGTTAAGGTTAGGTTTTTGGGTTAAGGTTAGGGTTAGGGTAAGAGTACAGGTTGGGGTTAGGGATTAGGGAAAATACGATTTTGGAGGGACTGAATTGTTTGTCCCCACAAGGTTAGCTGTACAAGAGTGTTCGTGTGTTTGTGTGATATGCAAAAAAAATGTTTACATTTACATTTCCTTTGTATGAATTCTGTATAAAACATGCATATCAATTATGCCCTAAATATACTAAGTTCCATGATAAGGAACAGCCACACACAGCCTTTCCTCTGCAAGAGAAGTGTGCTGCTGACTTACTGTCATCCAGCCTGTCTCTGCAGCTGCGCAGTCCCCTGAGGTTAAGCTATCACAGTGACATTGCCATCTCTTATGGCGGAAATTACAAGCCTATGTTATAATACTTTTATTGCATCAAATGGTTGTTTTATTCAACAGAGTAGAGGGTTCTTATAACTCTCTATTGTGTCTGTGTGAACTGAAAGTGGGCCTCTGGGAGATAACACTGACAGGAGATGTACGATGTCTTTGGGGATACCGCATTCCAGAGCATGAGTTAATGTTTCTGTTCTATACAGTTCCAGGGAGACATGGCTCCTGTATGAAGTTGGGGGGCCAAACACTGGTCTCTACACAATGAAAACTGTTCACACAACAGATACTGTCTGCTGTGAATTATAAGTATCTTTCATACAAATCTTAACCTTGTGACCCATTCCATAAATCTGTTGTGTGTTATGTAGACTGACTTTGCTATAAAATGCTGTGGCTCAAACCAGCTGGTTGAGTTCTCATTGATCACCTCCAGGGGTGATTACCAACCAGCTCCATTACTGCAGTAATTAAATGATGAAGTTTGATTGTTTTGAAGAAATCTTAAAAGTCTCTCCGTTTGATTACAATAATTCCACCAGACACTCTACTGGGGAGGTCAACCGCAATATACACTGATGGTGTTTTAGGTTACAGCCATGTCATTACAGAGAGCGATAGAGGTCGGAGCTAATCGACATGCCTAGTTTTAGACAGAGAATCAATAGTCCCTGAAATAAACCCAGAGCTGATTGTCCAGACCTGCAGACAGACTGCAGTTAGTGTTGCAGCAGGTCACATAAAGGGCTGGAAGCAATGTGGCCACTGACCAGATGGACAACATTAATGGAATGCATATTTGACTTTGAAAATAGCCTACACATTCACTCACAGTCAAAGTCAATTAGACCCTATTCAAACGGATTGATTGTTTTACACTCGGGTGAAACTGGGCTCTTTTGAGTTTATGCCCTCTGAACTTGTTGCAGGACCTGATTGTGACCACAGGGCAGGACGCCCGGCGCTCGTTAACGTGTAATTGCTACACTTACCGCGGCTGGAGATAGACGGTAAAGCGATACAGTATCGCTTTTTCGGTCAGTTATTTTGTTTTATGGTTTTGAAATACATCGCAACTGATTGAATAATTTATTCACAACAGTGTCATGCCTGGGACGTCTAGCCAACTGTGACTTTACTTGCGGGAGAAGAGAGGAGAATGTGTGTTTGGTCGCAGCTGGTCTCGTTGAGTGGATGGGTCTGTGTGGAGAGACGCTGCGTTTCTCTCTCTGCTGGAGAGCACTGACCAAGGCGACAGTTACGTGACCGTGCGCATGTAAGAAAGCTCTCTCTACCTCCAACAAGTCTAAGTGATAAATGCTCATATCTAGCCACAGCATGGAAGGGCTGCCGACGGAGAGCACCGGACTCAACAGCATCAACAAGGAGAAAACAGAGGAACAGTACCGGGCTCTAGCCTACGACACCGCGCTCAGCACTCTGGTGGCCGTGGTGTTTTACGTGGTGGTCAAAGTGAGCCTGGACGGGATCAGGCAATGGCGGGCCCGGATCTCGGTTCTAATAGTGGGCTCGGGTCCCGTGGGGCTAACGGCCGCGCTAGTCGCTGTTCGCTCGGGGAAGGTGCTGAAGCTCACGCTGCTGGATGAGAGGTACCGCACGGCGCTGCTCTGCCGCCCCCAGCAGATTGCCCTGGACCCGCGCAGTGTGGAGTTCCTGCTCGAACTGGGGGTGGACTTTGATAACATGGAGGGCTGCTGGCACAACGAGCACTTCTTCACGAAGATAGGAGTGTTTCAAGAGTACCTGCTTAGCATTCTGGAGCAGAAGAGACAAAAGGTGGAAATCAAGGTTCAGCTGGGAACGAAGGTACACTACATATATTTCCCTTTATTTCTAAACCTATATTGAAAAAAATCACATTATTTGTAAGTTCTATATTTAGAGAGAGAGAACAATAGGGGGGTTGCACTCTGGCAAGCATCAACCCACTGTATTGAATATATATACTGAACAAAAATATTAACACAACACGTAAAGTGTTGGCCCCATGTTTCATGAGCTAAAATAAAAGATCCCAGAATGTTCCATACCCACGAAAAGCTTATTTCTTTCAAATTGTGTGCACAAATTTGTTTACAGCCCTGGTAGTGAGTGAGCATTTCTCAATTTCCGGGCAGGTGTGGCATATCAAGAAACTGATTAAAACAGCATCACAATTGTGCTGGGTTCAAGAGAAGGCCACTCTAAAATGAGCAGTTTTGTCACACAACACAATGCCACAAATGTTTCAAGTTTTGAGAGTGTGCAATTGGCATGCTGACTGCAGGAATGCCCACCGGAGCTGTTGTCAGACAATTGAATGTTCATTTATCTACCATAAGCCGCCTCCAATGTCATTTTAGAGAATTTGGCATTACGTCCAACCGGCCTCACAACCGCAGACCACGTGTAACCATGCCAGCTCAGGACCTCCACAACTGGCTTCTTCACTTGCGGGATGGTCTGAAACAAGCTACCCGGACAGCTGATAAAACTGTGGGTTTGCACAACCAAAGTTTTTCAGCACAAACTGCCAGAAACCGTCTCAGGGAAGCTCATCTGTGTGCTCCTTTGTCCTCACCGGGGTCTTGACCTGACTACAGTTTAGCGTCGTAATCAATAAAAGTATGCAAATGCTCACCTTCGATGGCCACTAGCAAAGCATATTTGTGATGCTGCATGAGGCAAATGGTGGTCACACCAGATACTGACTGGTTTTCTGATCCACACCCCTACCTTTTTTAAAGGTATCTTTAACTATCAAATACATCAAATAAAATGTTATTAGTCACATGTGCCAAATACAATAGGTGAAATGTTTACTTATGAGCCACTAACCAACAATGCAATTAAAAAAAATACAGATAAGAATAAGAGATAAAAGTAACAAGTAATTAAAGAGCAGCAGTGAAATAACAATAGCGAGACTTTAAACAGGGGGGTACCGGTACAGAGTCAATGTGCAGGGGCACCGGTTAGTTGAGGTAGTATGTACATGTAGGTAGAGTTATTAAAGTGACTATGCATAGATGACGACAAAGAGTAGCAGTGGTGTAAAGAGGGGGTGGGGGCAATGCAAATAGTCTGGGTAGCCATTTGACTAGATCAATCAATCAATCACATTTATTTATAAAGCCTTTTTACATCAGCTGATGTCACAAAGTGCTGAACAGAAACCCAGCCTAAAACCCAAAACAGCAAGCAATGCAGATGTAGAAGCACCCCTGAACTAGATGTTCAGGAGTCTGATGGCTTGGGGGTAGAAGCTGTTTAGAAACCTCTTGGACCTAGACGCTCCGGTACTGCTTTCCATGCAGAAGCAGAGAGAACAATCTATAACTAGGGTGGCTGGAGTATTTGACCATTTTAAGGCCTTCCTCTGACACCGCCTGGTATAGTGGTCCTGGATGGCAGGAAGCTTGGCCCCAGTGATGTACTGGGCCGTTCGCACTACCCTCTGTAAGTGCTTTGCGGTCAGAGGCCGGGCAGTTGCCATACCAGACAGTGATGTAACCAGTCAGGATGTTCTCGATGGTGCAGCTGTAGAACCTTTTGAGGATCTGAGGTCCCATGCCAAATCTTTTCAGTCTCCTGAGGGGGAATAGGTTTGTCGTGCCCTCTTCACGGCTGTCTTGGTGTGCTTGGATCATGTTAGTTTGTTGGTGATGTGGACACAGCTCTCAACCTGCTCCACTGCAGCCCCGTCAATTAGAATGGGGGCGTGCTCGGTCCTCCTTTTCTGTAGTCCACAATAGTCTCCTTTGTCTTGATCACGTTGAGGGAGAGGTTGTTGTTCTGGCACCACATGGCCAGGTCTCTGCTCTCCTCCCTATAGGCTGTCTCGTTGTTGTCGGTGATCAGGCCTACCACTGTTGTGTCATCAGCAAATTGAATGATGGTGTTGGAGTCGTGCTTGGCCATGCCGTCATGAGAGAACAGGGAGTACAGGAGGGGACTGAGCACGCACCACTGCGGGGCCCCTGTGTTGAGGATCAGTGTGGCGGATGTGTTGTTACCTACACATACCGCCTGAGGGCGGCCCATCAGGAAGTCCAGGATCTAGTTGCAGAGGGATGTGTTTAGTCCCAGGGTCATTAGCTTAGTGGGCTTTGAGGGCACTTTGGTGTTGAACATTGGTGTTCCTTCTGTCCAGGTGGGAAAGGGCAGTGTGGAGTGCAATAGAGATTGCATCATCTGTGGATCTGTTGGGGCGATATGCTAATTGGTGTGTGTCTAGGGTTTCTGGGATGATAGTGTTGATGTGAGCCATGACCAGCCTTTCAAAGCACTTCATGGCTATAGACGTGAGTGCTACAGGTCGGTAGTCATTTAGGCAGGGTACCTTAGTGTTCTTGGGCACAGGCACTATGGTGGTCTGCTTAAAACATGTTGGTATTACAGACTCGGACAGGGACAGGGAGGGGTTGAAAATGTAATTGAAGACACTTGCCAGTTGGTCAGCACATGCTCGCAGTACACGTCCTGGTAATCCATGTGGCCCAGCGGCCCTGTGAATGTTGACCTTACATCGGCTGCATAGAGCGTGATCACACAGTCTTCCGGGAACAGTTGGTGCTCTCATGCATGTTTCAGTGTTATTTGCCTCGAAGCGAGCATAGAAGTAGTTTAGCTCATCTGGTAGGCTCGTGTCACTGGGCAGCTCTGGGCTGTGCTTCCCTTTGTAGTCTGTAATGGTTTGCATGGCCTGCCACATCCGACTAGCGTCAGAGCCGGTGTAGTACGATTCAATCTTAATCCTGTATTGACGCTTTGCCTGTTTGATGGTTCGTCGGAGGGCATAGCGGGATTTCTTCTAAGCTTCTGGGTTCGAGTCCCGCTCCTTGAAAGCGGCAGCTCTAGCCTTTAGCTCAGTGAGGATGCTGACTGTAATCCATGGCTTCTGGTTGGGGTATGTACGTGCGGTAACTATGGGGATGATGTCATCGATGCACTTATTGATGAAGCCAATGACTGATGTGGTGTACTCCTCAATGCCATCGGAGTTATCCCGGAGCATATTCCAGTCAGTGCTAGCAAAACAGTCCTGTAGCTTAGCATCTGCTTCATCTGACCACTTTTTTATTGATCTTGTCACTGGTGCTTCCTGCTTTAATTTTAGCTTGGAAGCAGGAATCAGGAGGATAGAATTATGGTCAGATTTGCCAAATGGAGGGTGAGGGAGAGCTGTGTATGTGTCTCTGTGTGTGGAGTATAGGTGGTCCAGAGTTCTTTTTCCTCTGATTGCACATTTAACATGCTGATAGAAATTTGGTAAAATGGATTTAAGTTTCCCTTTCCCCATTAAAGTCCCCGGCTACTAGGAGCGCCGCCTCTGGGTGAGCGTTTTCTTGTTTGCTTATGGTGGAATACAGCTCAATTAATGCTGTCTTAGTGCCAGCCTCTGACTGAGGTGGTATGTAAACAGCTACGAAAAATACAGATGAAAACTCTCTAGGTAGGTAGTGTGGTCTACAGCTTATCATGAGATATTCTACCTCAGGCCGAGCAATAGCTTGAGACTTCCTTAGATATCGTGCACCAGCTGTTATTTACAAAAATACATAGTCCGCCGCCCCTTGTCTCACCAGACACCATTGTTCTATCCTGCAGGTACATTGTATAACCAACCAACTGTATGTTGATGTTGTCGTCGTTCAGCCATGACTCCGTGAAGCATAAGGTGTTAGTTTTTAATATCCTGTTGGTAGTTTAATCTTCCGTGTAACTAGTCAATTTTATTCTCCAAGGATTGCACATTTGCTCGCAGAATGGAGGGAAGTGGGGGTTTATTTGATCACCTTGATCACTTCGGACCCTCTTTCTATGCCTCCTCTTCACGCAGATCATGGGGATCGGTGCATGTTCCCGAGGAAGCAGTATATCCTTCACGTTGGACTCGTCAGAGTCATGAAAGGAAAAAAAGGATTCTGCTAGTCCGTGGTGAATAATCGCAATCCTGATGTCTAGAAGTTATTTTCGGTCATAAGAGACAGTAGCAGCAACATTATGTACAAAATAAGTAAAAAAACAAGTTACAAAAAATGCAAATAAACAAACAAAATAACACAATCGGCTGGGGGCATGTAAATCGTCTGCCTTCTTCTCCGGCGCCATTTTACAACAGATGCATGTCTGTATTTCCAGTCATGTGAAATCCATAGATTAGGGCATCATTTATCTATTTAAATTGACTGATTTCCTTGTATCAACTGTAACTAAGCAAAATCTTTGAAATTGTTGTTTTTATTTTTGTTCAGTGTGTGTATATATACAGTACGTGTCAAAAGTTTGGACACACCTACTTATTCCAGGGGTTTTCTATATATTTACTATTTTCTACATTGTAGAATAATAGTGAAGACATCACAACTATGAAATAACACATATGGAATCATGTAGTAACCAAAAAGGTATAGATACAGTTGAAGTCGGAAGTTTACATACACCTTAGCCAAATATATTTAAACTCAGTGTTTCACAATTCCTGACATTTAATCCTAGTAAATATTCCCTGTTTTAGGTCAGTTAGGATCACCACTTTATTTTAAGAATATGAAATGTCTGTATAATAGTAGAGAGAATGATTTATTTCAGCATCATATTCCCAGTGGGTCACAAGTTTACATACACTCAATTAGTATTTGGTAGCATTGCCTTTAAATTGTTTAATTTGGGTCAAACGTTTTGAGTAATCTTCCACAAGCTTCCCACAATAATTTGGGTGAATTTTGGCCCATTTCTCCTGACAGAACTGGTGTAACTGAGTCAGGTTTGTAGGCCTCCTTGCTCGCACACACTTTTTCAGTTCTGCCCACACATTTTCTATAGGATTGAGGTCAGGGCTTTGTGATGGCCACTCCAATACCTTGACTTTGTTGTCCTTAAGCCATTTTGCCACAACTTTAGAAGTATGCTTGGCGTCATTGTCCATTTGGAAGACCCATTTGCGACCAAGCTTTAACTTCCTGACTGATGTCTTGAGATGTTGCTTCAATATATACACATCATTTTTCTATTTTGTGAAGTGCACCAGTCCCACCTGCAGCAAAGCACCCCCACAACATGATGCTGCTACCCCTGTGCTTCACGGTTGGGATGGTGTCTTTCAGCTTGCAAGCCTCCCCCTTTTTCCTCCAAACATAACGATGGTCATTATGGCCAAACAGTTCTATTTTTGTTTCATCAGACCAGAGGGCTTTTTCTCCTAAATGTACGATCTTTGTCTCCATGTGCAGTTGCAAACCATAGTCTGGCTCTTTTTATGGCGGTTTTGGAGCAGTGGCTTCTTCCTTGTTGAGCGGCCTTTTAGGTTATATCAATATAGGACTTGTTTTACTGTGGCTATAGATACTTTTCTACCTGTTTCCTCCAGTATCTTCACAAGTTCCTTTGCTGTTGTTCTGGGATTGATTTGCACTTTTCGCACCAAAGTACATTCATCTCTAGGAGACAGAACGTGTCTCCTTTCTGAGCGGAATGCCGGCTGCGTGGTCCCATAGTGTTTATACTTGCATACTATTGTTTGTACAGATGAACGTTGTCCCTTCAGGCATTTGGAAATTGCTCCCAAGGATGAACCAGACTTGTGGAGGTCCACAATTTTTTTCTGAGGTCTTGGCTGATTTCTTTTGATTTTCCCATGATGTCAAGCAAAGAGGCACTGAGTTTGAAGGTAGGTCTTGAAATACATCCACACCTCCAATTGACTCAAATTATGCCAATTAGCCTATCAGAAGCTTCTAAAGCCATGACATACTTTTCTGGAATATTCCAAGCTGCTTAAAGGCACAGTCAACTATGTGTATGTAAACTTCTGACCCACTGGAATTGTGATACAGTGAATTATATGTGAAATAATCTGTCTGTAAACAATTGTTGGAAAAATGTATTGTGTCGTGCACAATGTCGATGTCCTAACCGACTTGCAAAAATGATAGTTTGTTAACAAGAAATTTGTGGAGTGGTTGAAAAATGAGTTTTTATGACTCCAACCTAAGTGTATGTAAACTTCTGAGTTCAACTGTATATAGATATTTAGTATGTATTTAGGATCATATGATTGTTCACTTTTTAGTTTACATTTTTTTAACCAGCCACCTTTCTGTTCTATAGAATAGCCTGAGATTCAGTGACTATACATCACCACCTGATAGATACACATCTGATGTATAGTTGGTTGTAAAGAGTCACTGGTAAATGTGTTCTGATGCAGATTACCGTACCACTCATTGCATAAATCTCCCTAAGCCTTTCTCTGCATTACAGCATGAAACAATAGTTGAATGATGGCAGCCTACAGTACTAGGGCTTATAGCAGCACATCATTATATAATGGCAAAATTCTGATCACATTCACTAAAGCTGGGCTTATCTGCTGACACAACATAACCGGGAAAATGTGTGTCCTCAGGCTTTCTCTATTCTGAAAGGCAGAGACCCTCAGTCCTGCTCCTCTAGAGCCACAGTAGTATTGCAGGTTTTTGCCCCAGCTTAGTGCCATCACACCTGACTCAGTTAATCAACTGATCATTGTCCCCTTGATTAGCTGAATCATGTGTTTTTTTGCTGAGCTGGAACAAAAACATGCAGTCTGCAGCTCTCAAGGAGCAGTGTTGAGGATCACTGCCCTAAAGGCCTTATCTGTTTGCTGCCTGGACAGAGTTTCTCAGTTCACACCAGTGCCTTTTGATCACTTAGTGACATTTGTAATGAATAAATCAGTACCTATTGCCATGGCAATAATAATCCCCATTGGTTAATCAGTATCTGATTAAAGGTAGGAATAAAGGCCAGTGGACAGTGCAGCCCTTGAGGATGAGAGCTGTCCACCCCTGGTTCACCTTCCTCTCCCTGCTGATCCAGTGACTCACCCCATGTTTATGCATTAAAGCAGGTGAACTTCAAGGTCAAGCATATCTTTGATCGGAACAAAGTTCTGCATCATTAAAAACATTGACAATTCTGAAGCGTCCTGTCCATAGCCATTATTAGACAGGAGTGCTTGATTATTGGTTTAGTTCCAGGCTGTGTGATCTGTGAATTTGTATTTATTTACCTTTA